>NW_024070209.1:32316202-32396202 GCF_014754425.2 Oryx dammah
AGAAATGCAATCGATCTAAAGTGTAGTATTTTTTTGTTTTTGCCCTTCTGAACTTCCAAAAGATACCTACTGATCTGATCAGTTATGTTTTAAATTGTTATAATATCTGACTAAAAATATATATATTCTTGAAAGTCACTTTCAAAATTAGTTCTAGATATATTTTAAGTCAAGTGATAACATCCGTAAGTTAGTATGTCAAACACAAAATTAGTCCTGTTCCCATCCTCTTTTAAGTCTTCTTTCTGAAGGTTCTTCAGAAGTAAATTAATTGTTAACTCTGATAGAAATAGGCTGGGGGAAGCCAACAGGTGGCCATCTATTGCTATATTTCTGTATTCATATCAATGAACTCTTCTCAGCTTAAATCGGAAAAACAAAGAGGAATCCAATTTGTAATGCACAGTATAGTACAACAGACCAAAAATTTTTTTTTTTACTGTTTACTCTCAATCATCTAAGATACTGGAGAAAGTGGCAACATAGCACAGACTACACAGAACAGAAGCTTCTTTTCCTTTTGAATTTCTTTAGAGGAATGAAAGAACATAGAAACCAAGTTTACAGAGAAGAATGAATCAGAAACTGTAAAATTCTTGGGGATCAGAGCAATGGGTTCTGACCATCCTTCAACCCTTCACCCTTGCCCCTGCCTCCCTCTCAGATTTCATACATTTCATCTCTTTATTTTGGTGGACAAAAAAGATATGTCCAAAAGTAACAATATGATCTTCTAGATAGATAAACAGAAAAGGAAGGCATGAATAATTGTAAAATAGCAAACTGCTCTGCTGCAGAGAAGCCAGAAACGACAAGTGACATGGGAGTCTGTGAAAGGAGGGAGTGAGAAGGGGAGCTCACCCCAGCACTTCAGCAAGGCCCTTCTAACCTGGGATGGTAATCACAGATTCTTGGGTCTGAAAGAAGCACTCTAGGTGTCATCTGAATGTCATCTGATCTGTGGTTTCCAAATGTGGCTGACCAAATCATGTCCTCAAGAAACTTTGCAAACATGTAGAATCCTAGTCTCCATCACTGTTAATTCCCTGTCCCTGGTACTGGAATCAAGTGAATCCTTCCCAAGATGCTTTGCAAAGAAAGAAATCCAGGCCTTAATAAAAAAATGCTGAGGCCAAGTTTATACTGGTATTTAGTGGAGAATCCAGAGAGGCTAGTATAGTATAAAACCAAATAAGAGAGCTGGGGGAGGGAGAGGAGAGTGGCTAAGTCTAAATTCAACCATCTTCACTTAGAAGATAACTTGATTTCTAAGTGAGAGGTCCAATCAGCATGAAAGGAAAGGGTGAAGAAAGTGAAAGATAATATACCGTTGCAGACCTGAAACAACTTGTTTCTCTCCCCATCTGCCCCCACCACCTCTGGGTTTCCAAATGTTATTTGCTTTGCCTTTATGGTCCTTGGCCCCACAAACCTAACACTGCTCAACTCCCTAAGCCCCCAATCTACTTCTGCATTTCAGAGTAAGTAAATGGTATTTCTTCAGGCCTCCCTACCACATGTCCTTCTTCCCCCAACCTCACAAGGACTTCAGAAAAATAAATTAATAAATAAATGCAGCAAAAGGAAGTCAGAGAAATAAATTCTTGTTGGTGGAATTTGAAACCTCTTTTATCAGAAAGGGAACCTATTTGGAAGGCAGCAGAGTTTTGCCAGCATCCTTGAAAACCTCCTGTATTGATTAAAGTGTTTTTGATACTGTAGGCCCATCTTGGATAAAAACTATATTGTATTAAACTAAGGATTTTATATATATTGTATTAAACTAAGGATTATATGAATCATTTTTTTTTCCCAGATTTTATATTTGCCACTTCAGGCACCTCCAGACATCCAATGATATAAGAGATAATTGGAAACATAAGAACCTTGAGTTTTGTCATTTGCAAACTCAGGATAAAATTTCTTGCAAGATTTGGTACTTGATTATCCATTTAATGTTCATTTAAGAAGCTGTTCTTGAAGTCATTTGAGCATTTGGGGTTTGATGCCCAACTATGACGATTAATTAGCTCCTTCTGATTCTTATATGATGTGAAACAGAAATAATAACAATTTCCTTTCCCCTAAAGACAGAAATGCAAGAACTCTTTAATATGAGTTGATTTTAATTCCTTACGAATGGTGTTCTAACAGATAAACAGTTTAAAAAATGATAAATTACCTGACCGTCCGTCTCTCTGGAAGTCCACATGATACCATTCTCCATCATTCACCTTCTTCTGCAGGGCTTTGATTTTGATTGTACCTGACCCCATGTCCAGGAGGAGGTAGAGGTGGCCATCCAGCATCTCAATAGCAAAGAAGTCTACCTTTATCATCTGTGGGTGCTTGGCATCTTTTTGGTGTCGTGGCTTGCCATGACTAAATAAGATGAGGCCATTTGGCTCTGTTGTACGGAAATCAAAGGATATGGAGCCTGTTTTCTTTGCATTCCATTTAGGCAAAGAGATGAAGGATTCTGGGGTTTCAAAGGTGATTGGGTCCAAAGTTGCAACATTCTCACACTTAAATGCCACCACTCCATGGATCTTCATCTTTGGGTCACCTTGCTTGGCAAGTCGAGATAATTCCAGCCTTACATCATTATTTTTATACACAACCTGTAGGGAGAGGATAATAGTGAGAAACTGCGCCCGTATTTTAATATTTCAAACTTGTTATCAGT
Organism: Oryx dammah; assembly: GCF_014754425.2. Lineage (NCBI taxonomy): Eukaryota > Metazoa > Chordata > Mammalia > Artiodactyla > Bovidae > Oryx > Oryx dammah. Next base: position 32,318,889 of record NW_024070209.1, read on the forward strand.
TCATGTAACTTCCAAGTAGAGCATGAAAAGACATACACTGTTTACTGCCTTTTGATGTACAAGACAGTTTTCTTCAGCCAAATAAAATCCAGGTATCAATTCGTTGAACTATTCTAACCTAATTTCATTCAAATAATGTGTGTACACACTCATGCAAAGTCTCTGTAGCTAACTCAAATAACTTGAATAAATCTGTATAGAAATTTCATTATTTCAAGTGTGTGTAGACTTGTACTTAAAACATTTGCTTTTGTTAGTTGGCTATTATGCTTTGTTTATTAAATATGCTGAGGTTTTTCAGTTTTACCATCACTGAAATATTTGAAATTAAATACTTTCAAATGCCAGTCCCCTAAAATATAGGATCACTTCCATGGTATATATATCCATGGTATATATTACCTTTGTAAAATCACAATTGATATAGAAAACATCTTAAATTTGCTCAGAAAAATTATAAAATATGACTAAGATTCAGAAGTTCTCTCTTACCCTGCCCTGCATTCATAACTGTTTGAATAATGTTAGTTAACTCTGGAACTTGATGTTTTCCCTAAATCTATTCAGTCTATATAACCAATACTCTTAATGTATACTGATATGGAACAAAGTTTGCCTTATACTCTCATTTCCAAAGGCACCTCACCAAAGTGGTGGGGTAGTTCTCATTGTTTGTTAATAGTCCCAGTGCTTTTCTGGGACTCCAAACAGCACTTTGGACAAATCCACCGGAATGGCTCACAACATCATGCAGCTGCTATCACATCACCATAATAAATTTGTAGCTATTTCGACATAAGGATAAAGAGAGATTCACATCCTTTCTCTACAAAATCCATACCATGGATAATTACATTTCCAAAATATGTAAGTGATACTGACTTAAGAATAAATTATTTATCTATGTCCAGATAACTATCTAATTATTTTTACAAAGACACTTGAAATTTCATAGCAAGCCAACACTGTCAGTTTCTAAATTCATTTATCCATGCATAAAAATAAACTTGTATAACAGAATAAATAAGCCTGTGTCTGATTAGTGCTATAAAGTTAACCAGGTCAAGACAGCTGTTATTTCTTCTAAACCCATGGTAATTGAGCCAATAATATGGCTGATAAATTTCCTGATAGGATTTGTTAATGAACGTTCACTTTTCAGAGTGAGTAAAAGTGCAAGTTCTAGTTTCAGATTCCCTGAGTATCATCTCCAAGACTTGTTTATAGAAAGATAATACTTTACAAGCATGCTTAGTCACTCAGTCATGTTCGACTCTTTGTAACCCCATGGACTGTAGCCTTCCAGGCCCTCCAGGCTCCTCTGGACATAGGATTCTCCAGGCAAGAATACTGGTATGGGTTCTTTCCAACCCAGGGATCAAACCCGTGTCTCTTATGTCTCCTGCGTTGGCAGGAAGGTTCTTTACCACTAGCACCACCTTGGAAGCCCCAACACTTTTCAAGATGGTTAATATAATTAAAGAAGAAAATGCATGTGATAAAATCTACCTAAAAGGAAATCAATCCAATGCCAAGCACATTGTAAGATCTCAATAATATCAACCACATCAAACTGTATGATAATAAATATCATTATCTCTTTATTATCATCCAGTGGACATAAAGATATAAGTTCTAATTAATTATGAGAAAATGTTCAGAAATTAAACACACTCATATAATTGGTATATTTTAGATGAACTATGCCAAATAAATATATCACATATTTCAATGCTACTCCTGGTGTTTCACTTTATCTTGAAGAAGGATTATTATAAAAAAATATTATATCCCTTATTCCTTGAACATATATGTATAAAGGTTTAACAAATATCTATTGACAACAAATCCACCTGCAATGCAGGAGACCTGGGTTCAATCCCTAGGTTGGGAAGATCCTCTAGAGGAGAGCATGGTAACCCACTCCAGTATCCTTGTCTGGAGAATCCCGGTGGACAGAGGAGCCTGGTGGGCTATAGTCCATGGGGGCAAAGAGCTGGACACGACTGAATGACTAAGCACAGCACATTGACAGCAAAAGAGAAATGCACTAAAGCTATAATGAAAAAGAATTAGATTAATTCTTAATACACTTCCTTGAAAAGAGAGTATTATTAACCTTTGGGAAAGATGATATAAGGTTGATTTCTCTGAGAATCTTTAAAAGTGAAAGTGAATGTAGCTCAGTTGTGTCTGACTCTTCACGACCCCATGGACTACACAGTCCATGGAATTATCCGGGCCAGCATACTGGAGTGGGCAGCCTTTCCCTTTTCCAGGGATCTTCCCAACCTAGGGATTGAACCTAGGTCTTCCACACTGCAGGCATATTCTTTAACAGCTGAGCCACAAGGGAATCTTTAGAATTGGATAAAATGCTTTCCATGGCAGGTTTTCTAAGTTTTATCACCTCTCACCGTGATTTTCAAGCTACCTAAGCCTAATTTTTGTTCATTTTTCCTGATGATTTATATCTTAATATGTGGAGATTCTTCTGACATTAATCAGGAATGAGTATTTTCTGACCCAAATGATGCAGATGATAATGCTGATCCATGCTAACACATCACCATAAAATAGAACTATAGCAATGGAATTGGATGTTTCTGACATGAGCAAGTGTGTATAAAAGGTGGGGTATATTGTCTCATGAGTCCCACACATCAGCTACAAGAAAGCTGAAAATATGTAGGGTTAGGGCAATTCCAAGTGAGAATTTCAGTGAGAGATTTAAAATTTCATGAGTGAATGGGGTGCCCTGGTGATTCAGGAAGGTTCAGGGAGATGGAGAAGAAATGTTAGGACCCCCTAGATCATAATACTTAGGGTTAGCCATGCACTATGCCCTCCACCCAAAATGGGAAAATAAATCTCCACCAGAATGTCTGTTCTATGCAGGCAAAAACCCTGCAACAAGATCAGTGCTTGGCGCAGAGCAGATATTCAATAAACACTTGCTGACAGTTGAATAATATTCTTTCTTCATTTTTTAAAACCTACTTCACATATTATTAATAACAATATTTACAAGTACAATTAAAAAATAACAGAATGTGGTATTATGGACCCATATCATAACTCGCTATAATTTTTAGTCAATTTCCCTAGAAAAATGTGAAAACTTACATACACGTTCAGTTACAAATGGCAAGCTGCCTATCACCTTCAAACTAATTTTATGGGGTAGAAACTGCTTTCATAGTAAAAACACCTGAGTTAAAATTGTCCAGTAGTGAAATAATTTTTCTAGAACTATCTTGAGCACGATTTTTTTCCTTCTCATTTCATATATTTTGAAAGGCAACTCTAGAAAACAGAAGAGCGATATTGGATAGGCAGGCGGATGGCTCTCAGACCTATACAACTGCTTCATCTGACCCAGATTTCATATACTATACTTTTCTGGAGCTAGACTTACTCTTAAAATGCACTGAACATAGTTCAGTTATAATAATAATGAGTGGCCAGTAAGCACTCCAAATCTCTTTTTTTTTTTCTTTTGCTTCCTTCTGAGATAGTATGGTCTTCAATCTACAAATTATTATTCATATATGTTTTTCTTATTTCTGTTTAAAGTTGTAATCATTTAATAGTTTCAACAAATCTTCATACACTTTATCATCTTAAAAGTTGTTGATGTTTTTACACATTTATTTGGATCTTCTTACAGAATCAATATTTCTGGGGGGATACTGATTTTAAGTTTTTCTGAAGAGTAATTCGAAATGTTGAATTTCACTTCCCTGCTTCATGAAATGATAACATAAGCCCCAGAGAAACAGAGACATATTTATTTATTTGTGGGGCTTCTTTTATAGTTTGCTTTAGACGCCATATGATTTCCACACATTGCTATGAGATGATTCTTTTCCTTTCTTTCAATGTTTGTTAGAATTTTTAAAATCTCACTCACAAATAAGCAAGAATAAGAGTAGTACATTTGTGTTTTTATATGTTTAGGCTTGAAATTTGAGGTGGACAGTCACTGAGTATTTTATTTCATCTTGATAATAATCATAAAAAGGCAGGAAAAATAAATGGGCTAAAGGACGAAAATTTGGTAGTCTGGATAGACTCAGTTTAAACACAAAGCTTTTACTTAAGTCAGGCTGCCTAACCTCTCTCTGTCTCAGTTTCTTAATTTATAAATCAGTTCAGTTCAGTTCAGTTGCTCAGTCGTGTCCGACTCTGCGACCCCATGAATCGCAGCACACCAGACCTCCCTGTCCATCATCAATTCCCAGAGCCTACTCAAACTCATATCCATCATGTCGGTGATGCCATTCAATCATCTCATCCTCTGTCGTCCCCTACTCCTCCTGCCTTCAATCTTTCTCACCATCAGAGTCTTTTCCGATGAGTTAGTTCTTTGCATCAGGTGGCCAAAGTATTGGAATTTCAGCTTCAGCATCAGTCCTTCCAAAGATATTCAGGACTGATTTCCTTTAGGATGGACTGGTTGGATCTCCTTGCAGTCCAAGGGACTCTCAAGAGTCTTCTCCATCAGAACAGGTCCAAAGCATCAATTCTTTGGTGCTCAGCTTTCTTTATAGTCCAACTCTCACATCATACATGACTACTGGAAAACCACAGCTTTGACTAGATGGACCTTTGTTGGCAATGTAATGTCTCTGCTTTTTAATATGCTGTCTAGGTTGGTCAAACTCTAATCCATTAGTAAAGAGAATGCTTACCACATCTTTAGGTACACAGACATGCCTCAAGAATTCTATCTATCTAATGTTTATACAGATGATGTTGAAGATATTGGTGGATACATAAATCTCTTTCCACATGAGGATATGTGCATCAAATAAGCAGATCATTAAAATATGTTTGCCACTCAAATTATGACTTTTACTGTTGTTGTTATCAATATATTTTAGTTTAAAAATCTTAATGGTGCTCAAATAAATTAACAGGCATTGATCAAGGATTTTCATACATTAACTATCAGAGTAGTAGAGGTTGTGAAATGAGCGCTATAGTCAGAGTTGAAGTTCTATGCAGAGATCTAGACTCTGACAGGGCCCTCTTTGAAAGAACAGGAATGACTCCTTGTAATCTAAGTTTTGTTTTTTCTCTTTAATCACAAGTGCAGTTTAAGAATCTGATTCACAAGTCAGATCTCAGAGAGAATTCCAGCCTACCTTCTTGTAATCCTGTAACTTTATGGAAGCCCTTCAACCTTTAAGAGACTCAATATTATCTGTAAAATGGTATAATAATATCTACCACATTAGGGTTATTGTAAAAAATGAATAATAGCTCAATTAATGTGCTAAGAACAGGGCCTGGCACAGAGTAAGTACTAAAATAAATAGCAGCTGCTCTTATTTATGTGGTTATCAATATGAATAACAGTACTATCATTCTTACATTGAATTAATGGAGTTGTACAATATAAGTGTAATAACAAGGGTAATAGTTAACAAGACACTTGGTAGATGACTGGCCAGTGCATTAAAGTAATTAATAGAGTTGTAACCAGCAGCATCAAAGAGGTCAAAGCAGATAGGGCTTTCTTTTTTATTCTGATAGCCCTATTGTAAAGTACACCAAAGGCTTTCTTTAAAGATGAGATTTCTCAGCCAGGAAGTTTATACAGGAAACTGATGATCCTGGGAGTTTCACTTTCACTCATAAAAAGGAGTTTCAGGTATCAAACTATCACCACAACCACCAGCACCAACATCTCCACTTCAAGAAGAATCAGTTCAGATTTATGGAGGGTTTACTTTCTGCCAGGTCATGTTATGAGATGCATGGACATATTATGTTTACTCCTCAGAAGTATCCTAGGAGATAGGAAATATTATATAATTTTAGCAATAAATGTTTAGAGGTACCGAGCTCACTGAATGTTTTTCATCATGACCATGTCAAATACTCAGTGTTCGAATATCTAAAGACATTAATTTCAAACTTTGTTTTTGTCTCAGCAGGAAATTTCACTTAGTTTTTGATAGTTGCAAAGTAAGAGATACACAATCAAACAGCCATTTGCCACCATGCAAAGGGATGACCTTGATATAAATTACATGGATTAGTCTAAAAAAAGAAAACAAAATAGTACTTTTGCTTTCATTTGTCCTGATTAAAATAACTTTAAATGAATCAAATATCACAATTAAGTAGAGGGATTTTTTCATGTGACTATAAAACGTCTCTTCAAACCCAGCATAAGTAGAGGGCCTTATTTTTCTATTTCTATGACTATACTGTGGGTTTTCAACAGTTATGTCTTTTAGGATATAATATGTACAAATATATATACATATATAGACACACAGTCCTCCTTCGATATCTGCAAGGGATTGGTTCCAGAACACTCCTCCCTTCAGTTCAGTTCAATCGCACAGTTGTGTCCAACTCTTTGCGACCCCATGAACTGCAGCATGCCAGGCCTCTCTGTCCATCACCAACTCCCGGAGTCTACTCAAACTCATGTCCATAGAGTCGGTGATGCCATCCAGCCATCTCATCATTGGTCGTCCCCTTCTCCTCCTGCCCCCAATCCCTCCCAACATCAGGGTTTTTTCCAATGAGTCAACACTTTGCATGAGGTATCCAAAGTATTGGAGTTTCAGCTTTAGCATCAGTCCTTCCAATGAACACCCAGGACTGATCTCCTTTAGGATGGACTGGTTGGACCTCCTTGCAGTCTCAAGAGTCTTTTCCAACAGCACAGTTCAAAAGCATCAATTCTTTGGCGCTCAGCCTTCTTCACAGTCCAACTCTCACATCCATACATGACCACTGGGAAAATCATAGCCTTGACTAGATGGACCTTAGTTGGCAAAGTAATGTCTCTGCTTTTGAATATGCTATCTAGGTTGGTCATAAGTTTCCTTCCAAGAAGTAAGCATCTTTTAATTTCATGGCTACAGTCACTATCTGCAGTGATTTTGGAGCCCAGAAAAATAAAGTCTGCCACTGTTTCCACTGTTTCCCCATCTATTTCCCATGAAGTGATGGGACCAGATGCCATGATCTTCATTTTCTGAATGTTGAGCTTTAAGCCAACTTTTTCACTCTCCTCTTTCACTTTCATCAAGAGGCTTTTTAGTTCCTCTTCACTTTCTGCCCTAAGGGTAGTGTCATTTGCATATCTGAGGTTATTGATATTTCTCCTGGCAATCTTGATTCCAGCTTGTGTTTCTTCCAGCCCAGCGTTTCTCATGATACACTCTGCATATAAGTTAAATAAGCAGGGTGACTATATACAGCCTTGACGTACTCATTTTCCTATTTGAAACCAGAACCCACTCCAGTACTCTTGCCTGGAAAATCCCATGGATGGAAGAGCCTGGTAGGCTACAGTCCATGGGGTCGCAAAGAGTCGGACATGACTGAGCGAATTCACCTTGTTGTTCTATGTCCAGTTCTAACTGTTGCTTCTTAACTTGCATCTAGGTTTCTCAAGAGGCAGGTCAGGTGGTCTGGTATTCCCATCTCTTTCAGAATTTTCCACAGTTTCTTGTGATCCATACAGTCAAAGGCTTTGGCATAGTCAATAAAGCAGAAATAGATGTTTTTCTGGAACTCTCTTGCTTTTTTGATTATCCAGCGGATGTTAGCAATTTGATCTCTGGTTCCTCTGCCTTTTCTAAAACCAGCTTGAACATCTGGAAGTTCATGGTTCACCTATTGCTGAAGCCTGGCTTGGAGAATTTTGAGCATTACTTTACTAGGGTGTGAGATGAGTGTAATTGTGCAGTCGTTTGAGCATTCTTTGGCATTGCCCTTCTTTGGGATTGGAATGGAAATTGACCTTTTCCAGTCCTCTGGCCACTGCTGAGTTTTCCAAATTTGCTGGCATATTGAATGCAGCACTTTCACAGCATCATCTTTCAGGATCTGAAATAGCTCAACTGGGATTCCATCACCTCCACTAGCTTTGTTCGTAGTGATGCTTTCTAAGGCCCACTTGACTTCACATTCCAGGATGTCTGGCTCTAGATGAGTGATCACACCATCGTGATTATCTGGGTCATGAAGATCTTTTTTGTACAGTTCTGTGTATTCTTGCGACCTCTTCTTAATATCTTCTGCTTCTGTTAGGTCCATACCATTTTGGTCCTTTATCGAGCCCATCTTTGCATGAAATGTTCCCTTGGTATCTTTAATTTTCTTGAAGAGATCTCTAGTCTTTCCCATTCTGGTGTTTTCCTCTATTTCTTTGCATTGATCGCTGAGGAAGGCTTTCTTATCTCTCCTTGCTATTCTTTGGAACTCTGCATTCACATGCTTATATCTTTCTTTTCTCCTTTGCTTTTCACTTCTCTTCTTTTCATAGCTATTTGTAAGGCCTCCTCAGACCCCCATATCAAAATCCACGGTTGTTCAAGTCTCTTATGGCATAGCATTTGCACATAACCTATATACATCCTCCCATATACTTAAATCATCTCTAGATTACTTATAATACCTAATAGAATGTAAATGCTATGCAAATTTTGCCAGTGCATGGCAAATTTAAGTTTTGATTCTTGGAACTTTCTGGTATTTTTTTTCCTGAATATTTTTCATCTTTGGTTTGTTGAATCTCTGGGTACAGAACCCATGGATAGGGATGACTGAATATATTCTAAAAGTCCAGGAGGTTTAAGAATTAATCTGAGACTGTTTCAGTTTTACTTTTTATTTGTTCATTTTAAATGCACTTACTATTTTTACTCTATTAAGAAAAAGAATACTTCCAACATCCAAAGTTAATTCTTCTTTTCTCCTATGTGTAATCTGTCCATGCAGCATCTACTTACAACAATATGCCCATTTCAAAACACAACCAAGAGTTAGCCAGTAAGTGAACAAACAGGATAAGGACCACTCAGGCAACTAAGGAATAAATGTCATTTGTTTTGCCAAGACCTAGATAAGAAACAGTTAGGAAAAGGACATGAACTGCATCACAAGTTTTATCCCTAACATTAACTTATTTATTATTTTGAAATGATTTTTTAATCCCTGCACTTTCAGTTTAATCAGATAAGTACTTGTTAGGCAAGGTATTGAAGAAGATTAGTTTAATCACTTCCCTTTGCACACCCTCAGTCCAATAAATCTTGGACCACTGAGAATAAAGCAGTTTAATTTATCTTGAATATCTACCACACACACACACACATATATATATACAGGTGATGTATAAACTATATGTGGATGCATACACACACAGAGAGTATACATTCCCCAATATAAATGTGTTTAAATGTAATACACATTAAATCTGCTATCACTGATGTCCAGAAAAAATATACACATATATTAAAATAGACTGTACATCTCTAATAGATAAGTAGACATTATATACATTTGAAAGTGAAAGTTGCTCAAAAGTGTCCAACTCTTTGCGACCCCATGGACTATACAGTCCATGGAATTCTCTAGGCCAGAATACTGGAGTGGATAGCCATTTCCTTCTTCAGGGAATTTTGCCAACCCAGGGATCGAACCCAGGTCTCCTGCATTGCAGGCAGATTCTTTACCAGGTGAGCCACAAAGGAAGCCCAAGGGAAGCCCATGATGTATGTGATGTATATATACCACATATACATCAAAATAAACACACATACATTAATATGCATTAAACAATTTTAATTTATATTGATAAATATTTAATATAATAATCCATAGTAAATGCAAATATTTTGTATATTAAATACAAATATTTAATAATTTAAGAAATTAGAGAGTTCTTGGCTAAAATATACAAATAGTCTTACTCAAGGTCTTGGGTCAAAATGTCTTGGCCTAAAAACAAATTTTAGCACTTATATAAGTTTAGCACGTTCCAAAGGAAGGGTTAAAACACCCCCCCCCCCAAAATGTCTTACAATTAAGATTAAAAACAAAAACAAAAAACAGGCTCCCCTCAGTGTTCCTGCCAGCAGGAAGAGATAATTATAAGAAAAAGTAAAGGCAAGGGGTGTGATGATCACATTTTTAAAATGATTGTATTCATTATTATCCTATCATCTACCTGAGATCAAGTTTCTTATGCTTTAGTGGCTTTCTCACACAAAGACCCTAGCAGGGAACTTGGTTTATTGTTTTAACTGATCAAGGGACTAATAGGATTTTAGCTTTTCTGAGAATGTCACACCATTGAAGTTTTCATCTAAAATCTGAATACATCCATTGAGGCAGATACACAACCAGGTGCAGGGACTCGTGTATTTGGAGCAGATCAGAGAAAGGGTAGCAGATGGCAAGGAAAGTGTAGGAGATGTACAAGCCCTGTACAGTTTAGCTCCATACCTCTTTAAAAATAGGACTTCACGCTGAGGAAACTCAGTCTTAAGAAGAGTTACATAAAGCATTTTGAAAGGTAAAAGGGCCTTGAGGGGGTAGGAATTGCTGGGGATTTTTTTCCCCGTTTTTTAATCCTATTTAGAGATGATATGCCCATAAAATGTTTGACTAAATCAAAACTCCTCACACCAAAATAAATATTTTATAATAAGAAAATAATTATGGAACATGAAAATAGATTCCAATAATATCATTTCTCAATAAAGGCATATGAAGAATCTACCTGTCAATGCAAGAGACACAGCTTCAACCCCTGATCCAGAAAGATTCCACATGTTGAAGAGCAACTAAGCCTGTGCGCCACAACTATTGATCCTGTGCTCTAGAACCTTGGAACCACAGCTATTGAACCCACATGATGCAACTACTGAAGCCCGCATGCCTGAGAACCTGTGCTCCCATAACAAGAGAAGCCACTGCAACTAAAGTGTAGACCCTGCTCTCTGCAATTAGAGAAAAGGCCACACAGCAGCAAAGACCCAGCACAGCCAAAAATAAACACATTAAATTAAATTTAAAAAAGAAATCCTGAATTGTATTAGAAAGAATAAAAAACAGAATGGTGAAGAAATTTTTAAAAAGGCATATGACTTATTTAATTTGAAACCAAAAAATTAGCTGAAATATAGATAAAAAATATTTTGTTTAAGCAATGTAAGGAAAGAAACCTTTATTTTTGCTTAGTTCCAAATAAGCATCACCAAATACATCTTATTCATAAAAAGAAGGAAAAGAAAAATCCTCTTGCTTTGTCCTTCCGTCATTCCACCATCAGTAAACTACCTCAATTCAGTAGTCAACAGTGGATGCCATCTGTACAAGTTAGCCGTAGGGGTTAAAAGAGGAGCTAAAAGACTGTGATGTCCCTGGGTTAACAGCTCTATTTAATGAAGCTTTTAGTGGCATATGGGTATGTGGCAAAATTACTCCATTAAATGTGGAAAGAGTTCCATTAAATAGGAATGTCTCTTTTTCTCAAAATGAAGACTCAGTCTCAGTAATGTCTTTGGGGGAAAAAAAAAAAATATATATATATATATATATATATATATCAAAAATGAAGCACAATAGTCAGTAACATGAGATTTGACATGCTGATTAAAAAAAAAAAAAAAGGTGAAAACTAGATGGATCCTCTTTTTCAGATGAGTACGATGAGGTTCCCTGGAGGAAGAAATGGCAATCCACTCCAATATTCTTGCCTGGGAAATCCCAAGGACAGAGGAGCCCCGTCACAAAGAGTCAGACGTGACTGAGTGCCTGAGCAACTGAGCATTCACACAGGCAAACTGAGGGCTCAGAAAAATCAAGGGATTGTTCCAGTTAGCATTAAGCTCTGATCATGAGCAAGGATTGGGAACTTTAGTGTTCAGGGCTCTTTCAAAAACCTTTGCAAAAAATAAATAAATAAATAGAACAACAAACCATTTCTCCCATAGGCGCAGGCTCATCAGAGGCCCTTGAGCAATTACAAATGAAGAGCAGCTGTCTTCTCAGCAATATGGCAGAAAGGGAATCGTAACTGATTTAAAGGCAATTCTAACTTTAAAACTGCATTAGCTTCACAATAAGCTGCTGCTCAAATATAAAAATAAAAGTCCTGAGGGGAAAACATCTTGCAGTTATTTCCCCTACTAATGGAAGTTAGAAAGACACTGAAAAAGTTAACTAGAAACAATAAACTTGCAATGTTTACTGTTATTTTGCAACTAAGTGATGAAGATATTTTCAACCTCAGTCTTTCATGATCTTGCAGAATGTAACACACCATAAATTAGGGTTTAAAGCTTCTATTCCAAGCCAGCTGCTGCTGCTGCTGCTAAGTCACTTCAGTTGTGTCCGACTCTGTGTGACCCCATAGACGGCAGCCCACCAGGCTCCCCCGTCCCTGGGATTCTCCAGGCAAGAACACTGGAGTGGGTTGCCATTTCCTTCTCCAGTGCATGAAAGTGAAAAGTGAAAGGGAAGTCGCTCAGTCGTATCAGACTCTTAGCGACCCCATGGACTGCAGCCTACCAGGCTCCTCATCCATAGGATTTTCCAGGCAAGAGTACTGGAGTGGGTTGCCATTGCCTTCTCCCAGCAGATGCTGCTAATAAGGGCAATGCATGTCTGCTTTATCCAGAAGACTTTTTTAATAGTCTGCCAGTCTCAATGAGGAGAAGGTAGCCACATTCCCCACCCCCCGCCCCCTGCCAAGGGAAACTTTCTTCCCATCAACCAAAAATGGTAGCTTCAAACTGATAATAATAAATCCTGGCACCAAATGTTATGTATAGATCAACCAACTCATGTTCTTTTGTATCTCTACCCTCTTGAACTCAGTGAATCTCCCTCCATCATTTAATTTCACATTTTTCTGAAGGGGGTGGCCATTAGTATATAATGTACCATTCAGTATATGTTCACTGCATTCATGAATACCATTTATTATATACAGTTTGTCCTTTCCTCACTGTCTTATGGTGGCATTGTATGCCAGTGTTTTGGATATGCCAAAGCTTCAACATTTCCATCTACTATCATTTTTTTATTGTATTCATCACTTTTTAGCTTAGAAAATCTTCCACTGAGAGACTTGATAAATCCATTTTCATTTTAAATATTTATTACTTAATTTTATACATTTGTGTATAAATTTTTCTTTTTGCAAATATCTGTCTTCTCGTTTAAGGTGAAAATCCAAACTGAGTCCCCATACCCAAATAGTAGGTCTTTATATGAACCAGCACAACTGTTAAATAATTCTCTTTCTGATGATTTGTAAGGCTTACATACCACACATTAAATTCTTATATATACAAGTTCTATTCCTAGCATTTTTTTTTGTTTTATTGATCTCTTTCTTTTTTTTCTCAATCCAGTTCCACTTCATTTAATTATCATAGCTTTATAATATGCTAATATAATTTAAGCCCCTCCTACAAAGTCATTTACATTAATTATTCTCATATTATACATTGTATCTTACAGAGGTTCTTGTTTTCTGTATCAATAAGATAAATATATGCAACAGAATTATTGAAGCTTTCTAAAAGGTAACACGTCTAAGCTGGTGGTAAATTACTTATTCAAACTCACTTAAAGATACTTGACTAGTAAGAGGAAATTACATCTTGCTTAGAATTACATACCTGTTATGTTTATTTGTAAAGTTATTATTCATAAGTGATTATAATAATTTTGAGTTGAACACATCAGTGAATCTGGCCTCATGCCAGAAAATTACATTATTTGTTAGCTAGAGGGTAGATATATAACTACAGACAGAAAATCAGAAAAAAAGAAACAGTGAATGTAGTTATAAGCACACTAATTCTTTTCCAACAGTCATAAAGTTCTGGTATGAAGAGTGTGTTGTGAGTCCATCAAGGATGTTTGGAGGACGACCAGGTGAATGACTATCAGTGCAGGGGAAGGCAAAGTGCCCTCTGACTCCACCTTAATGTGGCTCTCTTCAAGAAGCAAGGCCACTTGTCCAAAGACACGCAGCTAGTGTGGAACCAGTAAGCAGAGGACAAGGGAGAATCTGAGTGCTTGTCTCCATAACCAGGAATGTATGCTTTTTCCTTTGTTTTGTTTCCTTTCCATGGGACTGTTTTTATGGTAGTTAAGTTTCCTTCAGCAATAAAAACTGTGGGACTCAACTAAGCCTCCCAAATTTCAACAGCTAGTCATCTAATTTATGATTACTCAAGTTGTGTGAGTCCCCTTTTTGGCTCTGGCTGCCAGCTTTTACTTCTCAATCACACCTCTACCAGAGAAACCTCAAATAAAACAGAGTAAGCTGACATTTAAGGCAGCCAAAGCTGTTGTTTTTAGCACCTGAGATGAAAAGATTTTGCAAAGTAGACTTGTTCCTGAGAAATTTTGTGCAAATCTCTTCTGCAATTTTAACAATATCTGATGAAGGCAATGCATTGCATGATATATAATATGGATATGGATTCATATGGCTATAGATCCCAGACTTGCTGTGCTACTTAACTAGTTACACTGCCTTGGGCAAGTTCGTTAGTCTCTCCAAAGTAGTTTTCCTCTTTATCATGCAAGGTTAATACTCATTTTAGAGTATTCTTTAAGCACATAGGGTACTAAGTGTTTGGTTGTGGGCACTGAGTAAATAAAGAGTAGCTATTATTGTTACTAGTATGGTGCTGTGTAAGATCTTAGAAGTTTTGACTTTAAATTTTTAGAGGGGCCTGCTTGTCATTAAAAGAACATAAGTGCTACTTGGTCCACTGGAGAAGGGAATGGCAAGCCACTTTAGTATTCTTGCCTTCAGAACCCCATGAACAGTATGAAAAGGCAAAATGATAGGATACCGAAAGAGGAACTCCCCAGGTCATTAGGTGCCCAATATGCTACTGGAGATCAGTGGAGAAATAACTCCAGAAAGAATGAAGGGATGGAGCCAAAGCAAAAACAATACACAGTTGTGGATGTGACTGGTGATAGAAGCAAGGTCCGATGCTGTAAAGAGCAATATTGCATAGGAACCTGGAATGTCAGGTCCTTGAATCAAGGTAAAATGGAAGTGGTCAAACAAGAGATGGCAAGGGTGAACGTTGACATTCTAGGAATCAGTGAACTAAAATGGACTGGAATGGGTGAATTTAACTCAGATGACCATTATATCTACTACTGCAGGCAGGAATCCCTCAGAAGAAATGGAGTAGCCATCATGGTCAACAAAAGAGTCTGAAATGCAGTACTTGGGTGCAATCTCAAAAACGACAGAATGATCTCTGTTCATCTCCAAGGCAAACCGTTCAATATCACAGTAATCCAAGTCTATACCCCAACCAGTAATGCTGAAGAAACTGAAGTTGAACGGTTTTATGAAGACCTACAAGACCTTTTAGAACTAACATCCCAAAAAGATGTCCTTTTCATTATAGGGGACTGGAATGAAAAAGTAGGAAGTCAAGAAATACCTGGAGTAACAGGCAAATTTGGCCTTGGAATGTGGAATGAAGCAGGGCAAAGACTAATAGAGTTTTGCCAAGAAAATGCACTGGTCATAGCAAACA
This sequence comes from Oryx dammah, assembly GCF_014754425.2. Lineage (NCBI taxonomy): Eukaryota > Metazoa > Chordata > Mammalia > Artiodactyla > Bovidae > Oryx > Oryx dammah. The sequence continues at coordinate 32,334,239 of NW_024070209.1, forward strand.
CCCTCTTCCAAAAACACAAGAGAAGACTCTATGCATGGACATCACCAGATGGTCAACACTGAAATCAGATTGATTATATTCTTTGCAGCCAAAGATGGAGAAGCTCTATACAGTCAACAAAAATGAGACCAGGAGCTGTGGCTCAGATCATGAACTCCTTATTACCAAATTCAGACTCAAATTGAAGAAAGTAGGGAAAACCGCTAGACCATTCAGGTATGACCTAAATCAAATCCCTTATGATTATACAGTGGAAGTGAGAAATAGATTTGAGGGCCTAGATCTGATAGATAGAGTGCCTGATGAACTATGGAATGAGATTCGTGACATTGTACAGGAGACAGGGATCAAGACCATCCCCATGGAAAAGAAATGCAAAAAAGCAAAATGGCTGTCTGGGGAGGCCTTACAAATAGCTGTGAAAACAAGAGAGGTGAAAAGCAAAGGAGAAAAGGAAAGATATAAGCATCTGAATGCAGAGTTCCAAAGAATAGCAAGAAGAGATAAGAAAGCCTTCCTCAGCGATCAATGCAAAGAAATAGAGGAAAAGAACACAATGGGAAAGATTAGAGATCTCTTCAAGAAAATTAGAGATACCAAGGGAACATTTCATGCAAAGATGGGCTTGATAAAGGACTGGAATGGTATGGACCTAACAGAAGCAGAAGATATTAAGAAGAGGTCGCAAGAATACACAGAAGAACTTTACAAAAAAGATCTTCACGACCCAGATAATCATGATGATGTGATCACTAATCTAGAGCCAGACATCTTGGAATGTGAAGTCAAGTGGGCCTTAGAAAGCATCACTATGAACAAAGCTAGTGGAGGTGATGGAATTCCACTTGAACTGTTTCAAATCCTGAAAGATGATGCTGTGAAAGTGCTGCACTCAATATGCCAGCAAATTTGGAAAACTCACCAGTGGCCAGAGGACTGGAAAAGGTCAGTTTTCATTCCAATCCCAAAGAAAGGCAATGCAAAAGAATGCTCAAACTACCACAAAATTGCACTCATCTCACATGCTAGTAAAATAATGCTCAAAATTCTCCAAGCCAGGCTTCAGCAATATGTGAACCGTGAACTCCCTGATATTCAAGCTGGTTTTAGAAAAGGCAGAGGAACCAGAGATCAAATTGCCAACATCCGCTGGATCATGGAAAAAACAAGAGAGTTCCAGAAAAACATCTATTTCTGCTTTATTGACTATGCCAAAGCCTTTGACTGTGTGGATCACAAGAAACTGTGGAAAATTCTGAAAGATATGGGAATACCAGACCACCTAACATGCCTCTTGAGAAATCTGTATGCAGGTCAGGAAGCAACAGTTAGAACTGGACATGGAACAACAGACTGGTTCCAAATAGGAAAAGGAGTGCGTCAAGGCTGTATAGTGTCACCCTGCTTATTTAATGTCTATGCAGAGTACATTATGAGAAATGCTGGACTGGAAGAAACACAAGCTGGAATCAAGATTGCAGGGAGAAATATCAATAACCTCAGATATACAGATGACACCACCATTATGGCAGAAAGTGAAGAGGAGCTAAAAAGCCTCTTGATGAAAGTGAAAGAGGAGGAGAGCGAAAAAGTTGGCTTAAAGCTCAACTTTCAGAAAACGAAGATCATGGCATCCGGTCCCATCACTTCATGAGAAATAGATGGGTAAACAGCGGAAACAGTGTCAGACTTTATTTTTTGGGCTCCAAAATCACAGATGGTGATGGTGACTACAGCCATGAAATTAAAACATGCTTACTCCTTGGAAGAAAAGTTATGAGCAACCTAGACAGCATATTCAAAAGCAGAGACATTACTTTGCCGACTAAGGTCCGTCTAGTCAAGGCTATGGTTTTTCCTGTGGTCATGTATGGATGTGAGAGTTGGACTGTGAAGAAGGCTGAGAGCCGAAGAATTGATGTGTTTGAACTGTGGTGTTGGAGAAGACTCTTGAGAGTCCCTTGGACTGCAAGGAGATCCAACCAGTCCATTCTGAAGGAGATCAACCCTGGGTGTTCTTTGGAAGGAATGATGCTAAAACTGAAGCTCCAGTACTTTGGCCACCTCATTGGAAAAGACTCTGATGCTGGGAGGGATTGGGGGCAGGAGGAGAAGGGAACAACCGAGGATGAGATGGCTGGATGGCATCACCGACTCGATGGACATGAGTCTGAGTGAACTCCGGGAGATGGTGATGGACAGGGAGGCCTGGAGTGCTGCGATTCATGGGGTCGCAAAGAATCGGACACGACTGAGTGACTGAACTGAATGAACTCTCTAAAAAGCAAAGAACTTCTGTGAAGTAATTAATCACTCTCAAATCTCATTTTAATGCATACTTCCCAGGGCTTTCCTGGTGTCCAGTAGTTAAGACGCTACATTTCCACTGCAGGGGGCACATGTTCGACCACTGGGCAGGGAACTAAGAACTAAGATACACGTGGTATGGCCAAAAAATAGAAAAGAGAATAAGTATTTCCCACATTTCTACCCCTATTTCTTATCTCCCATGAATTACATTTTGAGAACTTTCCTCTACTAAACAAATAGTATTTATTAAGGAAATGTTTGATTTTTTTTTTAAAAAATTGTCAATGAAAAACATGACAGCCCCTGTAATCCCACTAAATTGATCAAATGATAGCCTATGCAAATTTTTTATTCAGCTTATGCTAGGCATGAGTAAGTATGTAGCCTTTCCTAGGTATATTGAAATATTAAGCATATGCAACCACTCTTCATTTCTAATTTTAAAGACACTAAAAAGTATACAGACCCCAGGTTGGGAACAGTTATGTTTTTCAATTATGACTGCTAAGCATGGGGGTATTTCTTCTTAATGCTTTCTTTAATTATTTCCTTGGGAAGGTCCTGGGTGCTTCAAATGTCAGATGGGTTGTGGCTTTTGCCAAGGGTTGCTTAGTTAACTGTTTACTTAATGAATGGGGTTTTATGTGCTGCTGAATTTCTCATGGCACACGTTAGGAAACTTTTGGCAGCATTTAAATTGGAGAACTGAGAAACATATTGGCTCTACGGAAGCTCAATCAGTTCCCAGGCAGAGCAGCACCTTTGCCAAGAAAAATTCACTAAAATACAAAATACAAAGACCAAAGTCACATATAACCCAAGGAAAACTGACTTTGGTGTGGGGGATTAAACAAATCCTGGATCCAAGTGTCTCAGGTGGCCCATGAATGGAAGAGGGGAAACGCTTCACAATTCTGGGGGAGAAATGAGAATGGAATCTCCTCACTTTGGAGGATGACAATATACTTAAATTTGTTGATTGATTGGAAAAATTCATTATTTGCTAAGGAAAAAAAAAAAGATGAAGTCATGTAATTTCTCACATGTTCCCTCCTAAAGGAGATCCATCTAAACCTATGCTTAAGTTATTGAAAGATGTATTAGTCACTCAGTCATGTCCGACTCTTTAAGACCCCATGGACTGTAGCCTGCCAGGCTCCTGTGTCCATGGAGTTTTCTAGGCAAGAATACTGAAGTGGGTTGCCATTTCCTACTCCAGGGGGTCTTCCTGATCCAGGGATCAGACCTGGGTCTCCTACACTGCAAGCAGATTCTTTACCATCTGAGACACTAAGCCCTGGAGAATATACTTGAAAGATATACTCAGTTTACTCATTTCGATGAAGGACTAATCAGTAATTGATTTTTTAAAAAACTGTGCATCGTAGATCAAATGTCCATATGGTTGAATTTTTTAAATGATTCAGCGAGGTTCCTAGACATTGTATAAGCACTGCCTACCAGAAATGTTTTCTCTAAGGACTGGAGCAGGAAGATACCCTGAAATGTCACCTGGGCTCTGGAAAGCCCCAAGTCCACTAAAAGATACATTTTGTTTTTACTCAACTCTACTACAAAATGAATATGCAACTATGATACAGGATGAGGAGGGAAGATTTTTTTTTTTTTTAATAAACACCAATTTGGGAAAACAAAGACAATGTAAGTATCTTTCAGCAACTTAAGATGAACAGCACCAGCCTATAAATTATTACTCTAAGCATGTGCTGAGGCTTGTGTGTAATAAAGGCCTGCTGCAGTCATCTCCACCCACACAGCTCTGATGTCAGCTCTCCTTCAATCTTCTGCACTCGCCAGCCCAGCTCCCAATCACTTTCCGTCTCTGGGAGAAAAATTTTGAGTCAGCCAGGCTCTCTCTTTCTCTACTGGTTTGCTGAAGGCTCCCTGTGTTCTTCAGCAACCAGAAGCCTGGCTTCTTACCTGGTTGGCTTCCTTACCTTTCTTACCATTGTCTTACTTTATTTAGAAATTAAGAGGGCTGGCCACATCTTACCCTAGTTGGCCAGCTCTCAGGTGGCTTATATGGACATGTATTCTGCTCTTTGGCTTCCCAGGTGGCATGATGGTAAAGATTCCACCTGTCAGTGCAGGAGACACAAGAGATGCAGGTTCTATCCTGGGCTCAGGAAGGTCCCCTGGAGTAGGGAATGGCAACTTGCTCCAGTATTCTTGCTTGGAAAATTCCATGGACAGAGGAGTCTGGTGGGCTATGGCCAATGGGGTCGTAAAGACACAACTCAGTGACTGAGCACATCCTCCTCTTCGGGCCTATTCACTGAGCTCTCTCCTTATCCCTTGATTAGCTAGTATGTTGCTTGACATAATATTAATGTGAATTATAATAACACCAGGAATCATTCATAAAAGCTTCTGCTACATTCTCCATGCATTTTTAGCTACTTAAATAAACTGTTATTTCTCATGACAGTCTAGTAATATAGGCATATGAAGGCTCAGAGAATTTAAGTATCTAGTCCAAACTGCACAGCTAATATTAACAGATGACTAAGCAGGAGTACAACTCAACATTTATTTGCTTCCAAACTTGTATGTGGTTTTAGTCCATGCTCCCCATTATCCCATGGGATATTAGATGAGTTCTTGTGTACTTAGCTAGCACCATCAATCTCATCATCAATAAGTAATGACACTCCTTATGCCTTTTCTTTCACAAAGAGGCTCATCTGACTAATTGTGTTTCTCTTAATACTACTGGCTAAAAAAAAAAGAGAAATCCCCCTGGGTTCCATCCCACTCTCCTTCTCCCTTGAGTTTAGGATAATTATTGTTCACATGGCTGACCTATTGCCCTATGGCACTCTGATTTGGTGTCACACTTATTTTGTGCTCATTGCTCCTAAGAGCAAATTGCCTGACCATGTTTTCAAATGAGGACAAAACTTGCTTTGAAATTTCAGGATTTCATAAACTGAGATTTTTCTAAGTTACTTTGAAAGTGGGAAAAAAAAAAAACAACAACTGAGATTTAGTATTAGTAGGAATGGCATTCTAAGGGCCAGTTTCCAGGGTTTAGATTTAGATTTGGCTATGATAGCCTCCACCCTGAGTCAGCAATAAAATAATGATGTGCCAACCACATGTAAACTGTTTTCATTACATCAAATGAAGCCAGAACAGCAGGGCCAGAACTAGGCTGAAGTGGGTGACGTGAATGAGAGCGATCTTGGATGCAAAATATAAGGCAGGTGGGGGTGGGAGGGAAGGATGCTAAAAATTCAGTGATCACAACAAATAATATTTCAATGCAATATTTTTTAAAATGCAAAAACATCTATGATAAACAAATTGCTAAACTTTTAAAGAACATAGGATCAGAATTATTCATTGTTCCTTTCACCTCAGGCTCCAATAAACCCTAGTGCAGCAATGCAATACAGTATTTTTCTAGGATTAAAGACCCTAGTTTAGTCTGTTGGAAACTTTTTTTATTAGAACAAGAGCCAGTAACCAGTAGTAGTTATGGGAAAAAATCATTACTTATCATTAAAATTAGAACCATAATACACTATTAATTTTTCAGGTATCCAAGTCATTAATAAAACCAGTTTTACCCAAAGGATAACAATAGAAAACACTTATAGAGTACTTAATCAGACAATATTTTAAGCACTTCACTCATTTAATTCTCAGGACAACCTGCTGAGATAGAGGAACAGGCTCCCTGCCCCAGAATTCATTAGATGACAATGTCACACAAAGAAATGGAGTCTTTGTTTTACAGATGAGGAAACTGAACTCACGTGGTCTGAAACTAAGGAGACAAGTTTCAAACCCAAATGGTCTCTTTAAGGCCCTATCTCTTAAGAATACTGTTCACAAAGACCAAATAATCTGGCTCCTACACCCACTCAGTCCTACAGTGTGGTCAACTTTATAATCATTACCCTCAAAATAAAGATACTGGTGTGAACTTTCATAGAAACTAGAAAAAACTTTAAAGCATACATATTTTTCAATGGCTTGTCATTGAAATCATATTGAGAGGCATACATACTAACTGAAGAACAATAGATCTCTGACATACACCAATAAATGTATAGTTCAAAAGTATACACTAGACTGCTTACTCGAGATTTTTTTTAAATAGTGATGAATAAATAAACATTAATTCAACAGCTCATAGGCACTGAAAGGCCAACAGAATCCAGCCTCCTAGCTTTTGTCACTGCTGGTAAGCTAGCTTTTATAGGTGTATAGCTAGTATTCTTGTATTAATCAGCCAGTATGATCAAATGGAAGATTAAGAAAACAGAATATAATAATTATATAAATTTCATCTCTTTGTGATCAGTGGCACTATAATTACATGAAGAAATTAGAACACTGTAAAGAATTACAAACAAAAGAATAAAGAATTTAGAGTAAAGCCTTTAGACCATATCTATTATATGGACACTTTTAAGGAGTTACTGACACAATTCATGCTGTCCATACATGTAGATTTCAGATCTAATTTACTACTAAATTACATAACACACAAAAGTTAACGGTCTTATTAGAATATTTACTACTAATGTTTTTTCAGGTCCCTAACAAGACAGTATTGAAGTAGGATTACCTTTGAGGAGCAAAACAGAGCAGGCTAGGCTCTTGAGAAAATGGTATTTCAGAAGGAAAGAAGGGTTGGGAGATGGGCTGGCAGTAGAGTACTGAGGTGGGAAGAATCCATAAATAGAATATAAATGCCATTAATCCACAAAAGACTTGGGCATTTCCATAGCATTGGTTAAGTAGGTCAAGGCTATTAATTATATGTCATTAATTGAAATTTATAATCCCATTCAGAATTCATTTCTTATAAATGTTATAAATCAAATCATCTTCTAAGAAAAGTATCACTGAGGAAAAACTTTTAGTGGATTTGCGAGTGTGTTCATTCACACACGACTTATTTAAGAACTCTCACAATGAATTTCTCACCTGAGTCTTTGTTTTGGTCCCTGGTTGATCTGAAGAAAGCAACTCTAGGCTCTGGCAACTGTGTTGTACATGCAACCCATAGGTCACAAAAAATTAGATGCAAAATATGGATAGATTAGAAAAAACACATGCAGACTAGAGGAAAAACAGAATCACTAAATAAGCATGTTGACCAGTGATGGGAGGCTCAGAAGTATTCTAATAAACATTCTAATATATTGAGTGAGTGAAAGTGCTCAGTCGTGTCCGACTCTTTGGGACCCCATAGACTATACAGTCCATGGAATTTTCCAGGCCAGAATACTGGAGTGGGTAGCCTTTCCCTTCTCCAGGGGATCTTCCCAACCCAGGGATCGAACCCAGGTCTTCTGCATTGCAGGCAGATTCTTTACCAGCTGAGCTATCAGGGAAGCTGTGACATTAATACAAAGTAAAAAAGCAGGTGTGGGACTTGTCCACGGTACTGCAGCTAGCAACAGAAAAGGCTAGGATTAGAACAAGGTCTGCAGATGGTTTCCAATTCAAGTTTGTAATGAATTCTGCTGATAAAGAAGTATGTTTCTCCAAGACAATGTATACAGATTAAAGCCTATACAATAATGTTATTATAGTACATCCATTTTGTGGTAAATTTATGATATGGTGTTCTTTATGATATTTATGATATTGATGTTTTTCACAATGCTCATATGTTTTTGAGTCTTATTGAACACTCAAAGGGACAGTAAGGGCCATAGATACACGCTGATTTTAAAATCAAAGTATTTTCTGTAGCTTGGTCACCTCTGTGATTGGATCAGAAAGAGGGGTGTACTCTAGCACCATACTTCATGTGCTAGGCAGCTGTAAATCTCCCTGCACTTGCTGAATAAATATTGATGGAAAAAATGTTGGTTATCTCCTGTAAATAATGTAAACGCTTTCCCTGGCAACTGTTCCAAATGGGGACAGTAGTGGTAATACTTTTCATACTAATATAATATCAGCAAGGGTATAAGGAGTATGGGAGGTGAGGATCAAAGAAGTGGATGGGACAGTCATCATTACTTAGAACATTCAGTTTATTTTGACCAGGTTACAAGAAACGCATTAGCAAATTAAGATTCTCTTCAAGAAGCAGCCCTAAGTTTAAACCTGAAATCAGGATGTCTACAGTGGAATGGAAATTATAGGTTTACTGATTATAACTTTAGCTATAAACCCTAGGGTCTATTTCTTAAAGAAGCTAGTTGACACCAGGAAGCCTCTAAAAGAGATATTGGTTCAAATTATCACAATATAAAACGTTTCCCATGGTGATGATTAGAGTATTGGAAGCACAACTGTAATAGATGATTGCTTCTAAAAGGTAAAATTATAAATACTCATTTAGAAGATTATGTTTACACAGAGAAGGAAACTTAATCAATAAATTTAAGAATTTGAAGAATACTGTATTGTCTTGAGAAGGCCAAAAGAGAAGTGGATTTTACATTCTTAGATACAACAGAGATAAAATTTGTTAGAGGGTAAGCTTGTGTAATTTTCTCATTTGTAATCTTAATTCCTAATTCTCCAGGGTATTTTTGTTTAGGGTAATTTCTCTTTAATGCTGTCTGTTGATATTCCCCCACCCACTAAAACTATGGCTGAACACATTTGAGAAACCAGTAGTTCTGGTAATTTCTCTCTCTTTTTTTTAAATTCCAAGGTGAAATGATCCAATAAATGTTATTTTTTGTTTGTCTGTTTCTTTGTAAAAGCCACAATTTTTTGAGAGGAAAAGTAAACATCTAGAAGGATTTATGCTCTGTAACATTTCAGTGCAGGGGGTGGGGTTGGGGAGGTTCCTGTGAGCCAAAGAACAAACCACGGAGCAGCAAATAACAGGGAAAGTTCCCACCACACAGGAAGGAAAAGATATTCAGATGCTTGCAGGAAGAGCACAGAAAGAGGGAAATAAAGAGAAAGAAAGCAGATGGAGTGACTGTTTTCCTCCACTAGAGCTGAACCTAAAGAACAAGCACCCAGACTGGAGCATTCAGAAACCACTCGTGCTGGCGTCACACTTCCCTGGATGGGGGAGGGAGGGGGAGTAGGTAGGTGATAAGAGCCTCTCAGAGAAGCCTCGATTTGGGTAAAGTGCTCTGTCCATCAAGGCCTATGAGCAGAGGTGGTAACAGCAGGGGAGGACATCTGAGGGGAAACTCAAAGGCTCCAGCAGGTTGCAGAGAAGTTCTTGGGTTTTCCAGCCGGCCCCAGAGACAGTATGAGGATCAAGGGACCAGAAAAAGCTTGGAGCCCAGACAAGGAGCCTTGAGGAATCTTGGATCTAAAGGCAAAACGAAATACAAAGTCCAGAAGGATGTCTGCCCACATAGTTCCCAGACCACTAGCCAGGGCCACCGATGTCTCAGTCCACAAAGGGTGGCCAGAGGGCAGGCTAGCGGGGGACATCTCAGGGATTCCAATGTTGACACCAAGGCAGACCTTTAGAACAGAAATCCCTCCCCCAGATCCTGGGCATGGAAAGAGAGATTCCCCTTTACCTAAGAGAATTTGAAATCTGACATGAAAGAAATACTTTTAAAAAATAAGAAAATGCATGACCTAAAATTGGAATGTTTCTCTACCACTTGCTCTCAAACCACCATCACCAGGAGTGGGAATTAAGAACAAGATTAGTACCCCCAAAAATAATTTTTCTTTGCATATATTCTTTAAATTGCATAAACTTTTATCTCCTTCCTACCCACATCATACTGCAATAGCAAGGCTTGCTATACAGTTAAAGCTTTCTAATGCTTACAATGTATAGTCCATACGAGACAGGTTGATATATATGTGGCATGGTGGCAAATTCTGCTGCCAGAAATTGTTTCCAATGCATCCTGAGCAAAAATAATATACTTACTGTACACTCTTTTCTTTTTTAAATGTTACGGTCTTTTTTGTTTGATCTGGCCTTTTCTGCTTTTTCAAATACATGTTTAGTGTGTTCTTTCACTAAAAGAGCCTCACTTAGCTAGTATCCTATGAGGGTGATGTTGGTAGTCTTACAGTTAATGATATCATTAATAGCCACCACGGATGAATGCCCAGTGTATGCCAGTCAGTATTCATTCTAGCCATTATGAGTAGTATTGCACTGATTCTCCAAGGCAGGCATTTTGTATACCGATTTTCAGATATAGCAATCAAAGCTATAACTGAGTTTAAGTAACTTTCCCATAGTCATACAGCTAATCAAAGCTCATTCTATTACACAGCATTAAATCCCAACACATGAGTTCTAACACATGAATAAACTTTGACAACCTCTGAGGAACAGAGGGCTCTGTGAAAAAACTAAAACTAACTTTGTTTTTCCCCATCCAAAATTAATCTTCAGGATTATTCATTTTCTCAGTAGGCAGAACCTATTGGGTACTGGCATGAGTTTTAAAGTATTGAGAAATTTCAGTTCTAGTTTCAGTGCTGCCATTAATTGTGTGATTTGGGGTAAGTACCTTTTTAATATTCTTATCTGATCAACAAAGATAACAGCTGTCTTATCTCCTCTGGAGCATCATGAGTATTTCTAGCTTTGGCTTAATTGATAAAGAACTGGATAGTGTACAAATGTACTTTTCTGATGAATCTAAAATATATTATTATAGCCATATCTAAAATTCATATCAGGTATGGGGATATTTGAGGAGACAACTTCAATATGTGGAGTTTGTGTCAGAGGCCTGACCAGGTCCTAAAGACAGAACGATAAAAAGCTCCAGTCTCTGGACTTGAGGAGCTCCCAGCCTGAGAGAGGGAATTAGGAATATATACAGCTGATTAGCATGTGATGAAATAGAAACAGACAGAAACAAAAATAATGTTATGAATCTAAAGTCAAACATATGGATCGCCACCTACATCTCAGAAGAAGGACCTGGATGGGGAATGTTTCATCCACAATTGTATGATGGTGATGATTTTTGAATTTGACTGTGAGAGATATAAACAAATAGAAGGTATGTTTACATTTAGAGGTTCACAATTAAATATGATTATATTTTTGTACATATTATCAGCAAGTAAAGGTAAAAAATGAAACAGCTGGTCATTGGGGATGAAGCCACAAAAAGATGTAAAAAAGTTTCCAAAAAGTGATGTAAATTTAGGTTTCCTTGACAATTTGAGTTTCTCATTTGCATAACAAGAATAGTTACCATGTATTGCATCCTTTCTGTGGATCACAAGCATTGCACAAAGAACTCTGTAGGGATATTTTCATTTCATTTTTTTCCTGATAGCCTCATTTCATACATAAAGAAACTGATAGTCAGAAAACTAAAGTGGCTTAGCCCAACCAAGCCACAGTTACAGAGTTAGTAAGTGGAAGTAAGACCGAGACCCAGACAATGTGGCTATGCAACCCTTACTCTTAGTTCCTAACCTCCACATACTTCACTGCACCCTGGGATAGAACACTTTATGAAGGAAAGGAATCATGCTCAGTCATGTCCAATTCTCTGTGACTCTTTCCACTGTAGGCCACCAGGCTCCCCTGTCCATGGGATTTCCCAGGCAATAATACTGGAATGGGTTGCCGTTTCCTTCTGCTTTCCTAGGTTAGGGAGCTTCCTAACCTAGGGATCAAACCTGTATCTCTTGTACTACAGGCGGATTCTTTATCCACTGAGCCATCAGGGAAGCCTCAGGACAATTTGTGAAGTACAAACTAAAAAAGGTAAGAGCACATGAATGTGAAAGCTTCTTCTGAAATCCTGGGGAAGAAATAGCAGGGTAATTTTTCTCAACTGCATGTCTGTTTAACTGGGCACATAAAAGATGACTGGTCATTAAGTCAAAGATCAAGCACAAGGGTTACCTCTCCTAATAAACTCTTTCCTGAAGGCAAGAAGATAACACCTACTGCTTGAGCAAATCTAGCAAGAGTAGAGTTACATAAAATGCAATATAATAGTAAGAAATATACAGGACATTGCATCTTCAATGAAAGAATAACTGTCATCTAGGATTCCACTTTCCCTTTTCACTTTTATGCATTGGAGAAGGAAATGGCAACCCACTCCAGTGTTCTTGCCTGGAGAATCCCAGGGACGGGGGAGTCTGGTGGGCTGCTGTCTATGGGGTCTCACAGAGTCGGACAAGACTGAAGAGACTTAGCAGCAGCAGCAGGATTTTATGAAAAGTGATTCCACTATAAATTCAGTGAGTAAGCTACCGAAAGAAAGAATTATATGTACAGATAATGGCATCATATTATCATATAACAAACATGTCCTGTTGAAACTTCCTTTATTTGTGTGTTACATAGGCAAAAATTGCCTCCAATGGTTTCTCCTAGTATGTGTCCATAGCACTGGGCCTTATAAGGCCTTAATATACTGACAGAAGTTTAAAAAATAATCCACTTAAAAAATAATATAGTAATAAATTAATAAAATAATCCTTAAAAAAATAATCCACTTTTTAATCTCTTCTTCTAGTAGGTCAATAAATAAACACCAAGGAAGAGATTAGAAACTGTGCACACAGAATGTCAGTAAAAGGAAGCAGTCCAAAATGCCATCTAACCAACAGCATTAGGATAAACTGGTGGATATCTTACACGTTCACTTAAGTTATCAAATGATTGTAAGACGGACGATGTCTCTCAAAACTGCTTGAGATATTGGCTTTTGTCGAGAAAAACAATCTGAAGTTCTGGATATGCACCAAAAGCTTCAGTCTGCAAGGACTTTTCAATCTCTTCCAATTTGCAAGTTTAGAAACTGAATGGTTCAGCATATCTCTACTAAAAAATCATTTCCCAAGTCTCGTCTTCTGTGCAGGCAAAATCAAATTAACTTCAAACAGAAGAGGTTAGATGCATACATAAAGGAAGTATCAAACTGTAACATCATCTTGCTCTAGTTCTCTCAGGTCTCCTAGTATCTACCCAGGAGAGAAACCGAAATATTAACTTCACCCTGAGTGAGAGAAAGTGAAGTTGCTCAGTTGTGTCCGAATGACTCTGAGACCCCATGGACTACAGCCCACTAGGCTCCTCCGTCCATGGGATTCTCCAGGCAAGAATACTGGAATGGGTTGCCATTTCCTTCTCCAGGGGATTTTCCCAACCCAGGGATTGAACCCAGGTCTCCTGCATTGCAGGCAGACGCTTTAACCTCCGAGCTGCAAAATCAAGCAGGAAGGGTAATTTCCGGATGGGAATGGCACAAAGTGAATTATCCTACTGTGCTGTTGAACACACTGATGATGAGACGATAGTCGTCTGGACTCTATTTAACATTTGCTGACAGCCAACAGCGATCCTAGGTTCCTTTCAGAGCCCACACATTGTGACACATCCTGGCCTTGATTGCTGGGAAGCTGCTACATCAGGGGATCCCCATGCTTTGGCAGTAGGGCTGAAGTGATGCTCTGTACCCTCCGGGCCAGACTACTATGTGAGCACCACAATCTCCTCCAGCGATGATGTATTGCACTAATATGCTCTCAGAGTGCACTTGCTGGGATGGATTAGAGCAATACATCACCAAAACACTTCAGCTTATGTGATGTATTGCCACGTGAGGTAGAACCAGTTGCCAGAGGCAAGTTTTAAGGACTTAATTTCTAATGTTTGTATTAAATGATGTCTATATTCCCTTTTTGGTGGTTTGGAAGATACACTTGAGATCTCTGTTATGGCTGATCTCAGAGATTCAGTGCTTTTCCCTATCACAAAAAGCATTCTGACTACATATCGCATTTAACAGCTATACCCAGTAGCTGCACTTCATGTAAGTGTGGCATGGAGTGAGTAAAGAGATCAATATCCAGTCTCCCAGTATGAACTCTGGTAGTGAGCTGCTGCTTCTCCAGAGGATATTACGTGGCCTAGTGTTGGGCCCTAGGCAGGAAACATGGGAGTCAGGTGGAGATGGTTCCTAGAAGCAAAAAATTCTGTGCAGGCACCTACACAGAGGTCTAATCCTGAGTTCTAATCCTGCATGCTCTTTAATGATAGGTTGCTGCTGCTGCTGCTGCTGCTAAGTCGCTTCAGTTGTGTCCGACTCTGTGCAACCCCATAGACGGCAGCCCACCAGGATCCCCCGTCCCTGGGATTCTCCAGGCAAGAACACTGGAGTGGGTTGCCATTTCCTTCACCAATGCATGAAAGTGGAAAGTGAAAGTGAAGTAGCTCAGTTGTGTCCGACCCTCAGTGACCCCATGGACTGCAGCCTACCAGGCTCCTCTGCCCATGAGATATATTTGGCTATAGTTGTGTGAACCAGAAAATTCTGATCTCTCTTTTCACTGTCTAATTTTATTCGATGAAAGAGTGGGATAATTTTTAGAAAACTAGCAATTTACAAATTCTAAAAATAGATACTAGACTGTATCTTTTTTTTGGATTATCCAGAATATGTTGCTAGAGGCACATTACATGAGAGCAGACAACTATTCTGCTTACAATATTTTCATGGCTGTTCTGTAAAAAATGTTCAACAAATGTTTATTCATTGCTTTAATAGTTATGTGTTCCTTTAACTTTGTAGAATTATTTCATCAGCAAACTTTTCTTTGGAAGCAAAGAGTTACTTCCTCCAAATGTAATTACCCTCTCACGCAACCAGAAGTTAAATTGCATCTAAAAATGGTAAATAATGGCAATTCTTTTTAAAGAAATAGTTCTAATTTATAGATTTTGCTGTAAAAACTAAAATAGGAAAATAATCTTCATAAAACATGCAAAAAACAGAGAGGGAGAAAATGAGAGGAAAGGAGAGGTGTGGGGGAGGGAGGAAGAAAAGGAAAGAACAAAAGAAAAAGAAAGAGAAAACAGTTCAATTATTAATAGGATTTACCAGCACATTTTTCATTATGTATTTTCAGAAAACTATTTTCTAAAGAGATGTCCACCTGCATAGAGTTTAAGTTGTCAAAGTGACTATAGATTAAAAAAAAATTATATATAGATTCTAGAATTAGTTTAGACAGAGGATGAGATGGTTGGATGGCATCACCAACTCAACTGACATGAGTCTGAGCATGCTCTGGGAGTTGGTGATGGACAGGTAGGTAAGCCTGGTATGCTTCAGTGTGAAGGAAGTAAGAAGTGAAGTCGCTCAGTTGTGTCCAACTCTTTGCGACCCCATGGACTGTAGCCTACCAGGCTCCATCCATGAGATTTTCCAGGCAAGAATACTGGGGTGGGTTGCCATTTCCTTCTCCAGAGGATCTTCCTGACCCAGGGATCGAACCTGAGTCTCCCGCATTGCAGGCAGACGCTTTACTGAGTGACTGAACTGAACTGAGAATTAGTTTTCTTACTTTATAATCACATTTTGTATATTGTATGTTTTAGCTACTCTAGTGACAAAGTTCCTAGCATATTTCTTTCTCAGAGACCTTATTATTTATTTTGGACAGTGTCATATATTCTGAGATCTAAAGCTGTAACAAACACACAGACTCAACCAGTGCATCCTTGACTGCCTTCCTGTTGAATCAAGTTTTCACACTTTTTTTTTCTCCCCTTATACTGTACACCATAGGTCTCCAAAATAGCTTCGGTTTTAAGCTTCTTGAAGAAAAAAATAACCTTTATGTGTAACTTTAAATTCAATAGCCTAACTTTCAAGAGTTACCAGATACACAAACACATGTGCACACACACAGAAGCTCACAGACACACACATACCTTCAACATGGCTCCGTATTCCCTATATGTATTCTGCACATATACAGGTCTTGCATTGCAAACACTGAATCTGCTTGCACCCAGCTTGGTCTGGAGTTGAATGACAATAGCTCTCTTTTGAAAGCATTGTCAACTCTTCCTCCTTTTAAATGAAGGCTCTCCCAAGGGCCTTTCTATCTTATCATTCTCCTCCCTCTGGCCTTCTCCCTCCTTATCCTGTTGCCCCATGTCCTCTATGGTTAAATAGCCCTTCTTTGGAGCTGTAACTTGTAATTACCATATGTCTGAGATAGAATTGATTACATTCTTGCTAATCCTTTCTGCCATTTTAATAATAAGTTCCTTGTGATCAGCAGTCATAGTCTTACCCAGAATTTGTTTTTATATTGCCATCTAGCAAGTGATAAACTACCACCTCTTGGTTGTCAATATTCTGAACCATTATTACATTTCCTAATCTCAGCATTTTTTCACTTCCAAATCATCCTCAGTGTGATTCTTCACACACAGAAATCAATGAATAAATAACGCCAGCCGATGAAGAACTCTGAGAATGGTGTGGAGAAATAAGATATGAAATTCAAACTTGTTCTTTTTTCTAAGTTACTAGCACAAGTAAATGATTTGAGACTCCAAATACAATCTTGTTAATATTTGTGAATATAAAATAAGCCTTACCATGATAATAGATTATTATCAGCTGCATATATGCTAGCAGAAGATTTATCAAAAACAAGTAACTATTAAAAGTATTTGTGGACTTTTAAGCCTGATTTTTGAAAAGGCAGAGGAACCAGAGATCAAATCACCAACATCTGCTGGATCATCAAAAAAGCAAGAGAGTTCCAGAAAAACATCTATTTCTGCATTATTGACTATGCCAAAGCCATTGACTGTGTGGATCACAATAAACTGTGGAAAATTCTGGAAGACATGGGAATACCAGACCACCTGACCTGCCTCTTGAGAAACCTGTATGCAGGTCAGGAAGCAACAGTTAGAACTGGACATGAAACAGCAGACTGGTTCCAAATAGGAAAAGGAGTACATCAAGGCTGTATATGGTCATCCTGCTTATTTAACTTCTATGCAGAGTACATCATGAGAAACACTGGGCTGGAAGAAGCACAAGCTGGAATCAAGATTGCCGGGAGAAATATTAATAACCTCAGATCTGCAGATGATACCACCCTTATGGCAGAAAGTGAAGAGGAACTAAAGAGTCTCTTGATGAAAGTGAAAGAGGAGAGTGAAAAAGTTGGCTTAAAGCTTAACATTCAGAAAATGAAGATCATGGCATCTGGTCCCATCACTTCTTGGGAAATAGATGGGGAAATAGTGGAAACGGTGTCAGACTTTCCTTTTGGGGGGCTCCAAAATCACTGCAGATGGTGACTGCAGCCATGAAATTAAAAGATACTTACTCCTTGGAAGATAAGTTATGACCAACCTAGATAGCATATTGAAAAGCAGAGACATTACTTTGCCAACAAAGGTCCATCTAGTCAAGGCTATGGTTTTTCCAGTGGTCATGTATGGATGTGAGAGTTGGACTGTGAAGAAAGCTGAGTGCTGAAGAGTTGATGCTTTTGAACTATGGTGTTGGAGAAGACTCTTGAGAGTCCCTTGGACTGCATGGAGATCTAACCATTCCATTCTAAAGGAGATCAGCCCTAGGTGTTCTTTGGAAGAAATGATGCTAAAGCTGAAACTCCAGTACTTTGGCCACCTCATGCAAAAAGTTGACTCATTGGAAAAGACTCTGATGCTGGGAGGGATTGGGGGCAGGAGGAGAAGGGGACGACAGAGAATGAGATGGCTAGATGGTTTCACTGACTCAATGGACGTGAGTCTGAGTGAATTCCAGAAGGTGGTGATGGACAGGGAGGCCTGGCGTGCTGCGATTCATGGGGTCGCAAAGAGTTGGACACGATTGAGCGACTGAACTGAACTGAACTGAACTGAAGACTGATTTTAGCCTTAACATTAGGGCCCAAAAGCATTACATATTTTGGTTCCTAATATCACATGATGCATAGAGTTCCAGTTTTAACTAAATGTTTAGCTGCATGACATTAGTAAACAGGTTTAAAACCTGTGGCTAGGCTGAATAGTATTAACATAAAATACCAATTAATGTGACTATACAGAGTATTATATTTACTGTTATGATTAATGACCTGGAACAAACATAAGAAAAACTGCCGTAGGATGTATGAAATTGTAATAGCATCTAATATATTTTTTTGTAGCTGTCCAATATTATGTCTTCCTGATGAAAAAAAATGAAATTCAAGTCACAGAAATACAGAATGGTTATATTTTTGGGCAAGCCCAAGTTTTTAGGAGATGGAAAATATTATTAAAACAGTTACTAGTCAATGAGTTTATCTACAGTATGCAATACTGTGATCTAGTTACCTTTTTATTTTGGTGTTTGTGCATTAGTAGGGATTATGAAGTTTGGCTCAAGCTCCCTAAATCAAATTTAAATGTAGATTAACAGTCAGGAAAAATGAAATCTAAATTGAGCAAGAAGAAGTTATTTTTTCTTAATTTTATAAAATCATTAAAGACTAAAATTTTGTGCCACCCATTCCACAACAAGTTCACAAAGAATATTAAGAGGAATACAATGGCCCTGAAAGTTAGCTGTCCAGCCGTGTCCGACTTTGCTACCTCACGGACTGTAGCCTGCCAGGCTCCTCTGTCCATGGAATTTTCCAGGCAAAATGCTGGAGTGGGCAGCCATTCCCTCCTCCAGGGGATCTTCCTGATCTAGGGATTGAACTCAGGTCTTCTGCATTGCAGGCAGATTCTTTACCATCTGAGCCACCATGGAAATTCCCACAGTGGCCCTGAACAGCTTAATTCCAATGCTGAATTCAATGCTCTAGATTTTTCTTGGGTTTTTCAATTTTAGACTCCCCTATTTCATTTTAAATATTTTAAAAGTCACTTTAAATTATTGTTTGCAGCAGGAGACTAGTGTCCAGAGCTCAGGATATCAGTTCCAGAATGTCTACATAAGAAGGGTTAGGGTCCACAATGTTTGAAGTGGGTGCTTAGGAGACTTGTCTTGAAGGTGTATTTGCATAACAAGCCCGTAACCTAAAAAAAATTGCTTTGACATAACGGCAGCTTCACATGTGGCTATCATAAAGTACAGACAGTTTCCCGTTGTTCACTATTAGGAATAATAATGCCTTGAACAATTTTAGTACACTGTCATAACAAGGTTATTGACATTGATCCAATCCACCGATATGGTTCAGTGATTGCTGACTCCCTTGTACTCATTCGTATGTGTGTATCTTTGAGTATGTTTGTATTAGATCCATGCAATTTTATCCCACGTATAGGCTCGTGTATCCCCCACAGTACTGTACTGTAGGTTAGAGTATACAAAAAGAGCAAAATGTACAAGACATTTTTATTTACACTTTGGACACATATGAGAAGATGTAAATTGTTCAGATCAAGGAATTACACTGTTTTGTTTTGGGGTCACTAGAGAGGTACTGATGACACCTCTAGGCTAAATCTACCCTCCCACTATTCACTCTCCCAGATTTTCTCTCACCACTGAGGGCATCTGGGCTCAGCCTTGGATTCTATAACATGAAACTATCGCTTCTTTACTTCGAGTACATGTGCCATTTTCAGATTTCTTTTCCTATAAGCTGAATTTCCCATTTTGGCATGCTCCTTTCCAGAGATCATTCAAGAAATTCATATTTTACTGAAGTCAAATGATCCTAATCTTAATAACATAAACCCTACTCACTAAAATTGTGGGTAGAGTGACCGATTATCAGCTACTGCCTTCAGAGACGAGGAAGTCTAGGATGGGATTTATTCATGTCACACTTTATGCTGCTAGGGTAGCACTGCTAAATAGTGAGAGACTGTACTGGATTTCTAAAGAGACCACCAAGTCACAAAGCTTGATCTAATTTGGAAAGTGAGGGCGGGGAAAGTGGGCTGAGAGTTCCACGTATGGTGAGTATAACAAGATTCACTCAGTTTGTGCTACTGTCAACCAACTTTTCCACAAATATGCATGTGATATGAAGGAGAAACATAGTACAAAAGTATGTCTAGTGTTAGTTGCTCAGTCGTGCCCAACTCTTTGCGACCCCATGGACTGCAGCCTACCAGGCTCTTGTGTCCATGAGATTTTTCCAGGCAAGGATACTGGGGTGGGTTGCCATTTCCTTCTCCAGGGGATCTTCCCAACCCAAGGATCGAACCCGGGTCTCCTGCATGGCAGGCAGATTCTTTACCGACTGAGCTACAACTGGGTTAGTATAAATAATCCCATCACTCTTGGAGATTCAGTACAAATGTCAGGCACATCCTTGCCAGAGATTATGTAGCAAATATGGCAGTGTAGGAACTTTAGATAATTAGAACTATCATGAGATGCTTATATTTTCTGCTGGTCAGTTTTTAAGACAAATGCTTCAAAGTAAAAATATGTTTTCTTCTCCAAGTCATTTGCTTTATTTCCCTTCCTGCAATGCTTTTTTCCCAGGAGGTTTGAGAACAGATCTTCTTCTTTATATCCCCTGCAGATTTTAGATTAGCTGATTGCATATGATAAATATTCAGTAAACACTTAGAGAATTAAATCATGCCTAAACTTCACATATCTAGAAGAAAATGCAAGCCTACATTTAGAAAGAAAGAAAACAGAGTTATAAAACAGACTTGAAAATTAATAATTCAGAGGTGAAAAGTCCCCTAAAGCACGGTTCTGGGTCTAATTTTTTATTTTAGTTCTGCTTATTTATAATGTCCATCTTTTTGGAAATGCCCCCATACTCACACACATATACAAAGATAAAGGAATCCTGGTTTTGATATGTTTAGAAAAAAGAGCTTTTAAAAACAACCATACATTAATTCAGCACAATGGTGTTAATTCATAACAGTCTCAAAATAAAATTATTTTTAATGGTTACTTGATTGGCATAGGTAACAATATTATTTCTTCTAGAAATAAAAACAAGAGGAATGGTTTACAAGAAAAATCTAATTTACCAGTTTCTCTAATAGATGTTGGAAGAGAAGGATAAGAGGACCAAGAAACATGACAAGTGAAGGACAGCTGGAAGGATGAGGATATACACTGGGGAAGAGGTCACCCAGAGCAGGAGGAAGCATGCTGTGGATATCTGAAACTGGGGTGAGAGCCTGGCTCAGTGGTACAGTGCTCTTCCTCCCAGGCTCGTTTCCCTCTCATGATTATGTCCCTGTACAGAATGGTTTGTGTCTTGGGCTTTATTCCCAGTTCCTACACTGTCTAGAAGACTGTTAAGCCCAAATGCACCTGTAATAATGCCTTTTATTAAAAAGACAAGAAGTAATAAGTGCTGGTGAGAAGGTGGAGAAAAAAGAAATCTTGTGCCCTGTTGGTGGGGATGTAAATTGGTACAGACACTATGGAGAACAGTATAGAGGTTCTTTAAAAAAAGAAAGAAAGGAAAGAAGAAAGAAAGAGGGGGAGGGAGGATGGAAGGAAGGGAAAAAAAGAAAAAGAAACTATCATATAATACAACAATTCCACTTCTAGGTATTTACTTGAAGAAAATGAAATAACTATCAAAAAGATGTATGCACCTCATGTTTATTGTAGCATTACTTAAAATAGCCAAGATATCGAAACAACTGAAATAACTTAAGTGTTCATCAAAGGATGAACTGAAATAAGTCAGAAAAAGATAAATACCACACAATCTTTCTTATATGCAGAATTCAGACACACCAAGAAACAAAACCAAGCTCATTGATACGGAGAATAGACTGATGGTTGCCAGGAAATGGGTATGGAAGAAATGAGTGAAAAAAAGTTTTTTGTTTTTTTTTTTTCCTAAAGAGGAAAATGAGGGATGTTAGGGGACCAGAAATTGCATTAAAAGAAGATTCTGGAAAGGATGCTATGGCTGTCTATACTGGATACCAAGTCCCCACTCTTTCCCTTGTCTCACAGTATGCCACTGGAAACAAGATGCTGGTCTTTTGGAACAAGTCCTAAGCCCCTTGCCCCTCTGAACAGCTCAAAGTCCTGAGGTAAAGCATCTTCTGGGCAGAGTGGCACCTTGGAGAACAGCTGGAACACATAGCGTCTCTCTATGTACACTCAGGGTCTCTCCTAATGTGATCTCATGACATGGGCTCTTCCAGACCATGGTCTCTTCTTATGTAGTGGGTCAGGACTTCCCAAAGTACAAAAACTGAAGCTGCCAAACCTCCTCAAGGCTTAGACTTGGAAAGGCCTAACAGAATGCCTTAGAATGGAAAGGCATTCTATTTGTTACATCAAGTCACTGTATCAGGCCAGAATAAATGAGGAGTTAAAAAAAGAAAGAAAGAAAACATAAATATCCTTACTTGGCTTATACTTTCAGTTTAATGTGACAGCATCTTTTATCTATAGATGCCAAGGGTCTGATAATAACTAATCCAAACAATAATTAATACTCATATTACCACCTCCACTTTCATAAAGAGATTATTATTCATCTCTCTTCAAATAATTAAAAACCAAATAAGTTCAAATTGGCCATATTTCAATTCTCCAATTGGCCATATTTCACCTCCCCAGGTGATAGAAAAGATAAATTTGTAGCTCAGTGAAAGAATACTAAGGGGCTTAATTTAATTACATCTTCAACAGATAAATATGTGATGAACTTGTAAAGAAGAGTTTTCTCTGACAGTCTTTTTAGGTGCAAAAGGAAGAAGCTAAAGGAAAAATAGGTTTAAAGGGAAGTAGGAATTCTTGGAGGAATCACAAGAAAGGATGTTGTGATTATGAGGAAAAGCACCTAGCAGGAGATTCTGGAGGTCTCTTGAGAATACCAAGCACAGAGCAAATAGCTGTTTATCTGAGGCAATAAGGTAGCTTGCAAGGAATGGTGAACCAAGCAAGGTTATATTTCAGAACTCAGGGCACTGATTTATCCAAGAACATACAGTTATTTACAGGCAGACTCAAGACTATGAACCAGGTACTACAAACTTTGAAACTTCGGCTAGGCCATGGTGGGTAATCACATCTTGAAAAAAATGTTGTATACATAGTAAAATTTTACTATCATAGAGAGGTTATGTGTTTCCTGGTTTTAAAAAAGTCATAAATTAATAAGATTCTTTTTAAGAACATACAAACCACCAGTTCACAATAATTAACATTGTTAATATCCAGGAATTTTGTCAGAACTTCAAGCGTTTTCTTAGCTACAGGACTAAAGTATTAATGTTTCTCAGCATAACATTTGACTATTTAAATCAACATTTAAATATTGATTTTATAGGAGGCTAACAAAATTCTGACAGAATGATCTCTGTTTGTTTCCAAGGCAAACCATTCAATATCACAATAATCCAAGACTATGCCCCAACCAGTAATGCTGAAGAAGTTGAAGTTGAATGGTTCTATGAAGACCTACAAGACCTTTTAGAACTAACACCCAAAAAAAGATGTCCTTTTCATTATAGGGGACTGGAATGCAAAAGTAGGAAGTCAAGAAACACTTGGAGTAACAGGCAAATTTGGCCTTGGAATGCAGAATGAAACAGGGCAAAGACTAATAGAGTTTTGCCAAGAAAATGCACTGGTCATAGCAAACACCCTCTTCCAACAATACAAGAGAAGACTCTACACATGGACATCACCAGATGGTCAACACCGAAATCAGATTGATTATATTCTTTGCAGCCAAAGATGGAGAAGCTCTATACAGTCAACAAAAATGAGACTGGGAGCTGACTGTGGCTCGGATCATGAACTCCTTATTACCAAATTCAGACTCAAATTGAAGAAAGTAGGGAAAACCACTAGACCATTCAGGTATGACCTAAATCAAATCCCTTATGATTTTACAGTGGAAGTGAGAAATAGATTTATGGGCCTAGATCTGATAGATAGAGTGCCTGATGAACTATGGAATGAGGTTTGGACACTGTACAGGAGACAGGGATCAAGACCATCCCCATGGAAAAGAAATGCAAAAAAGCAAAATGGCTGTCTGGGGAGGCCTTACAAATAGCTGTGAAAACAAGAGAGGTGAAAAGCAAAGGAGAAAAGGAAAGATATAAGCATCTGAATGCAGATTTCCAGAGAACAGCAAGAAGAGATAAGAAAGCCTTCTTCAGCGATCAGTGGAAAGAAATAGAGGAAAAGAACAGAATGGGAAAGACTAGAGAGCTCTTCAAGAAAAGTAGAGATACAAAGGGAACATTTCATGCAAAGATGGGCTCGATAAAGGACAGAAATGGTATGGACCTAAGAGAAGCAGAAGATATTAAGAAGAGGTGGCAAGAATACACAGAAGAACTGTACAAAAAAGATCTTCACGACCCAGATAATCATGATGATGTGATCACTCATCTAGAGACAGACATCCTGGAATGTGAAGTCAAGTGGGCCTTAGAAAGCATCATTACGAACAAAGCTAGTGGAGGTGATGGTATCCCAGTTGAGCTATATCAAATCCTGAAAGATGAAAGAAGCTGTGAAAGTGCTGCACTCAATATGCTAGCAAATTTGGAAAACTCACCAGTGGCCAGAGGACTGGAAAAGGTCAGTTTTCATTCCAATCTCAAAGAAAGGCAGAGCCAAAGAATGCTCAAACTACCACATAATTGCACTCATCTCACATGCTAGTAAAATAATGCTCAAAATTCTCCAAGCCAGGCTTCAGCAATATGTGAACCATGAACTTCCTGATGTTCAAGCTAGTTTTAGAAAAGGCAGAGGAACCAGAGATCAAATTGCCAACATCCACTGGATCATGGAAAAAGCAAGAGAGTTCCAGAGAAACATCTATTCCTGCTTTATTGACTATACCAAAGCCCTTGATTGTGTGGATCCTAATAAACTGGAAAATTCTGAAAGAGATGGGAATACCAGACCACCTGACCTGCCTCCTGAGAAATCTGTATGCAGGTCAGGAAGCAACAGCTAGAACTGGACATGGAACAACAGACTGGTTCCAAATAGGAAAAGGAGTACGTCAAGGCTGTATATTGTCACCCTGCTTATTTAATGTCTATGCAGAGTACATCATGAGAAATGCTGGACTGGAAGAAACACAAGCTGGAATCAAGATTGCTGGGACAAATATCAATAACCTCAGATCTTCAGAGTGAAGAGGAACTAAAAAGCCTCTTGAGGAAAGTGAAAGTGGAGAGTGAAAAAGTTGGCTTAAAGCTCAACATTCAGAAAACGAAGATCATGGCATCCGGTCCCATCACTTCATGGGAAATAGATGGGGAAACAGTGTCAGGCTTTCTTTTTGGGGGCTCCAAAAATCACTGCAGATGGTGATTGCAGCCATGAAATTAAAAGACGCTTACTCCTTGGAAGAAAAGCTATGACCAACCTAGATAGCGTATTCAAAAGCAGAGACATTACTTTGCTGACTAAGGTCCATCTAGTCAAGGCTATGGTTTTTCCTGTGGTCATGTATGGATGTGAGAGTTGGACTGTGAAGAAGGCTGAGTGCCAAAGAATTGATGCTTTTGAACTGTGGTGTTGGAGAAGACTCTTGAGAGTCCCTTGGACTGCAAGGAGATTCAACCAGTCCATTCTGAAGGAGATCAGCCCTGGGATAGCTTTGGAAGGAATGATGCTAAAGCTGAAACTCCAGTACTTTTTCCATCTCATGCAAAGATTTGACTCACTGGAAAAGACTCTGATGCTGGGAGGGATTGGGGGCAGGAGGAGAAGGGGACGGCAGAGGATGAGATGGCTGGATGGCATCACTGACTCGATGGACATGAGTCTGAGTGAACTCCGGGAGATGGTGATGAACAGGGAGGCCTGGCATGCTGCAATTCATGGGGTCGCAAAGAGTCGGACACGACTGAGCGACTGAACTAACTAACAAAATTCTGACCCTAAAAATAGGGCACAAAATAATCACAGATAGAATAAAAGACAAAACAGGATAAAGCAAAGATGGAAAAAAGGAATGAGAGAAGAGAAAGGGAAAGGCACTAGTGAAGCTAACGCACACAGTCCAAGTAGCTTCTCAGTTCTTTGTTAACCATACTTTGGGATCTGTCAAGAAAAAAAAAATCAAAATATCTTATTGTTGTTGTGTTGTATTTATGTCTAAAATATTCATATAAGTACTTCCCCAGAAACACCTCTAACAGCTCCCAGTTTCCCAACTCAAATCGGAAGGGTTTAAGTTGCCTATCAGATCTCACAATGGCTATCATAACTTATCCTATAGAAAGTGAAGTGAAAGTGAAGTCGCGCAGTCGTGCCTGACTCTTTGGGACCCCATGGACAGTAGCCTGCACCAAGCTCCTCCGTCCATGGGATTTTCCAAGCAAGAGTACTCGAGTGGGTTGCCATTTCCTTCTCCAGGGATCAAACCCAGGTCTCCCACATTGTAGACAGATGCTTTACCATCTGAGCCACCAGGGAAGTATATCTTACTAATTGCATTTCGTCTTATTCACTTTCAAAAACCTTAGGGTCCAGATCACAATAAATATCTCCCCCCTCAAGGAAGGCATAACTTCATAATATATTATCTCCCTTCCTTCATTGCTTTCTTCTCTCCTTTCTCTCTGAACCCTTGTTCATTGAGTTTTTCACTCTCCCTTCCCTAACTTTTTAACCTGGTTAATCTATTCACTTTTCAAAACTCATTGGTATATCAAGACTGAGAAACTTCCTTGACATCGCACTCTGGATCTGCCAGAGCACCAAGGGTTCACCACCCGCCCCCAACCCCCAGAGGACTTACCATGAAGTACTGCAGTTACCTGTTTATCTGCCTGATTTCATAGTGAACCCGTGTTTACCGAGGTTAAACACTAGGGCATGCTAAGCCTTCTATTTAGTCACTCTAGCACAACACCTGGCATATAGTAGTACTCACCAAATGTCTGAAGGCTGAGTAGATAAAATTTACTGAGCACTTCTTATTCACTGAGTATAGTACTGATGACATTAATCTTAAGGTTCACAGAATCTAGAAATTCCTTCTCCACAAGGTAAAATTTTATTTAAAGTTTATGATCCAGAACAGACAACCCAATCCTCATAACCTTCCAATTGTTAAGGTGTAGTTGTTATTCTCCTAGCACATGCAAACAAAGTAAGATAATGATACTCAAAATATTACACTAAAATTATTAGGAGTATATCTCACACTTCATTTTGTGTGCTTTAGATCTATGAATCTTATTCCTCACCTTGACCCCAAGTAACTAGTGATGAGCTGGACATTTGGCTAGAACACAATAAGTATCTGTTGAATGAAATTCATAGACAATATCTGATTCTCCTTTTCTCCTTTAAAGTACACAGAAATAAAAAGGCTACATATTAAGGCACTGCCTTAATATGTCCTTGAAAATGTCTGATATAGAGATTAACTCCCCATCAATCCCCATAGTTAATAGTTTTAAAGATCAGCTGTCCTAAGGAAGTTCTTTTAAACTTTTGTTCAAGGCAAGCCAACAATTATCTTTTAAACTCAATATGCTAAAAATGGAGAATACCAAATTTTTTGGGTGACCATATGTTCTTATATTTCTAGGTCAGTCTTGATCAAATAGTGTCTTCCATCTACCCCATAAATAAACTTGTGCTTGTCAGCCCGTCTGTCCTGGTTTCACTGGTTTAGAAAATGTGGTCACCATGAACATTCTATTTATTTCCTACCAACCACCCAACGTTTATCCTCTATGTTTAATGATATTTAAATTATCTTAGCTCTTTTCTGAAAAAAGTAAGGAACATGGACAGCTATTGGCAGAGAAGATGAATATGATGAACTATTCTTATTTTGACATCAAATGACTTGGAAATGTGCTGGTGGTGGAATAAAGCAGATGAAGTTTCCTTCTGTTAAGTGAAGGATTTTTTCTGATCAAAGGATGAAAAACCTAAATGAATGTGCTGTCTGAGCCTGGTAAGTAGATGGTCATGGCAATACTGTCATCATAGCCTGATGTGTTGGGTCAATTGCAGTATACCTACATGAATGTGAAAGAGAATTCTTAATCTCAACCACACGTACAAATGTAAAGGTCAATGTGTTAAACACAAGTAATAAGTGAGGAAGTATGGGATGTTCTTGACTCTGGCATCAAGCCACAGGCTCCATCACTTCAGTTTGGCATGGATTCCTCACACTTAAATAGAGTATGCAAACTTTTAAAGGAAATCGAAACTTCAAAGTTCTCCAAGATTAAATCTATATAACTCACCCTCTTCTCACAGATTCTGAGCATTCTGGTTTGAGAAAGAGTAGTTAAGTTCATGGGTTTTGCATCAGACTGAGATTCAAGTTCTCAGTGTTATTTAGTAACTGAATGGCTTTAAGCAAGTTAATTGTGTATTCTAAACATTGGTCTCTTCATGTGTAAAACAGATTAAAGCAAAACAAACTAAAAAAAAAAAAGCCTGTCCCTACATGAAATGAGCCGGTCCAAAAAAAAAAAAAAGTTGTGTCTGACTCTTTGTGACCCCATGGACTATATAGTCTATGGAATTCTCCAGGCCAGTGCTGGAGTGGGTAGCTGTTCCCTTCTCCAGGGGATCTTCCCATCCCAGGGATCGAACCCAGGTCTCCCGCACTGTGGGAGATTCTTTTATCAGCTGAGCAACTAGGGAAGCCCATGAGCTATCTAAAGTAGTCAAATACAGAAAATAGAATGCTGGTTAATAGGCACTGGGAAGGGGACTGCAGAGTTGTTTAGTATGAGTTACAGTTTTACAAGATGAAAATGTTCCAGAGATCTGTGATACAACCATAAAAATACGCCTACCACTCTTAAACTGTACACTTACTTTATAGTGGCTCTGCTGGTATATGTGGCTCAGTTGGTAGAGAATCCACCTGCAGTGTGGGAGACGTGGGTTTGATCCCTGGGTTGGGAAGATCCCCTGGAGGAGGGAAAGGCTACCCACTCCAGTATTCTGGTCTGGAGAATTCCTTGACTGTATAGTCCACAGGATCACGAAGACTCAGACACGACTGAGCAACTCACTCACTACATTATAGTTAAGACGGTAAATTTTATATGCTATGTGATTTTGTAAAACACACACACACAATGAACAAAAACAAAAACAAAAAAACCCCTGCCTTCTAGGATTATAGTGAAGATTAAATTTTATAGATAGATGCAAGTACTCAGAAGAGTCAGGGCTTTTTATTAAAGGGGGCTAGTATTTTTTTCAGTGAGATAATCAAAATTATTAAAGATACCAAGCACACAGACATTTCTGCCTACTCAGTGAATGCCTTCCTTCTCAGTGTGCTAGTCAGTTGATGATGATGGGGCATCAGTCAAGAGGATCACTGAACTCATTGAGATGATTCATTCATGCTGCCAACTTTACTGATGAGCATGAGTCTTGTGTTTTAGTGAAGCATGAAGCAGTAATCTGGGGAAGCACCGGTCCTCTAAGAAAATGCATTCAGTGATACTTGGTAGCACCCATTCAGGCACTCTGGTAAGCACTGACAATTCCTAAACACCTCCGAGAGCAGAGTCACACAGATTTTCTTTCTTCTGGAGAAAATAGTCTGGGGGCGTTACCAGACAAGAAGCCAATGTCCATCTCAAACTGATGCCCATCCTTACCCCCAGGATCCATTTCCTCTCACTTACTTGATTCGAGTCCCACTGGTCTCTTGGCTATTTCTGAATGAATCCCCAGATCTGCTCATCCCTCAGAGTGTCTGCAGTTGTTCACCGTTCTTCCCTCTGCCCAGAAGTATCTCCCTCAATGTGACCACAGGATCACTCCTTTACTTTCTTTGAGTTTTTGTTCCCATGCCACCTTCTCAGTATATTTCTTTGTGACCACCTGATATAAAAGTACTATCTTCTTCCTCTCCTGGACCAGGGATATTGACTTTTCTCAAAAACACATACTATCCACCGATGAATTACATACTTTAAAACTTTGTTTAGTATGTAGGTCCTGATAGTATAGTCAGTATAAGCGCCATAAAGGTTAAAAAAAATTCCGTTTTGTTCACCACTGTATTTCAACCTAGAATAGGGTCTGTTACACTGTATGGATATTCAATATTTTTGATTGAATGAATAAATGTATTGGTCAAAGCCTTATTTAATTCAAATAATCAATAATGGCTTAACTAAAAGAATTCTCCTCACAAAGGAAATATCGAAAAAATTTTAGTTAGCAGCCCCATACCATGCCCCTACTAAAAGTCATTTTGCATTAACCTCAAATTCCTTTCCACTCCAATAAAAGGGAGAGTATGTATCTGTCTGCTACTATGTCCCCAATCAGGAGTTTGGGACACACAGAAGCTAAAGTACCAATAGTTACTAAAAACAATTTGGAGATTTAGAGGTATAGGTAGATATTTAATAAAATGTTTTGAACAATTGTTCATTTAATATAAATCATCTGTTATTATAGCTAGCTTTATGAAAACACATCTTGGGTTCTTGGCTTAGGCTAGATAAATATTTATAAATATCATTTTCATACTTGAATGTGATACCAATATATTGCTTCTGTTCTGTATTAGGAGAAAAAAACTTCCAAAAAGGGAGAGTGGGCTAGAAAGAATTTACATCAGGGAGGTATGCAACCTGGGTTCCAATGCCAGAATTGTCTTTCTCCAGCTCCCAGACCTCAGGCAAGACACAATCTCTCCAGGTTCGGCTGTATAGACTGGTTTACTATAAAAATCTTAACTTCTCTGAGCTTCAGCTGTCTCACTGGTGAAATAAACATAACAATCCTTGTTCCACCTATGTCACAGCGTTGCCCTGTGGTTTTGAAAACTGAGACTCATAACCCTGGTGACATGCTGGATGCTGTTCAGTTCAGTCGCTCAGTCATATCCGACTCAGCAACCTCATGGACTGCAGCATGCCAGTCTGCATGCCCTATCCATCACCAACTCCCAGAGCTTGGTCAAACCCATGTCCATTGAGTCACTGATGCCATCCAACCATCTCATACGCTGTCATCCCCTCTTCTCCCACCTTCAATCTTTCCCTCCATCAGGGTCTTTTCCAATGAGTTCTTTGCATCAAGTGGCCATTGTATTGGCACTTCAGTTTCAGCATCAGTCCTTCCAATGAGTATTCAGGACTGATCTCCTTTAGGATGGACTGGTTTGATCTCCCTGCAGCCCAGGAGACTCTCAAGGGTCTTCTCCAACACCATAGTTCAAAAACATCAATTCTGCGGTGCTCAGTTTCTTTATAGTCCAACTCTCACATCCATGTGTGACTACTAGAAAAACCATAGCTTTGACTAGATGGACTTTCGTTGGCAAAGTAATGTCTCTACTTTTTAATATGCTGTCTAGGTTGGTCATAACTTTTCTTCCAAGGAGCAAGTGTCTTTTAATTTCATGGCTGCTGTCACCATCTGGAGTGATTTTGCAGCCCCCCAAAATAAAAGTCTGTCACTGTTTCCATTGTTTCCCCATCTATTTTCCATGAAGTGTAGGTGGCTCAAAAACTGTATTTTAATTTTCAGCTTATATATATATTTATATGGTTGTATACTTGGAAGGAAAAAGTATAGGTAGCATGTTCAAGTTAAAATTGTATGGATAATATTACTTTAAGATGAAATGAATTTCAAAAGTAAATTAAGTTTAAATGCAAAATATTAAACAAGTAACATAGGTAATACATAAATATGGTGATATTGAATGTGATATATAAATAACTGAGGTTTGGGAGAGTCTTGTGAGAATCATTCATGATAGCATGTGAATGTTCTTTTGAAAGTTAAGTGTCAACCATAGTAAGATAGTATTAGTATTAAATAAATGTAAATGAGATAAAGTATTATAATAATTATTCTGGTAAGAGTTATTTTCCTATTTTTTGAGCACTTGCTATGTTCTTGGTACTCAATAAAAAAACTAGGCACAATGATTATTCTAGTAAGAGTTATCTTCTTTTTTTGTGTGCACCTATTATGTTCTTGGCACTCAATAAAAACTAGGCATTTTACCCCTACAGACAAATCTGCTGGAAGCTGGGGCCTATCACAGTCAATTGTCTCCCCACATCACATATCCAGGCCATAAATCTCGTTCTGCTGATGCTGGACTGTACTCTAGCAGAGTTACAACTTCAGAAATCACATCCAGAATTTAAGCAACATTTTTTTCAAAAACCAAAGGCAAACCCTATAGGTGAAGGAGCCACTCTTTTACATGTTCTTCATGTCTCAGTATGAGTACTATGAAAAATAAAATTGGACCCTCTTTGATCAATGCTGAATAATAAAAACACAGCATTGCTAAACTCAATAACTGTGATAGTGGGTCTTCCACAGAAAGGACTCAAAGAATCAGCACCTCATAAAACCATACATTTTAATGAAGGGGTATAAAATGTATATAATCTGTATAAAAATGTGAGTGTGTAGAAGATAGTGTAGATGACCCAGGAGCACTTGCTGTTTGCCTTCCCTTCACACATTCCATACCACGCTACGTGCATCGCTCAGACACAATATATCCGTTCTAGTCTGTTCTCAGCTACTTACTGGCTTTTCTGCATTCACTTACCTATTTCCTCTTAATTTTCTCAGATAAGTCAGAAATTCATCTTATCTGTTCTGAAAATAGACATGGATCTAACTGCTACTGGTTCTCACCCATTAGATCATAAACTCCATGGAAAGTCAGAAACTATCCTGCTTCATTTACTATCATGTCCACAGTACCTGGAATATAGCAAATTCTTCACAAATAGTGAATGAAGGGATACACTGATGAAAAGATGTATTTATGGAGCACCTGTTATATTACAACAGGTGCTCCAAAAATACACTAGGTTCTCTGGTGGCTCAGATGGTAAAGAATCTGTCTGCAGTGCAGGAGACTTGGGTCGAATTCCTGGGTTGTGAAGATCCCCTGGAGAAGGGAATGGCTTGCCTGGAGAATCCCATGGACAGAGGAGCCTGGCTGGCTACAGTCCATGGGGTTGCAAAGAGTCAGATATGACTGAACCATTAACACTCACACTGTTCTATTTCAGTTACTATGCAATGTTCATTGCTGCTTAAGTACTGAGCATAATAAAATAAATTTAAAAATTTTACAAACTTTAAAGTCCCTTTTAATGTGGAGTGTTTAAAAGCATTTTTAGTTAATCTTTTAAAATCAGTCATTTATTCACTCGTAGTTTTAAATCAGAACGATTAGATAAATTCTCAATCAGAGATTTTATCAATTTGTATTTACTATTTAAAAAGATAGAATTTTACACTGCTATGGTTACAAAATGTGCTTGTATAATGAATGCATGTAGCTCCAGGAAATGATGGTTCTTTATAACATCGCCGGTGAGCTACTTTCTGTGATGCTGTTCTGTCTATGAAACAGTCCAGAGTATTATGTTAGCATAAATTACTTTTCCCATGACCTAAACACTTTTACATTCCAAATCCATGAGAACATGGGACAGTATATGGCATTCTCCTGGACAACTGCCATTGCCCCACTGTACTCTAAACATTGTAAATCCCTCTCCTGGACCAAGGGTGTTATATACCAAACATGGTTTCTTCCATAGAGAACTCTGTTTTTGGTGGACTGTTTTGACATAATGGCTAACAAAATATGCACAAACGCTAGTGATCAATGTGTTGATAAAAAGCAAAGAAAGCGTCCACAGAGTTTTAGGGGTTCATCCAACAATGTGGTGGGGAGTTAAAGTCCAGTCAGCATTTTGAGGTCAGAGACTGAAGTTGTTCAAATTTTATTTCCAGTGCTAAGCTTTATTTCTTGTCTAAAGTCACCATCTCATAAATGTTTGATGAATGAATAAAGGGAAAAAATAGATATATAAGGTAGGAAGGGCTATTCCGTATAAAGAATCTGAAGCCCTCTCTTTTTAAAAACAGGATAGTCAAGGAAAGCTCTACCATATATATATATGTATACATATGACTCAGATCTTTAAGGAGACAGATTACAATCTGCAGAAAGGAGAAAGTAGGACAAGAGATGACAGTGATATAAGAAATGAAGGGACGGGGAAGTTTTGGGTTGTCTAATTTTAATCATCACGATGCCTATGATTTCCTTGCTCCTTGATGTTTCAGTGAATCTTTTTACAGTTCCTTCCCTTGCTATTATGATTCTTTCCTGCATTCAAGGGCTCTTCCCAAGGGGGCTGACATCAGCGAGGTCTCTGTGATGTTCTAGGGACTAGCAAGTCTACTGGGTAGGAGAGAGCATCTTTCTCTCTTTCAGCAGATGCCCCAAAGCTGAGCCTGAAGGTGTGCCCCCATTTGCCTGTTAAACACAAGTCAAGAGTCCCTCAGCAAAGATTCAGGCTTGGCTTTGTTCCCTTAGCTATTAAGCTCCATTCCCACAGAATTACGACATGTCTGAGGTTTCTAAAACCCTTTGTGTGGATCTCGCACAGTTATTGTGCTGGATCCAAATTTCAACCTTGGTTAAACAGGTCTCAAATCCTTTCCAAACCTGCCCCTGGCAGTGAAGGCTCAAGAACACATAGTAAAGGAGGGGATAAGAATAACATCTATAGCTTAGTGATCACTTATTATGGGACAATCACTGTGCTAAACTCAGAATGCAGCATCTCCTCACCATAAGCTCCGCCCGCTAGCTAGGATGACTACTCCTATCACCTCTGCTTTACGGATGAAATAAAGAAACTTGTTTAAGTTACACAAGCACTAAGAATTAAAGCCAGATCTGAGACTCCGGCAGTCAATTTTTGCAGTTTTCAAGGGCGAGGGCAAACAACACTAGAAGTACATAAACACGTTTAACAATGTGAGAGCTGTCAAGCCAGCACGTAAACAGATACTTACTACAGTTTGCACACCCCAGAAGGAAGAGGGCAGTGGGTCATCTTCTTCTTGCACTTGGGTAGCAGTATCTTCCCTGGTTTAGGAAGATCCCTTGGAGGAGGGCATGACAACCGCCTGGACAGAAGAGACTGGTGGGCTACAGTCTATAGAGTCACAAAGAGTCAGACACGACTTAAGTGACTTAGCATACATGCATATCAAGGTAGATCAGGACATGTGGTCATATCTCTGTAAACTGAAAATGTATTCTGCATATATAAATTTCTCTTTTCTAAAAAAAAAATCAAAATACATATAAAAATTATCTGGCAATTGTCAACGCTTGTAGGCATCAGTGTGGGAGGGCCATTCAGGGAGTCATTTGCTCCAAGTCATGAAACTTGGAGAAAGGGCTTCTGATAACTGTATTAGGCATGTGTACTGTGCTAAAAGCGAATCATTAAGCCACAAAATAAAACCGTCTAAGACAGAGCAGAGGCTGGAGAAAAGGGGCTGAGGAATGTTTCTTCTTAAAGACCCACAGGAATAATATAAATTCACTGAAGTGAAAGTGAAGTTGCTCAGTCGTGTCCGACTCTTTGCGACCCCATGGACTGTAGCCTACCAGGCTCCGCTGTCCATGGGATTTTCCAGGCAACAGTACTGGAGTGGATTGCCATTTCCTTCTCCAGGGGATCTTCCTGACTCAG
Source organism: Oryx dammah (assembly GCF_014754425.2). Classification (NCBI taxonomy): domain Eukaryota; kingdom Metazoa; phylum Chordata; class Mammalia; order Artiodactyla; family Bovidae; genus Oryx; species Oryx dammah. The sequence goes on from NW_024070209.1 coordinate 32,369,715, forward strand.
GGATCGAACCCAGGTCTCCTGCATTGTAGACAGACGCTTTACCCTCTGAGCCACCAGGGAGTGCTACTTAATCATTGAAGCAATTTTTTATGCTTATGTTTTGGTCTTTGATTCCATTCAGTCTAGCACCAATTGAATTCTTTAAAAAGGTGCTAAATCTGGCAGTTTCACATTTTCCCTTCTCTTCATCTTTACCTGTAGGGTCCTCATCTCCCTTCTTCATTCCATCCTATCACAATATTAGAGAAGACTCTTATACTGTTTAGGGAATGTTCTATGTACAATCAATGTGTTCATTTATTCAGCCAACCTGTAGTTCGTGCCTATGTCTAAGCCACTCTTCAAGAGCTAGGAGGGATTCTCTACTGTATAAGAGAAGAATTCTGCTCAGAAGGAACCAACAAAAACAATAACAAAGCACCTAATTGGGGCTCAATTTGCACATCCAAGTTAAAAATTCTGAATTGCTGGGAAGATTGAGCATTGAGTGAGTACTTTTATGAGGTCTTAGTAGCCATCTGGAATAAGATGAACTTTGGAAATGATGGTGAGACCCTAGTGTGTTGAGTTTATGGCATCCAACCAAGAAGAACATTTTCTTAGACTGTGATCTGATTTCAGAGAAAATATGTCGAGATTTGAAAGCAGGAAGGAATTTTTTTCTTCTTCTTTTTTTTTTTTTTTCTTTGCAGAGAGTAGAGCATATTCCAAATTTTTTGACTATGATTTATGGACCAGAGTAAGAAAAGAATGCACCTCACCCTACTCTTCCTCAGCTCCTCATCCCCAGCCCTGTTCCAAGGGAAGGAAGTACCCTAGCAAGGGTATCAGGGGTCAGCATTTGAGACTATGAGTATGAATAGTTCTCCTTGAGAGACAAATGTAAGATTAATGGAAACAGATAAAAGAATAGCACCAGGGTGGTCCCAGGATGATTGGATAGGCTGCCTAGGAGAATGCACATTACTTGGAATTCTGCCATAGGGAGGGAGGACCTGAGGGGAGAGGCATTCAGCTATTTTTTCAAGTGAAGGCTTAGAGTCCAACATCAGTTTAATTTCCATTGCTGTTCTTAACTGTGTTCCTTAATAGTTCCCCTCCAGCTTGCTATGGCATGAATAAAATGAGGCCCAAGAGCTGAAACAATGCAAAAATAAATAAAAGCTATAAAATAAGAATAAACAACATGCTATAGAAGCTATTATCTTGCCAGCATTTTCAATTTCTCTCTCCTAATGTCCCCCTAAAACTCTTGTAGTGGTTTCCTATAAGAAAACTAACTTTCCAAAAGCATATTTATTCCCAGCTAGATTAGAACTGATTTTTACATTTGTTTTGATTTCACAGTTATGATCAGGAGTTAGAAACTTCCCTTCAGCCTTAGACTTCTTCCATCAATGGTCCAAATAGTCTATCTCTCCTTCTGCTCATTGCCAACTTTAATTAAAAAAAAAAAAAAAAAAAAAGACTGCTTCTATTTCTTCACTATCTACTTTTTCCTTAACCTCTTGCAGTCTGAGTTCTTGGGACCACTGCTCTTACAGAGCTGCCTCCTTTTTTCAGATCTTTGTTCTTTCTCAGATCTCTCATATTTTTTAAATAATTGCTACTGTTATTCATAATATGTGCCATACAGAAATGCTCCTATTTGGGGGAACACCTCCTTTGTGCTTCTGGGTTGATACATACTGCTTTAGATTGTCAAAATAACCCTTTGTTATCCTCTTTCATTACACAAAAAAGTCACATGCAAAGAGGCTGCACAGTTCATCAGCAGTGCTGGACTTAAGGCTGGAGTGAAGATTTGTCTAACTCCAGATCCTTGACTCTCTCCATGCTTCCACTGTGCCCAGACAGGAATGTTGTGTATGTGGTTCACAACAATATTGTTGCAACCTCGGAAGTTGGCTTGGCCAGGTCAAAATTACAAAGAGAAAACATTTGTATCTGATGGAACAGACGGTGAACTTTGCCAGTTCTCCCTGGGAGGAAGGACTCTCTGCCCATCTGGTTTGGAAGCCTCCAAAGCCCTGTCCTGGACAGAACACTGCAGCAGGGATTCTCCTGGTCTGTCTGGGAAAAAGGTCCTGTTGGATTGCTCCTCAGGTCTTTACGAGGGCCTTTCGAAAATTCCCTAAGACTTGGTTCCTAACGAGCGAAGCCAGGTGGAGGGGCCTGCCTTGGAGAGGGTCATGGCTCTGCTCTAGGCTTGATTTGGGTCTTTGTTCTAGCTGCCTCAGATAGGAATGGTCCTCTGGCCATGTCGCAGTCCCTTAAACATTTGACTGATGTGTCAGCAGGCTCTGTCTCTGACCTGCTGCAGCAGCCAGAGAGTCTACTTTCAAGGATTTACCTCTTCCTCCCCAGCCATATGGCCCCGTCAGAAGCTTTCCCCTCCAAAGCTGCCCCTTCCTGAGATCTTACCTGTTACTAGGTCCTGCCCTAGATTCTCGGTTACGTCCTTCTCCTTCTGACGTCTTTCCCTGTCTTGTCTCCCTGTTCTTATTTCTTAACATGGATGCTTCTCAAGGTTCCATTCTCTTTCTCTCTCTCTTCCTTACCTTCTCCAACAGGCATGTACGTTCCCATATCTACAGTACCCAATCTGCGTGAGCGGCTCCTGATCTTTCTCTTTAGCACCCGCCCTGTTTTCCACAACAGTAGAGGAACCTCTCTGCAGGTTTTTCAGGAAGAATATAGCTTTTCTCATTGGCTGCCCAGCAGCCAGAGCACACCTGGAACATAGCTCATTGTCCAGCACATGTTTTTTGAGGAAAAAAAAAAGAATGAGTCGCCTCCTGTATCCGCTAATTACCTTCCCCAATGAGCATGTCCATTTCCAAAGTGTCAGTACCATCTCCATGTCAATTTGTCGAACAAACAAATGAATGAGTTAAAAACAAAACTTTTTTTTCTACCTTTATCCAACACTCCCCCTGCTTGCTGTGCCCTGAAATCAGTTTTAGATTCAGAGTGAATGAGTTTGAAACTGTGATCAATATATTAATAAGATGAAGTCTCAGGCCAATCACTTAGCTTTCCTGAGTCATCTCCTTAGGAAACAAACAAAAAAAACAAACAAATAAATATCACAAAGAATAATGATCACTCTACTTGTATATTATGAAAATTAAATAGTACCTGTAAAATATCTCAGTGCCAGCCATATTCATGCTTATCAGCTCTAATCTCTAACTTTCCTAAAAGTACATTAAGTATCTCACTTAAACCTCACAGATATCACATGAGATAAATACTTTTATCTCTATTTTATGAATGAGGTGATGAGAAAACAAAGGGACAGAATGTGACTTACTTGCAAAATCAGACCAAAAGCAAGTCCCCAAGGCCCATAAAATAACCATCTTACTCTTAGATTATAAGCTAAGAGGCAGGATTCAGACCTTATAAAAAGGAGGAGCAACCTTATGCCCAAGGAGTGGTGCTGTGCGGGCGCAGGAGGGCCTAGAAGAGACATCCCACGTTGAAGGTCAGGAAGGGTGGCAGGAGGAGGTACCTCTCATCCAAGGTAAGGAGCAGCAGCTGTGCTTTGCTGGAGTAGCCATGAAGAGATACCCCACGCCCAAGGTAAGAGAAACCCAAGTAAGATGGTAGGTGTTGCAAGAGGGCATCAGAGGGCAGACACACTGAAATCATACTCACAGAAAACTAGTCATTCTAATCACACTAGGACCACAGCCTTGTCTAACTCAATGAAACTAAGCCATGCCCACGGGGCAACCTAAGATGGGCGGGTCATGGTGGAGAGAGCTGACAGAATGTGGTCCACTGGAGAAGCGAATGGCAAACCACTTCAGTATTCTTGCCTCGAGAACCCCATGAACAGTATGAAAAGGCAAAATGGTAGGATACTGAAAGAGGTACTCTCCAGGTCAGTAGGTACCCAATATGCTACTGGAGATCAGTGGAGAAATAACTCCAGAATGAAGGGATGCAGCCAAAGCAAAAACAATACCCAGCTGTGGATGTGACTGGTGATAGAAGCAAGGTCCGATGCTGTAAAGAGCAATATTGCATAGGAACCTGGAATGTCAGGTCCATGAATCAAGGCAAATTAGAAGTGGTCAAACAAGAGATGGCAAGAGTGAACGTCGACATTCTAGGAATCAGCTAACTAAAATGGACTGGAATGGGTGAATTTAACTCAGATGACCATTATATCTACTACTGTGGACAGGAATCCCTCAGAAGAAATGGAGTAGCCATCATGGTCAACAAAAGAGTCCAAAATGCAGTACTTGGATGCAATCTCAAAAACTAGAATGATCTCTATTCGTTTCTAAGGCAAACCATTCAATATCACGGTAATCCAAGTCTATGCCGCAACCAGTAATGCTGAAGAAGCTGAAGTTGAACAGTTCTATGAAGACCTACAAGACCTTTTAGAGCCTTTAGAAAGTGATCACTAAATAAAGAAGAAATAAATATATTTACTTTTGGAAATCTGACTTCTCAGTTTGATAGTAAGTTATTTCAGGGAAAAGCTCGTGAATGCTCGCATAATACTAAGTGAAATATATATATATATATATATATATATATATATATATCCTCCACTTAAAAATTATGGTCTAATAAAGAAAACATACTTGGTGATGCTTTTCCAAAAAACATGAGGGAGTGGATTTTGCACAAAATAGGAATTTTAAGATAAGGAGAAATGAGAAAGAAAAGTATTTCCGAGCAAACATGCTCCAATGAAAGTTGTATGAGTCAACATCCTAGAAACCAAGTTATAATTTCTTCATCAGACGAGGGAATATATATGATTGAGAAATCTGTTTTGTTAATTGGAGTTGAAGCAGTTGCACTTGATGAAAAAGAAATCATCAGAAATGGTTTGATGTTTTCTATAAGAAGCTAGAAAGTGCATTATAATTCCAGTTGTGGATAGAAATTTAATGCATTTTAAACAGGGTGGAAAGGGTGAATAATTGTTTTGTCAGTTGGTGGAGTGGAATTTAGTCATCTCAATAACTATAAACCTAATTGAAGTAGAGCAGGAAGGCATATCAGAAATTGGGGGATGTAAAATCAAATGGAGGAAAGCAGATTGACTGCTTACATGAGAAATTAATATTGCAAATTGCTTAGATAGAGTTTTAGATTAAATGAGGAACAGAAATAATAATTAGAAGAGAGGTACCTGACTCAAAAAACAAGAGGAACTGCTCAAATACAGGAGGTTGTTGAAAAGCTTAGAAAAAAATAATTCTTAAGTGAACAATTTGTTTTATGAAAATGATAAGAACATACAAAATATAATTGCTTACTTAGAATTATATTACTTAATGAGAGTCACATCCTTGCAGTGATAGATATGGTATAACCTGAAAAGTGCAGTTATGATTGGAGACCAAAAATAAGTGGAGAAATAAAATTTCTAAGTGGAAATAAAAAGATTTGCTCTCTGTGGCAAGGGATAGTAATAAAGGTGAAAGACATGTTTTATGGGCCCTGCAAAAGCTCACAACTCTACTTAGTAGTGAAGTTTCTAGAGGAATAGCTGAACTGTGGCCTTTCTCCAACAGCTCTTTTTTCTGCTAGGTGATGAGAAACTAGAAACTCAAGATTAATTTGAAAGACACTTGTAGAATTGTGTGATCATTAAACTTCTGGTAAGAATAAGAACAGACGAAAATGACATGAAGGACTGTGACATTTTAAAAACTGACAATGGGAAAATGCCTTTTCAGATTCTAAGTTTACCTAAATGAAAATTAGGCGAAAAAAATATTGAGTGATGTGGTTGCTTATACAGACATGGTTATTGTTTTGTTAAACTGAAGACTGTATTGGGTACATCAAGGATACCCAACTTATTGGCGACATCTTTGCAAATAACAAGGACAGCAACTTGGGTAGAGTCACTTAATCGAACTATACCTTAATATCCTTACTTGTGTAATTAAGCATTTTTGTTTGTTTTTCTAACCTCTATGATACACACTGCTATCTTTTCTTCTGATGTTAACATTTGATGTTCATAGAATAACACAAATACCTAATAAAGAAATTATAGGTAAACCAGAGTGTTGCAAGGATCAAATATGCTTAGGCATTTGAGAATTAAACTCTTGGATCTGTCCTTTAGATAGTGTAATAATTAGGTTTGACATACATGCTAGACATATGGGATTTAGGATGCTACGGAACAACAGAAATTCTGATGAACAGGGTTAGACATAGTACTGTGTCAAAGGCTTGAGTTAACTCAAGCAATTATGAGATTAGCTCTCAGAAATCATGCCCTTGACTTCTGCAATGCAATTCTAAGAAAGTCAGTTGTTCAAGAAGGTCCAAAATGATCATCTTGGAAAGTGCTTAAGAAATAGGAAGAGTAGAGGGAAGAGTCGAAGATTTGAAATTAAGCCACATATTTAAAAAATAAATCATAATTTTATTGTGCATTAACACCTGTCTTAAGTAGACTTCATAAGTTTCATAAGTTTATATAGTTTTGACCTGGAGGATTTAAAAACCACTTCAATTTAGTTAAGAGTCTGCCAGGTCTGCCATGCCAATTATAGATTAGAGTGTATTTAAATACCATGAAAATGTACTGTTACATAAGAAAGGCTTAGCTCCTTCTGTGCTCTGAGGCAACTCTTTCTCATTGGTTAGTCAGACACAAACCAGGTGCTATCAAACAGAACTATGATATCTTTGATATCTGCAATGCTCACTGGTTCCACAAAGTTAAGGAAGGAATCAATAATAACATGGAAGCTTGTGGAAAGAGCTATAATGTGGAAGAGTCTGTGGTAAGAATCATAAGACCTATTTCTTTACTGAGCTCTACTACCAACGGTTAATAGTGAGGCTAAAACACGCCCCTTATATTCTCCCTTCATTTTGAATAGGATGCTGTGCTTTGCTGTGCTTAGTTGCTCAGTTGTGTCCGATTCTTTGTGACCCCATGGACTGTAGCCCGTCAGGCTCCTGTGTCCATGGGGATTCTCCAGGCAAGAATACTGGAGGGGGTTGCCATGCCCTCCTCCAGGGGATCTTCCCAACCTAGGGACTGAACCCAGGTCTCCCACATTGTAGGCAGATTCCTTACTATATGAGTCACCAGGGAAGCTCTTGAATAGGATAAAATGATACAATCTTTGCTTTTTCTTTAAAACCGTATCAGTTCAGTTCAGTTCAGTTGCTCAGTCCTGTCCGACTCTTTGCGACCTCACGAATCACAGCACGCCAGGCCTCCCTGTCCATCACCATCTCCCGGAGTTCACTCAGACTCATGTCCATCAAGTCCGTGATGCCATCCAGCCATCTCATCCTCTGTCGTCCCCTTCTCTTCCTGTCCCTAATCCCTCCCAGCATCAGAGTCATTTCCAATGAGTCAACTCTTCGCATGAGGTGGCCAAAGTACTGGAGTTTCAGCTTTAGCATCATTCCTTCCAAAGAACATCCAGGGCTGATCTCCTTTAGAATGGACTGGTTGGATCTCCTTGCAGTCCAAGGGACTCTCAAGAGTCTTCTCCAACACCACAGTTCAAAAGCATCAATTCTTCGGCACTCAGCTTTCTTCACAGTCCAACTCTCACATCCATACATGACCACAGGAAAAACCATAGCCTTGACCAGATGGACCTTTGTTGGCAAAGTAATGTCTCTGCTTTTGAATATACTATCTAGGTGGTCATAACTTTTCTTCCAAGGAGTAAGCATCTTTTAATTTCATGGCTGCAATCACCATCTGCAGTGATTTTGGAGCCCCCCAAAATAAAGTCTGACACTGTTTCCACTGTTTCCCCATCTATTTCCCAAGAAGTGATGGGACCAGATGCCATGATCTTCGTTTTCTCAACGTTGAGCTTTAAGCCAACTTTTTCACTCTCCTCTTTCACTTTCATCAAGAGGCTTTTTAGTTCCTCTTCACTTTCTGCCATAAGGGTGGTGTCATCTGCATATCTGAGGTTATTGATATTTCTCCTGGCAATCTTGATTCCAGCTTGTGCTTTTTCCAGCCCAGCGTTTCTCATGATGTACTCTGCATATAAGTTAAATAAGCAGGGTGACAAGATACAGCCTTGACGTACTCCCTTTCCTATTTGGAACCAGTCTGTTGTTCCATGTCCAGTTCTATCTGTTGTTTTCTGACCTGCATATAGGTTTCTCAAGAGGCAGGTCAGGTGGTCTGGTATTCCCATCTTTTTCAGAATTTTCCACTGTATAGACAGATGGAAAAGGCTGGGAATCTGAATGGCTGCAGTTTAATGAATTCCAATGTATTTCATACAGATTTGGGAAATCTGTCAACTAGGTAGCCCAGAAAATACAGACTACCACATATGCACTACACTGGATATGGGATCTCAGGATCAAAACTAAAATAATAGTAACAAATTCCAGGTTTATTTATGGGCGAGTGGGAGTAATATCTCCCCCCTACTTCTTTCTCAGGCCAGGTTTTGGCATCCTGGAAAATTCCACTGAAAGATAGATAAAATCATGTCTCATAATTGTTTCCCCTTCAAGCTCGATAGATAAACCTATATTTACATTCTTATTATGTTTTTCTTGAAACATCTTGTCACCATTCAGAATTTTCTTTCAATCTTTTACCTTCTTCTAGTTTCTCTTCCTTTTGAATTTTTTATACATTATTTTTCCCACTAGGATAATAAAAAAATGTTTTCTTTCCCTCTCTCGGTCTCTTTCTCTTCCTTTCCCTCCTTCCTAATGAAAGAATTTAGGGTTTCAGGTACACTGACTATTCTTAATAGAATGAAAGGGTGCATGGATTCTGGCAAAGAAGAAAGCAGACCATAATAACCCAAAAGCAGAAGAGAACATTTTCTGAACTCGTCCATCTCTTCTGGCACTTGCACGTCCTCCCACACTTACTCACTGCTTAGCATGTGTGATCATAGTACCAACTGCAGAGAGAGCTCCTCTTTGATTTCTCTTCTTTAATGCATTTCAGCCCTAGGACCAGGAGGGATGGATTGGTATGAGTATTATTCCCTCAAAGAACAGGAAATATAGTTTGCCTCTCTCTAGTATCTGCCTGCTCCACGTTAAACAATTCCAGGATAAAACTTTCCTTGAAGCTGATCCCTAATAATACCATTCTTAAAAGCAATTCTCTGGCAGAGATCTCTCACCTGTTCACAAGCATCATCCCCCTCTTAGACTCAAACTGTCATTTAAAAATAACTATAGGGCAATGGCATGCAGAGCGCATCGACCTACCTTTACTAGAACACAAGGAGGTATATAGCACTGGAAGTACACCCAGTGTTTTGAATTTTTTAAAACACAGAATGTTTTGATCATTTGCCCTATGACTGGACTGTGGGACCAGCTACTGGTTTACAGTGATGAAGCCTGTTTGATTGAAAACCATAAAACTTAATGAGAATGCTGGCTTCTCAGAATCAAAGCAGGTGGCTGCTTCAGAAAGGCTTCAAGGGCTTGGACAGAGAAAGATTCTTAAATTTGTCCTGCTTTTGATCATCTGATTTTGGAGGCTTTGCTAAACTTTTCTTAAGGGAAAGGTGGGGAGAGAGAACAAATAATAACTAAGCAGGCAGATAGGAATCTTTTTCAATCCATATTTTGTCTCAGATTTAGGAGTATTCTGTTTGCTGTTTTGTTCTGTTTTGTTTTTGATCAGGGAGGAGGTAGTGGAAGAAAAATCTTATATTTTCTTATCTTTTGAAGATAATGAAGGTCACTGAGTGGTCTGTTAGAACCTTTTTGGCTAGAGGACTTTTGAGAATAGGACTTTCAGATAGCTTTGTGAGAAAAATGCTTATCTGCATTTGTTACCAAGGCCACAAGAAGGATTTTACCTCAGAACTTAAACCTTATTGTAAAGGGACCTCAAAGTATACAAAGCTTAATCCCCTCATTTCAGTTCAGTTCAGTTCAGTTGCTCAGTCCCGGCCGACTCTTTGTGACCCCATGGACTGCAGCACGCCAGGCCTCCCTGTTCATCACTAACTCCTAGAATTTACTCAAACTCATGTCCATTGAGTCAGTGATGCCATCCAACCATCTCATCCTCTCTCATTCCCTCCTCCTGCCTTCAATCTTTTCCAGCATCAGGGTCTTTTCCAATGAGTCAGTTCTTCACATCAGGTGGCCAAAATATTGGAGCTTCAGCATCAGTCCTTCCAATGAACACTGAGGACTAATTTCCTTTAGGATGGACTGGTTGGATCTCCTTGCAGTCCTAGGGACTCTCAAGAGTCTTCTCCAACACCACAGTTCAAAAACCTCAATTCTTTTGTGCTCAGCTTTCTTTATAGTCCAACTCTCATATCCATACATGACTACTGGAAAAACCATAGTCTTGACTAGATGGAATTTGTTGGCAAAATCACGTCTCTGCTTTCCAATAAGCTGTCTTGGTTGGTCATTGCTTTTCTTTCAAGGAGCAAGCATCTTTTAATTTCATAGATGCACTCACCATTTGTAATGATTTTGGAGTCCCCCCAAAATAAATTCTGTTACTGTTTCCACTGCTTCCCCATCTATTTGGCATGGAGTGATGGGACCAGATACCATGATCTTAGTTTTCTGAATGTTGAGTTCACTCAGTCGTGTCTGACTCTTTGCAATCCCATGGACTGGAGCGGTGCAGACCTTCCTGTCCATCACCAACTCCCAGAGCTTACTCAAACTCATGTCCAACGAGTCAGTGATGCCATCCAACTATCTCATCCTCTGTCATCCCCTTCTCTTCCCGACTTCAATCTTTCTCAGCATCAGGGTTTTTTCCAATGAGTCAGTTCTTCGCTTCAGGTAGCCAAATATCGGAGTTTCAGCTTCAGCATCAGTTCTTCCAATGAATATTCAGGACTGATTTACTTTAGGATGGACTGGTTGGATCTCCTTGCAGTCTAAGGGACTCTCAAGAGTCTTCTCCAACACCACAGTTCCAAAGCATCAATTCTTCGGTGCTCAGCTTTCTTTATAGTCCAACTCTCACATCTGTACATAATTATTGGAAAAAACATAGCTTTGACTAGATAGACCTTTGTTGGCAAAGTAATGTCTCTGCTTTTTAATAAACTCTCTAGGTTGGTCATAACTTTTCTTTCAAGGAGCAAGCGTCTTTTAATTTCATGGCTGCAGTCACCATTTGTAGTGATTTTGGAGCCCCCGAAAATAAATTCTCTCACTGTTTCCATTGTTTCCCCATCTATTTGCCATGAAGTGACGGGATCAGATGCCATGATCTTAGTTTTCTGAATGTTGAGTTTTAAGCCAACTTTTCACTCTCCTCTTTCACTTTCATCAAGAGGCTCTTTAGTTGTTCTTCACTTTCAGCCATAAGGGTGGTGTCATCTGCATATCTGAGATATTATTGATATTTCTCCCAGAAATCTTGATTACAGCTTGTGTTTTATCCAATCTGGCATTTTGCATGATGTACTCCGTATATAAGTTAAATAAGCAGGGTGACAATATATGCCTTGACGTACTCCTTTACTGATTTGGAACCAGTCTGTTGTTTCATGTCCGATTCTAACTGTTGCTTCTTGACCTGCATACAGATTTCTCAGGAGGCAGGTCAGGTGGTCTGATATTCCCATCTCTTTAAGATGTTCCACAGTTTGTTGTGATCCACACAGTCAAAGGCTTTGGCATAGTCAATAAAGAGGAGGAGATGTTTTTCTGGAACTCTCTTGCTTTTTTGGTGATCCAACAGATGTTGGCAATTTGATTTCTGGTTCCTCTGGGTTTTCTAAATCCAGTTTGAACATCTGGAAGTTCATGGTTCACGTATTGTTGAAGCCTGGCTAGGAGAATTTTGAGCATTAATTCGCTAGTGTGTGAGACAAGTGCAATCCCCCCTCTTAACAGATGAAAACCCTGGTGCTTAGAGAGGTTAGCTGGTTTGATTGTTTTGTTTGTGTAGAAATATATAGACGTGTCTTGTGTTGGTATTTTTTTACTTTCGTCTCCCAAACTCATCAAGTCACCTTGATTCTGCCCTCAAGGGCCCTCTGGATTGTTTCTTCCTTTCTGTTCTTCTCTTGCCCAAGATTGATCTTGAACATCTCTCTCGATCTGTTTCAGTTTTCTCTTTTTTTCAGCTGGAGCCTTAGCGTCTTTTGATCATTTGTATCAAATCCTGGCCCAATCACAGACTTTCCAAGAAGCATCCATAGCACTCTATAACAGATAGCAGTCTTTGTTAAAGTCCTTCCATCGGCTTTGATTTATGTCATTGAGTGTTCTGCCTATGTTTTCCTCTAAGAGTTTTATAGTTTCTGGTCTTACATTTAGGTCTTTAATCCATTTTGAGTTTATCTTTGTGTATGGTGTTAGGAAGTATTCTAATATCATTCTTTTACATGCAGTTGTCGAGTTTTTCCCCAAAACAGCAAAATTCTATAAAGCAATTATCCTTCAATAAAAATAAATAAATTTTTTTAAAAAAGTCTTTGCATCAGGTGCATCTTTATTACCTTAAATGTTTGTTAAATGAATGAAAAGTTGTGGGGATCAGGATATGCAGGATCTCAGGTGATTCTTAATACACAAAAGTCTCAACCATTGGAGCAGTCATATCTTGTCATCATTTTATCCATTTTTAGCATTATTTCCTCCAATTTATATCCAGCACCAGTGTTCCATGTATCCTTTCCTGAGTCACACTGATGGACCGTAGACATCCCCTACATGTTTGTGTATTCTTTTACAATCATGCCATTTCTCCAAATTCTCCTCTGTCTCAAACTTTGTATCTCACATCCTATTCACTTGCAGATATATTATTTTTCTTTGAAAGCTAAGTGCAAATAGTATCTCCCTGGGAAAGTCTGTTTTTTGACATTTCTTGATGCCTCTCTCTACATCATATTGCCATAGAATGCAGTACAAACCTTTGTTGTAGAAATTATCTCACTTGAGTGTAATTATTATGAATCAACTAAAGGGTTATAGAGCATCAACTATGCCACAGGCTCTAGCACTAAGAAAGTCATAATCCTTGCCAGCAAATGAGCAGAATAGTCGTCCTTAGCTTTTCTCAACTAGAAAAGTCATCTGAACCACAGAACTTAGAAAATTAGCTGAGTAACTACTTTCTCAATTCTCCCAATGATGACCCATAACTGGCACTATTATATAACAATGGATGTCTTAGAGCCTTAGGGCTTAACATTCTTGAGAAACCCTAGTTGATCAAATACCGATACAATTATAGTAGCAATACTACGATAGAGATGAGCTCAGGATGAGGCAGAAAAGCAGAATAAGGTGACCTAATTAGTTATGTGTTTCTTTAATCTGTACCACATCTTATTTTCTTTCTCTCTCTCTCTTTTTTTTTATCTTCACTTGGCATCTTGCACAGGCTCATTTCATGGAGGTCATTTGATACATTGTGTTGCTGTTATCAAATTATAGCACTGAAATTCATTTTTATGGTTGTGTGTCTTCAGAATACAAACAAGGTGATGCAAATCATTCATATTTGTAAACCCAGCATCTACTCAGAGCTAGAGACACAGCTGGTTCTCACTGAGGGCTTGGTGAATAAATGCACACATTTTAAAGTGTTGTTACTCAATTATATGTATAACTACAATACTTAAAGAAAAACAAGCATGAATGTAAAAATCTTTCCTATTACTTATACTTCACTTCTGGATATTCCACTTCAAGTTTAATTATTAATACTCCCTGTGTTATGTGTATTTTCAAGATAGAAAGAAGGAATTGCATTAAAAGTGCAAGTAAAGTTGTATGAAGTGAAAAAAGGCTGCATTTTCCTGAATGGGGAATGAAAGTAAGTGGAAGTATTTTCAGTGTTATTCTAATCTAATAAAGCCAGAGAGATTTAATTTTAATGCATTTTCAAGAACAAATAGCCTCTAATTACACACTGAGTTTAGAGGAAGATAGTGGGGGAGGATTTAAAGTGCCATAAAATTCTGGTCTCCTAAAGAAATTTTGAGGAGGTCTGTGATACTTTCTTTTCTGACTGCAGAGTGTGTAGCTAGCTCACTTCAAAGTTATTTTTTCTATAAGCATTGCATAAGCACACACTTCACTTCTTGGGATTAATGGTTTTTCCATTAATGTCACTTAAAGGCATCTCTGTTCACTTAATCACCAAGAAAATTTTGGGCTCTGTGTCCTTCAGTTTAGAGTGGTGTCATACTTCTTACTTTCCCTTCAGTAGTAGTTCCGTAGGGTCGCTCAGTCATGTCCGACTCTTCATGACCCCAAGGACTGCAGCACGCCAGGCTTCCCTGTCTACCACCAACTCCTGAAGCTCACTTAGACTCATATCCATCGAGTTGGTGGTGCCATCCAACCATCTCATCCTCTGTTGTCCCCTCTCCTCCTGCCTTCAGTCTTCAAAGACCCCACATCAGGGTCTTTTCCAATGAGTCAGTTCTTTGCATTAGGTGGTCAAAGTTTTGGAGCTTCTGCTTCAGCATCAGTCCTTCCAATGAATATTCAGAACTGATTTCCTTTAGGATTGACTGGTTGATCTCCTTGCAGTCGAAGGGACTCTTTAGAGTGTTCTCCAACACCGCAGCTCAAAAGCACTAATTCTTTGGCACTCAGCTTTTTTTATGGTCCAATTCTCACATCCATACATGACTACTGGAAAAATCATAGGTTTGACTAGACAGAGCTTTGTCAGCGAAGAAATGTTTCTGCTTTTTAATATGTTGTCTAGGTTGGTCATAACTTTTCTTTCAAGGAGCAAGTGTCTTTTAATTTCATGGCTGCAGTCACTGTGTCCATTTATTTTGGAGCCCAAGAAAATAAAGTCTGTCACTGCTTCCGTTGTTTCCCTATCTATTTGCCACTAAGTGATGGGACCAGAAGCCAGGATCTTCATTTCTTGAATGTTGACTTTTAAGCCAGCTTTTCCACTCTCCTCTATCACCCTCATTAAGAGGCTCTTTAGTTCCTCTGCTTTCTGTCATAAGGGTGGTGTCATCTGCATACCTGAGGTTATTGATATTTCTTCTGGTAATCTTGATTGCAGCTTGTGCTTCATGCAGCCCAGCATTTCGCATGACGTACTCTGCATATAAGTTAAATAAGCAGGGTGTCAGTGTACTGCCTTTACGTACTACTTTTCCAATTTGGAACCAGTCCACCATTCCATATCTGGTTCTAAATGTTGCTTTTTGAACTGCATATAGGTTTCTTAGGAGGCAGGTAAGGGGGTCTGGTATCTGCATCTCTTGAAGAATTTTCCACAGTTTATTGTGATTCACACAGTCAAAGGCTTTGGCATAGTCAGTGAAGAAGAAGTAGATGTACTTGTGGAATTCTTTGTTTTTTTTTTTCTATGATCCAGCAGATGTTGGCAACTTGATTTCTGGTTCTTCTGGGTTTTCTAAATCCAACTTGAACATCTGGAAGTTCTCGGTTCATGTACTACTGAAGCTTAGCTTGAAAAATTTTGAGCATTACTTTGCTAGCATGTGAGATAAGTGCAATGGTGTGGTAGTCTGAACATACCTTCCTCTAAGGGGTTCTTACTCAAATTCATGTTGCAAAAGCAGTATTTCCCTAAATGGTTCCTTAATGCCTCAAATCCCCCAACTGTTTAATTTATATCCAAGGAAGAGTTTACTTCCTTTAGGGCATAATCCATTATGTTACAAAGTTGTTACAATGTAAACAAATACATAGAAATCTGTTTAAGTTAGCAAATTGTGGTAAGGTAAAAATAACCCTGAATAAACCATGGCCTAAAAAAATGTGAAGAGTGTACATGGAAAATTCAGCATAAAAATATTACCATGCAAAAATAATAATTAACCCAAGTAGACCTGCACACAGTGATTTTCAGCACTTTTGTAAAGGAACAAATTTTGCTATGAAAGCAGTACTCAAAATCAAATAAAGGTTAGGAGACCTAGTTTAAAATTGTTATTAACACACAGGTATTTTACTTTAATGGTCATGGGCATAGTTCCAACTATTTCAGAAGCAAAAGCTTATTGCTTGGATAGTAAATAGAACTGATCCCAAAGCTATGTTTGCCACTAAATTTAGAATGTTGGGAGGTTGGCCCTGCAGGGATCCTGGTGGTTTATCTGCCCTTGTGTAATCTGACACGAGGATCCTGATGTCCATCTCCTGCAAAAGGCTGAGCCCAAGTGAGAAGTACAGGAGAACTGAGCCTAGGAGTGGTTTCCTAGGGTCTTGTCATTATGAGATGCTGAGGCTCTGGGTGTAAGCCTCAGAGTCTTTTCTGAGCTACTCAATTGCATACTGTTTTGTATTTAATATGTTTGAAATGCAGATCATAGTGCAATTGAGGTTCATTCTAGCCATGTTTAATGCCAGTCGCAGCATGATTGTGCATCATGCAGCCATGATGGGAGTTCCCAGGGGGCGCTAGTGGTAAAGAACCTCCCTGTCAGACACAGACTCTATCCCTGGGTCGGGAAGACCCCCTGGAGAAGGGCATGGTAACTCACTCTGGTATTCTTGCCTAGAGAATCCCATGGATAAAGGAGCCTGGTGGGCTACAGTTCATGGGATTGCAGAGAGTCGGATATGACTGAAGAGACTTAGTGTGTGCACACAGTCAATTATGTCAATAAAATAAAGGGGCTGAGGTGCTCTAGATGAGTGATTTTCAAACTTTAATTTGCATATGAAATCACCCGGGTATCTTATTAAAATATGGATTTGTTTTAGTAGATCTGGGGAGGAGCCTGAGGTTTTTCATCTAACAAGCTCCTAGGTGGTATTGATGCTGCTTGTTCACAGGCCACACCTTGAAGAGTAAATCCTTAAATGGGCTAAGAATTGCTGCCGGGCTTTATTTCTTAGTAGCATGCCATGGTTTGGAAATTGTTCTATATAAATTCTATGTAACATTTATATAAATGTTTTGATTAATCCAGGATAAATCAAAAAATTATTAAACAATAGCTAAAGGTAATGTTCATGATGGATGGATGGCAATCTTAGAGAAGAAAATATTAACAAAAAGGTCAATTTACTCTTGCAAGCAAACACTGAAGTCTTACATATGAGACTGTTTTGTCTACAGATGGTGAGTGTAGGCAAGGAATACAGTGATTGTTTGAAAAATCCTGTAATGTGAAATCTGATGATGATGATAAAATCCTTAAAAAGTAAAAAACAAAACTGCATTTAAACCATAAAAATGGACTATCTCCAGTTATGAAAAAGATACCAATTTTTTTCTAAAAAATGATGAGTTTCTCAGTCATCTTGACTAATTTTTGGAAGGTGGCTATTATAATTTAGGAGAACAAAAGAGGAAAACACATGGGCTAGAGTCAATAAACAGTGTTTCTTCTGAATTCTTTTACAGATGAGTATTGTGGCCTTGATGATGTTATAAATAATTTGTGGCATTGAAGTCAATTTCCTCACAGAGCTGTTGGGAGAGTTAAATGAAATAATTTCTAAAATGAGATAATATGTGCAGAATCTCATATATGTGTTTGAAACCCAGACCATTCTCATATCTTACAAGGTCCAGTGCAAAAATAAAAATGAAGGGTCCCTTGTTCAAAGTTACTAAGAATTTCAAGTGGCAAGAGGAAGATATTAAACCAAGTGCAGGGTCCTTCTGTATGTGGGGGCCCTGTGTGACTACATAGGTCACATGTCCATGAAATATATATGTATTGGTCCATTCCTATCTGCAATATAATCATAGTTAACACTCATCATTTACTGAAATAGTCCAGTATAATGGGTACTATGCTGAGTCCTTCAATTACATACATTCATTTAATCCTTTAGAGTGAAGGAAAAAGGAAGCCAAAAATACTAAATCACTATTCGCAGGTCACACAACTACCAAGTCAAGGGAGCCAGGGCTTGAACCCAGGTCTGTCTGATTCTAATGTAATTTGTCATAACTAATTTAATGGAATAACAATCTATAACTGGTTACTGGCATCTCATTTGACTCAAATTTAGAAACTTAGTTTCAGAAAAATATAAATATTTGATGGACAATTCATTCATCATGATCTTGATTGGATAACCTAGGTCAACCTAATTATCATATCCTGGCACTTCACACAGACCCTGATCATGTATATAGAACTAAACTGAACACTCAGAATCACCACTTTGTCTGTGTGCAGAATACTCAACAAAGATGAAAAAAATCTCAGTTTCCTATTATTTAAAAATCACATGGTTCTGAATGATAACAAAATTATTTTCACTTTAAAGTAATTAGTTTTAAATGTGTTTCAACAGTGATGAATCTCCTGGAAAAAAAAAAAAAAAGACCAATTACCATGTACAGGAATAATTTTCTTCCAAACATAGCACTTGATCCAAAGAACTAAGTGGAAGAGTAAATCATCTCATAATAAAAATTAAGATGAAGACTAAAATATTCCCTTTGTTTTAGATGGATATTAGATTTTTAAAATATGATTCATACTTAGCAAAGTACAAGCTTGCATTTCTATGGAGCTTTTCTTTTCTAATGTGTTTTTGAATCCTTCATATAATTTTATCTTTTCTATTCTAATTCTGAGAGCAGAGCTAATTCATTGTGCTTTAATCTCAATAACATCATGCCCATTGTAGAGTTGAGCAAAGAGAGACAGAGAGGATAACTCAGATTACTTTGTCACCTTCTCTTTGAAAGTATTACCAATCACCTCTGGCTGAATTAATAACAGCTTTCACTGTATTTTTAGAGCAATTTCCACTGCCTCAATGAAGGTACCTGTAATGTAATTTTCTGTTTCTTTGTCAGGCTCTCCTTCCAGATATCTAAGCATGTTGTCTTATTTATCAGTATGTCCTTGGTATCTAATACAGAGCCTAGCACATAGTAGGTATTGACTAATGTTGAGTCACTGAATGCACACATGCATAAGTGAACAGAACAATTTAAACAGGGTACTGCAGTGGGTGCTGAAATTAAGAGGAAATGTTTAGTCTTAGACATTATTCATTATTGCTTTCTGCTGGGCTAGAAAAATGTCATAGTCTATAAAATGCATCAATTCCTCTGAATTAAAATGTCATCGAACCTCCTACCCAACCATGTTTTGCTAGCTTGATATCTGAAAGTGCTACAATGTATTATGCCAACTGCTGATATAGTTCCAGGCTATGGGGCATCTGTTGAAAATGATGGGAAATAAAAATTCTGTGGGTCCCCTGGAAGGGAGGTTACTATGTTAAAAAAGCTGAATTCCAGACAAGGACTCACCAGATGCTTGGAGACTAAAGAGCTGAGTTCCACTTCCTCAGGGACCTGAGCAGATGGGACCCCCTGAATCCAATCTCAAAGAGGACTGTCTATGGCAAAATGCCTGGTTTCTGTCCCAATTGCTTATTTCCCTGTCCCCGAGGCTACAAGGCACATAAGCAAATTTACTCTCAACAATCTATGAAGCCAATACTTTACAGAAATCTAGAAAGTACTTCTAAATGTATTTTTTGTGCATCCCTGTTCAAATGGTTGGCTACAGAGTTCAGAAACTGATGACAAGCATTATTGCCTTATTTACATCCCAGAGGAGGAAGAATATGCAGACTTACAGAGTAGAGAAGACTTTTACAGAGGTGATATCCCAATACCAGTTAAAACTGTGAGAGGAAAATTCCCCCAGGAAGCTCACCTATAACTGAGCATTCAAGAAATAAATATCTCCTGCTCTTTCCCCTCCCTCTTAGACATCTCCTTCTGCAACATCCTGGAATCTAGGCTGTGTTTTCTTTCGCCTCAAGATTGCTATAAAGTTCATTCCATTTAATTATACCTTAATGAGAAGACGAGGAAAGATAAGTGAAATTACATTGTGTGTAAAGAAAGCAACATAGAGTAGTAAAGGAGAGGATTCTTTGGTCAGATTAGTTAAGGTTTAGGTCTTGGCCCTGCTACTTAGTAACTGTTTTTTCCTAGGTCAGACTTACTGAACTTCTCTTGTCTCCATGTCCTCATTTGTCAAATACAAATGGTATTACTATACTTTTATCATGTTTGGAGAGTTACTTTTGAACATATAAAACAATGGAAAAATGACAGTGCAATGCTCTAGGCAATTTAATCATAAAAGTAGCACCAAAGATAAAACACTGTAAGTCTACATATACATTTTTTCCCCTCCCTTGCCACTATGTTTCGAGTACTGAATATCAAATTGTTTCACAAAGTTTCATCCTTTTATTGTTTAAGAATAAATTATTATGTTTGCTCTGTTGCTGATGCCCTCAGTAAAATGGCGTAACTCAGTGGATGCTGTAGATATTACATTAAAAATAGAAAATACTTAGTATATTATTATTAATACTGTTCTGGAATATACCAACCCTCTTGCCCTTTTATAATAGCTCTTTTAATATCCCTGTGTATAATGCCTAGTATAATCCTACCCACAACTAGGGACCACAGAGTTTATATTACTGGAGTTTGTTTGGATGAGCACATTCAGGCAATGTCCTCTAACTAGGAAAAGTACTCAACTTAGGGATGGAAAATCAAGGTCATGGTTCAACCTCACCACTCAGAGACATGTGTTCTGCTAAGATCTCAGAGTCCTCATTTGTATAATGAGGATATTATTATTATTATTATTACTATTACCTCACAGGAGTTCTTGGAATGACATCCTTAAATAGGAAAGGGGATTGTCTGACTTAAAAGAAGCTGTTGGTCTGCTGCCTTAAACATGAAAGGAGGCAAGGGTAATTGACCTCTGTTTGCTTTCTAGTGCTGACAATTTACAGCAGAAGACTTGAAACACATTTCAGTAATTCCACGATCTGAAAGAAATTAGGCAGGGCTTATAATAAATCAGGTTAATAGTACATAAGAATTTGTCAAATTCTTTGACATCCTCACATACTCCATCTTGCTTTCTCGTTAAAGTTTAAAAAGCAAACTGCCATCTTCTGTATTTTAAATCAGATGGAGAAAATTTATTTTCTTTCTAGACCAGAACTTTTGCCCAATGCTGTAAGTCAATGTGCCTCCTCTGCAGCTAAGGCTAAACTAAGCCCTCTTACAAGTCACTAAACCACAACCCTGCCTCTAGGATCACAGCACCGAGACAAAGGGTGACTTCTGTTACAGGAATTCCTTGGTATTTTCATACAGTCTCTTATTTGGATGGCATTAGTAAAATATCTCCCAAAATAGTTACATTGAGGACATTCTGAAAAACATAAAGTAGAATTTAGTATCCTTAGTTATATAATTATACCACCAGTAAAAATACATGGATATGTATGGAAAATGGCTAGGAAGAAGTGAGATGGAAATGCAAAGACAGTTCTCTTTTGAAAAGAATGAGTGAGGCATGCAGAAAGGTTAACATAACTACACTGTAAAAATACCCACCGATATATAGACTGTGACAGAGTAATGGGAGAGGAAAGGTAGAAACTATCTCAGGGATCAGGGACCCCAAGAAGGAAGAGTCTGGAGAAAATTAAAACCTGGGAGAACTATGTTTAATCATGACTTTGGATCTCCTATGAGGAAGTCTTCTCACATAAGAATCCTCCCTTTACCCAAGTTGCATGATGATCAACAAAGATCTCTTTACCCTGCAAAGTTTTCCTTGATGTCAAATTTCTCCAACAGGTCAGACTTCTATTTCAAAATTGGAAAGATTACTTAAAATGAAAATAAGTAAGCCATTTTATTTTTGCTCTTACATGTAAATGATACACACTCTACTCTCTGAGTCATGAGGAAATAAGAACAGGGTACCACAGAACCCACATTTGATGAGGTGGTTCTATCATAGAAGATAAACTGAGAAGCCTTCACAATCTTCTAAAGTTCTGTTGCCCTACCAGAAGGATAGGAATTAAGAGGTATTTGCATGAAGGAACTCTTGCACCTTTTTCTCAGTAATGATACTGGTACATTGTTTGAACCATAGCAATGCCACTGCAAATGGCAGAGGGGACCATGCTGATCACATGCAGGCATTAACTATTTTTTTCACAGTGGATGGAAATGCTTGCATAAGAGGATATTTTCTGAACCTCATCCACCTCACAGCCTCTTCTAAATTTTTACTGTGAAAAGTTTCTCAGTGTAATTAAAGGCTGCACTGATCTAATTAGGTTGATGAAATTTTCAGTAGGGATTTGATTCCCCCTAGCATTTCAATTATTTATTTATTTTTCTAGCATCCTTTCTTAGGCTTATCCCAAGCAACTTTTAGTGGTAGCACTCTAAATTTTCTTACTCAGGCAATGTCTCCACTCACACGATGTATTTTAAGACCTTCAGCAAGGACACATAGCTAAAAACAAACTTCAAATAAAGCATTCCAAGTCATTTTATTGAACACAATCCTTTCCTTCCTCGTTGACTTCATTTCCCTACTAACAAACTATGTTGAGTAATTTTCACTCTGCAGGAGCGAAATAGGTGTTTCAAAGCATTATGAAGGCACAAAGGGACTAAGAAATGCATAATAACAGAAGGAGATTCTGAGGCAAGATTAATAAGGAACAGCATGAGCCTTCCTTGTAAGTTATTTATTGCAGAAGCCCTCATGGTCAAACACTGCAATAGAAGCACGTGACAGTAAGTTTTCCACCATCTTGGAATATTAAAACACAAACGAACAAAAACCTCTAATGAGCACCTTAGGAATCGACGATGATACTTTTACACACACACATACACACACACACACACAGAGCTTTCCTAGGAGTCTGAGGTGAATGGGCAGGACCATAGGTGTCCTCAAATAGACTCCATCTCACCTAGACACCATGATTTTACTTTCCACAGCATCTTCTGAATCTCTCTACTGTTGGAGCAATCACTCAAAAACTGGCTGCTGGAAAAACTAAATTTAATTTTAAATGATCTTTTTAAGCAACATATATTTCAGGTTTTAGTCAATAGCATAAATAATGCAAAGAATATAGACAATGCTTCAGCCTAAGCATAATTAGTATTGGTTTGATAAAAATCAGATTTTTTTTAAAAGTGTATTTTCACAGACCTATCACCCTCCAGGAATTTCATAGATGTGGGCTGGTATATGGGTAATTTATTATTTATAATTCTTATTCTAACTTCTCAAGTTTATATTCTTGAAAGTAGTTTTCAGTGACCTCAAACATTTCTCCGAAGTCTTTTCAACTTATGATGAAAATACAAATATTTTTAAAAAACTGCTTTAATCCTCTTATCATAAATTCTTGGCCATTCAAAACTCCTTCTTGGTTTGAACAAAGCAGTATATGAAGTTCAGGTTATATTTTGCCAAATTATGTTGAAATAATTTATTTTAAAATTTGTTAATCACTAAAAAATAAATTCTTAATGAAGTTGCCTGCTCTCCGTGCAAACCGAGTCTCATTTCAAAAAAGCATTATCAAATGCCATATAGGTAAAGCTCTAACTTCTAGCTACTTCTAATAAACACTAGATTATGGGTTGTTGCAAAGTAATTTTCCAAGAATAGAGATGTGAATTAGTGAGAGTGGTAGGCCATCTCTAGTTTTGTATCTTGAGATCTTGAGTGTCACTGTTCATAATAAAACAGAACCAGTGATACAAGTATTTTGTTTTATCTGACAATATTCTGTGCTCTAATCCTGTTACCCCTTCATTATTTTGAGGTGGAACAAATACCCTCTAGGTCCGTTTCCCCATTTTCAAGATAAGGAGGCTGGACTTGGAAAGTGACTTCCAGGACTCTTCCTGTTTTAACACTCCAAAATTTCTTCTATGATTTCAGACATGGTATTATTAGTATCTCCTCCAGGATTGGTTATCCTAACGGGGATCACATACTAGACTGAAAATAAAAAATGTTATGAGCCATATGTAAAATCATAATTAAGGTTTGACATAACAGTCTACAGGGCAGAAAGCCCACGACAGAGTTAAGGAAGGCTCATATGGGCTTAAAAGAGATGGGATGAGAATGAATGTGGGTATGTCTCTCTTATCAGCAACTCTACAAAACTGACCTAGCTGTGATAAGGTGATGAAGCTCAAAGCCTATGATACTCTGTCACAATTTCATCTCAGTAGTAGGAAGAACAGAGCATTCTAAACAGATACTTAGACTTGGATGGAGACTAGGAACATTCTAAAATCTGATCAAGCAAAGTGTGCTATGAGCTGATCATGCCCATATCCTTCCATACTAGTGCGTCAGGAGGAAATAAAGTGTAAGAGATTATACATTAATAAAACACTGGCAGGACTTGCTCCAAACACATATCCTGGTCTGTAGAGGAAGAGATGTAGGAAGTACCCTATCAGTAAGGCTGATATCTATCCTGCTGCTAAGTCACTTCAGTCGTGTCCGACTCTTTGTGACCCCATGGACTGCAGCCCACCAGGCTCCTCCATCTATGGGATTTTCCAGGCAAGAGTACTGGAGTGGGGTGCCATCGCCTTCTCCAGATATCTATCCTAGACCTACAGAAACAGTAACATGAGTGAATCCTCATTGTTTGGACTCAGTAGATGAAGTTGCACAGAAAACCACTTGACTCGGTTTTGGTGGTTAAAGACTAATTAAAAAGATAAGTGCAAAATTCATAAAACAAGGAAATAGCACAAGGAATTATAGCCATTATTTTGTAATAACCGATAATGGAGTATGGGGCTTCCCAGGTTGCCCAGTGGTAAGGAATCCACTTGCCAAGCAGAAGTCATGCAGGAGGCTCAGGGTCAATCCCTGGGTTGGGATGATCCCCTGGAGAAAAAAAAAAAAGGCAACCCACTCCAGTATTCTTGCCTGGGAAATCCCATGGACAGTGAAGCCTGGTGGGCTACAGTCCATGGGGTCACTGAAGAGTTGATTCAGTGACTAAAACGACAATAATGGAGTATAATCTGCAAAAAAAATACTGAATCACTACGTTGTACTTGAAACTAATATAAAATTGCAAATCGACTATAATTAAACGAGATGAGTTGTAAAGTGTATCAACTACTCATTAATACAAAGATATTAATGTGAGATATAGTTCAATCTGAAACTGTAATTTTAGATTAAGGCAATCCATTGAAGACTCATACACATAGGAAGTTGCCTGGCCCAAACTGAAATGTCAGAAGATGATGAGGCACAGTTGAATTTGGGTGATCACTGCAGAAATTCTCATGTTTTTACAGGATACCCAGAAGGGCTCTTTAGCTAGATTTCAATTTCCTTTCTTTTTCCCAGTCATTAGCAAGACTAACTTACCAAAGAGGCTGATGGTAGATTGGAGAGATCACAGTAAACATGATGGAATGATGTAGATGGTTAGGGTTATGATTCTGCCCCCACCCCAACTCCCATCTCTAAAAGAGGATCCAGGCATCATATTGTGAAATCTAAGTATGTTTTCACCATGCCTCTCCCCAGCTTGAAATGTGTTCTCCATCCCCAGCATCAACAAATCATAATTATCCCTCAAGATGCTCACATTCTGACCTTCTCTGGGTCTTCCTTGTCTACTAGATCCCCATTCATTCACTCTCATTCATATTCAAATGGGTATAATGGTACCACACAATTGAATATCTCATTCCTCACAGTCTATATTACATTTCTGAAAGTTGTTTCTTTTTGTAATAAACTTGAGGGTTTACACAATCTTCTAACAAATATTTCTGTTAGGACACTGTATATTATGGTGGCTAAGGGTACACAAAATTCTGAAATCAGACAGCCATGATTTAGGCTTTAAAATTTGTTAGCTGTGAGACCTTTGCTCAAGAAACTTACCTGTGCCAAACCTTAGTTTTTTTGCCTCCAAAATGCAGATAATTACTACTTATATTGTGGAGATCCTTATTAAGCTCTTAGGATTGCATCAGGTACAAAATAAGAGCTCAGAAAATGCCTATTATTATAACAAAGGTAATAACTATTAAGATTTTATTATGCTCACAGAGCTTAGTGCAGTCTTAGGTCATGTTACATATTTGTAAAAATTAAAAGGTCTTTTTTGAGAGACAATCGATCCCTACCACCACAAAGCACAAATACTTCTTATATACACATTCACATACTAGGCAGTGCAATACCCAGTATATTTATATAAATGGAAAACAGGTCAGGATAATTTAAGCACTGATAGTTTTTCACTGATGCTTACCTGAATTGAGTTTGATTAGAATATTTTCTTTAAAATAAACCAAAGCACATCACTGCTTACCAGCAACATCTATGGCTAATCAATAATAAATGCAAAGTTATTAAATTTTATATTTTATAGGTCTGTACCATTAAACTACAGCCATATAATGCAAAAGGAATTTCTGGTTCTAGCAGCCAAAAGAAATTGGGTTGTACCTGAATGAAAACAGGCAGCTTTTATGGAAAAGTATTCAAACAAGTCAAAACCCAAGGACATTCCTAATTTTTTTCTTCTCACACCCCAAGTTCTAATCCTATCAAAAGTTACAATCAACAATGACAGCTGAGAATGAGGGATGAAATTCTTGATATCTTTTAGCCTGAAAGCTTCTCTCAGGCGAACATCAAATTAACTCACAAATGAAACATCTTTACTTCCT
>NW_024070209.1:32398702-32638401 GCF_014754425.2 Oryx dammah
AAGAGACACACGTATAAGAAGTCTGTGGTCTACAGCTACCCTGATGGTGGGAAACTCTCCCCCAGGGCAGGTGGGAAACATGCAGGGCCCCTCCTGTGACACCAAGGCCTCTGAAAGGTCTTGGAGGGTCTCAGGAATCCTTTACTTTTACTCCTCTGCCTCAGCTAGACTAACCCTGCACTCCTAAAATTCCTGGTTGCTTCTCTAGCTTGGACAGTTTAAGCCTTTCAGAAGCGGAAAAGAAAAGGTTAGTCAGTTAACAGCTCAGAAAGAGAAGGCTGTTTTAGTAAAGGAAAACCAGAGACAATCCGGTCATTCTGCAACTGTTCAGAGAAACAACAAATATGTTAAGGATATTAGTTTGAGATCAGCATGTACTGCAGAAAAATTAGTCACTGTCAACACTTTACAAAATGGTACATTGTAATATCATAAAATTTCAAATAGTAACCAAAACTTATCATGTTAAATATACAAGGACAATCTATTCACTTCCATCTGAATATATATATATATACTGTAATAATATGTGTCAGTTAAAAGCATACAGTATATGGGAGCCCATAGATAGACTGAAAAAATCATATTTTTCTAATATGTAGACACTTGGAAGAATTTTTTTAAAATATAATCAAATAGAAATGGGCATTTAGAAGATGAACTGGTCTCTGCAGAGACATCTGGGGCTTAACATAAGTGTCTGTGCTAAAAAATAAATATATCTTCATAAATAGATTCTTAAGGAGATGTGGAAATCCCCAAATTCATTTTCTCCCTTCAGGGACTTTTTCTGTCCTCATTTCAGAGATTGGGCTGGGGAGGAAGTAGGGATCGACACAATCCTGAATCACAAACACATTGTTGTTTGATTTTTCTTTTTTTTTAACTACAAAAAAGGAACTGTGATTTAATGATCCCAATGTACATGCTTTCAAATGATCACCATGAAAACTATAATTTAAAATCAAATAAACAAAAAACCAAAAACACAACAGAATCACACACGTCACAGGAAGGGCAGGTCTCAGGGATGACCTTGCAGCCCTCTGGGAAACTGTCATATGTTGATGAGTCAAAACAGCCTTTGGGCCCCTGGAACTTTCTAGATATGCCCCTGCTCAAGTATGGCAGGAAGATTTATCTCAGAAGAAGAAAAAGCTAATTTGTAAGCGACTCTGAGGAGCCCTATCTCATGTTGTTAGGGTTTTCAAGTACCACACAAACACAGCTGTAGCGAAAAACAAAGCCAGTTACTCTCTTATCCACTGCGCTGTTACCTGACGCAGATTCCTGGTGACTTTCACATCATGCCAGGCATTATCATTAAACTTTCCATTCACGGGCTCCACTAGTGCTTCAAAGGCCCCTGATCCCAAATTAATGACCAGAGAGACAGCTCCATTTTTCAGGGCGAGATTGACATAATCGGCTGATTTCCCGGTGTGAAGCATCAGTCCATTCCTCTGAAGGGTTTTAAAGGACAGAGTTATTTCATCGCTGCTGCTTTGAATGGGGTTTTGAGACAAGTCGTAGCAGAAGTATTCCGATCCCTTGAAAGTGGCAATATATTCTTCTTTTCCTGGAGGGAAACAGATACACACATGCATAAGTAAAGGAAATATACTATGCAAATTACGAAATCTTAACAGAAATGATAACTAATCAGCCCCCAGATTAACTCTTTGTCTAGTTAACATTCATGACAAGAGCCTTAAACAGCACTGTGAAAAAGTGAAAGGGTTATTCGCTCAGTCCTATTCGAGTCTTTGTGAACCTGCAGCCTGCCAGGCTCCTCTGTCCATGGAATTCAGCCAAGAATACTGGAGTAGGTTGCCATCCCTTAACAATACTGTAGGTGGCAGCATATTTTTAAGAAACATCAGCTATTGAGCCATCAACTGCAATAGCTAAATCTGACATTCTTGAAAATTCAATTAATTTTTAAGTATCACTGCAAGAGCTCTGATCAGAGCAAGGAGCTCTGTGATATCTCCAGGGCATGAGTCAGGTACCATAAATACATATTGGATGGTTCTACTCTGCTGGCAACAATGGATTCCAAAGTGTTTGCAGATTCTCTCCATCCAACTGAGGTTACTTTAATTTTCAGTGAGGTATTTATATTCAAAGATCTTCTCAGTGAAGAGCCAAATATTTCCACCATTGAGAAACCATAACATTATCTGGTGAGGGGAAAGTAAAGAAGAAAAATAACAGGATTTGGTCTGGGAGTGAATAGATTTCTTATAGAACAAATGCATTTTTTTTTTCTCCCTGGGTGGAGAGGACAGTGATAGAAGGCCTAAAGGCAGAAGCTGGATTATTTGTTCATTCTCTGATCTCACCAAGCAGATGGCAAGACTGGCTTTTATGAGACTGGAAAGAATTCCAGCACATTCTCAGGGGAATAGCATGTAAATGAGGTCTCAACATTTTCTATATTTCTCAGTCTTCTCCACTTTTATTTAGGGGTAACAACGTGGATCCCACATAATGTTAAATCAAACAGAAATGGTGGCTATTTGGAAAGAGCAGTCTTTTCCCACTAATTAAGTGAGTTTAATCAAAGAAAAAATGGAAGCCAAAATCTCCCTCAACTCTCTAGGCAGTGATGGCATCGTCCCAAGAGAAATGAGGCCGTATGGTCTGGACTCAGCTTCTAATAAACTATAAACATAGAATTACAAGTGGTACTAGAGAATCTGTTTCACTGGTAATACAGCATCTCTACTGTGCCCACTGGAGGGTTCAAAGACCAACAGGGGTCTCACTTTTATCTTTATCCTGGCAATAGGATTTTAACTCAGGACTACTTTCATTCAGTAGACATATATGTCATGTCTTTGCATTGGAGCTCAAATTAAGGTCTCCGCTCATCAGGGTCCAATGACCTGACTCTCTGGATACAGAAAGCATTGTAACTAATACAGGCAGGCAAGGCAAGGCACTGAGTAAGATAGTGAGCACCTAAGAACTTTCACAAGAGAGTGAACCCTTGAGGAAGAGTTATTACCTACTAGTAAACTATTAGTGAAGACTAGTGGTCAGGCCAAATCCACTACGATTTAGTCAGAGTCATAGCAATGTCAACCCGATCCATACGAAAAGGTCCCTTCCTTTCATATACTCAAATTATTAGCTGAAATCCGCAAGTGTAAGCCCGGTGCTAGTCTTCAGCGATAGTGGAATGACCAACACTGACCTAATCCCTTTCTCTGAAAGTCTACGGTTTAGGTGTTTGCTTCTCAGGTCAGTTCAAAATGGCAAATGGCTTGATATTGGGAGCCAGCACAACTAAATATTTATGATATAATGAAGGGGAAAAAAAAAAAAAAACATAGGCTAAAGTATGAATTTAGATCCTAGCGGGCCACGTATTAACTGTACTGGGGGGGCAATTATGCATCTTTTAAAATTTCAATTTCTAAACATGTTTAGTGATACTGGTCTCTCAGGATATAATGAGATTATGCTGTACAGACATCTGGGAAAGTTGGTGGGCACTAGAAATGGTAGATGTCTTCCTCCTAACCTAACTAATGTAGGAAGAAAAGAAAAACTTAAGAGCATTATCAAGAGTACAGGTGGAAAAAAAAATCACATTAGGAAATATAATTGTACAATTGAAAGACCAAAAGTATCTTCAAAATCTATTAGGTTTAAGATACTTCAGACAGATTACAGGGTTCTATGAACTGAGGAAAACCAATGTTTTAAACGTATAAACAGATTGATAGATTAGGTGAAATTCCAACAAAAATATCAATGATTTTTTTAAACAAATTTGAAAGCTGCTTCTATAAGTTCTATGGGAAAACAAAGACCCCAAAATAGCCAAGATAGATCAGAGAAAGAAGATTAAGGAACTTTCCTGTGTAAAGATGAACAACTATTAGAAAATTGTGATAGTAAAGATAATTCATTAGGATAGACAAAAGGAGAGAATAAAGATAATAATCAAACTAAAAATAATATTATGCATATAAGAAAATGATTTATGTCATCAGGCATTGCAAAAAAGTAAGAAAAGTACAGATTAGTCAAAAAGTGGTGTTGGGACAACAGGTTAACTACATGAATAAAGTGAAATTGAATATTTATATTATTTTGTTTACAAAAATCAATTCTCCATGGACTAAGAACATAAATTAGTGAGGTAAATCTGTAAACTTTTTGTTAAGACAAGAAATTATGATATGGAGGTATGGAAGGATTTATTAAACAAGCATAAAAAACTAATCAAATATTGATATATTCAACTGCATTAAAATTAAGAACACCTGTTTATCAATAATACCATCAAGAGAGTAAGAATCTAAATTAAGTTGGCAGAAAATTCATACCATGTTAATCTGCAAAGGACTACAATACAGGATTTGCAAAGCATTCTGATAAATCAATTTGGAAAAAAAAAGATTTGAAAAATGGGAAAATTGGCAAACTATGTTTGGATACAACTGAACAACAACAATTTCATAGAAAAACCGGTGTATACTACTAGAATAAATAAAAAGATGTTCAATTCTTTTTAGTCTTGAGGGAAAGGCAAAACTCAAATTCAGAATTCATTTTGCAGCCATGAAATTGACAAAAATTGAAAAGATAGAAAAACTCCAGGTTTTGTAAAAGCTATGGAAAAAATAGTCATTGTTATCCAATGCTAATTAATGAGAGTGCTGATGAGTTTAAAATCGACCAACTGCAATAAGCACTATTTGGCCTTATGCTACCCCATGAGGACATCACATATTATAAAGGTATTGGTCTTCAGAAAATGGTTACCATAATCAATAAAAATAACATTCCCAATTTCTTTCAAACCATTACTCTCTCCTCACTGCTCTGATCATTTGATGAGTAATAGGAATATGGAGCCAAGAAAATTCAAGAAATAGGGAGCCGAAAGAATTCTGGCTCATATCCATATACATACATCAGATATGGTGAGATTCACTTATCTGACGAGGATATTTGCAAACTTTTCATCCCCACTGAATACTCAGAAGAGGTCTCTGAACCAAAGGGAATTTTAGAGATCTTCTTCTAACCTGAGTTTTAATCATTCGGAAAGTGATTCACATGGAGTTTAAATGACTGTCAAATTCAGAAAATGCCAGTCACAGAAGAGGACTTGAATTCAGCCTACTACCCTTAAATACTAAAGAACAGAGAGTGGGTCCTTGAAGAGACTTGTTGCTACTTAAGAGGCTGTAGCATTTTATCCAGCAGACTTCACATCATTCCAAATATGATTTATGCAAAATAAATCCAGATAATGTGGCAGAGCCAAAGGAAAAGTACTAAATATTAGAGTTCATAGTTTACTAGATGGGAATCTGTGAAGTTATATGAATGTCAATAACATTTTACACCATCATATTCATATTACTCAAAAATGAAAGTATATCACTCTTTTTATGTTGTTTAATACCAAATTAAGATAATTTAAATTTTCATCAAATGCAACCATGTAGTTTTGGAAGAATTCACCCTGTAGAACATATCTTTACTTCAAAAAATCATAAATGAGACATGAATCTAAGCAGGGAAATATTTTTGTTATGTTCTTTTTCAAGAAAGAATTTGTTTACCATATGAGAATATGTAAGTCATTCAATTTTCTTCAAGAGGACTATAATTCGTCTTTGTTACCATGCTGTCTTTATCATTAAGTTTTGTGCTATGTCAAATACAAATACCAAGTAGCACAGTAAAGAGTTATTCATGCTTTCCTGTTGAACAATTAAAGAAAGGGTCTACATCCATTTTAAAAGATAAGATCCAAATATCTTATGCATTTCTAATATGTTCTAAAACAATAAACATCAAAAAGAAATTAGATTCACAACTATAGGAAAAGATGTTCAACTTTATTAGAATTCAGAGAAATGCAAACTAAACCATAATAAAATATCAATACATTACACCACAATGAATAAAAAAATAAATAAAACAAGTGAAAAAGACAAAATGTACCAAGTGTTAGGATGTGGAGCAACTCGAACTCTTATGTATTGCTGGTGAGAACTGCTTTTTAAAATTAGCAGTATCTTTAAAAGATAAATTTGCCTATCTTATGACCCAGGAATCTCCCCTTATAAGTGTAGATCCAACAAAATGAACACAAGATCATCAGAATGACACACTAGAATGTTTACAGCAGCACTCTGCATAATAACCTCAAAATGAACAGTACTTAAATGCCAATCAATAGTAGAATGGCTAAATAAATTGGGGCATAATTATAGAATATTATATTAAACAGCAAAGAGAATATATGGTCTCTAACTACATGCAAAAATTATGGATAAAACTCATAATGATAACATTGAGTAAAAAAAAAAAAAAGCCAGACAAAAGAGAAGATACTTATAATTTCATTTATATAAAAAAATAAAACTAAATCTCTACTGTTGTAAGTCAAGGTACTGACTGCCTTTGATAGAAATGAAGGGGAAACTAGTTAGGAGGACGTTGGGGGTACTAGCAACGTTCTGTTCTTGACCTGGTGTTTTTATGTGTGTGATCAGAGTGCAAACATTCATATAGCTATACACTAATGATATGTGCACTTTCTAGTATTTATACTATATTTCAAAAAATAATTTAAATTCATAATCTAGATGACTGAGAACAAAACAAATTCATCTGATAAAGTTGTTTCTTCCTGATTAATAGGGTGATAGGAGCAAGACATTACTTTATTAATAGTACTTTTATTAGTAACAATGAAAATAACAACAATAGTAATAATACCAACTATGCATCACTTTAAAACTTTTCTATGTATGTCAATATCCCTTAATACCATTTTCTCTCCAGAGCAACCTCACAGGGTTTAGAAAATATAAATAAGCTGCATGGATGTAATTATAATTGTTTGAGGGACCATACTTCAAATGTGCTGATTAATGGATCACTGTTTAGATGAAGGGGGTGTCTACTACTCATCATAGAAATGCTATGACAGAATTAGAGAAACATTTAAAAAATACACTGCTCAAAAACTTGATTTATTTTTCTAATATTCTATATTAATTTGCTTTCTGTTATAATACAATTAGAGAAAGAGATATCTAATGGGTGCCACTGGATTTCAGTCCTCACCAATTTTCAACTCTCTTATGACTCAGACAAAAATACACAATTCTTGCTCATCTAGTTTTCTGAAGGAAAGTTCAATGAAAAAAAAATCTAAATTGTATAAAATCTGAGTTCTATTCTGAGGTCTAAAATCACTCAACTGAACAAGGAAGAATATGCAGAAAACATGACTTCCCAGACATACCAGATAAAACAAAGAAAACAAAATCTAGAGGATTTAGAACATGAATCAAAGTGTGAGAGAGAGAAGTCACTCAGTCGTGTCCGACTCTGTGACCCCATGGACGGTATAGCTGACCAGGTCCTCCATCCATGGGATTTTCCAGACAAGAATACTGGAGTGGGTTGCCATTTCCTTCTCCAGGGGATCTTCCTGATACAGGGATTGAACCTGGGTCTCCCACACTGCAGGCAGATTCTTTACCATCTGAGCTACCAGGAAACCCCAAAGTGTGAGGGAGACACTCAAAAAAGTTCAGGTAGGCATGGGTTATATTCATAGAAGTTCTTAGAAGAGGGATGGGATAGTCTTCAGGTGGCTCATGCCTGCTATCACACTCCTATTTAGACAAGCTGGAATTTATTGGATATATGTTGAGATGATAAAAGACTTCTAGATTACATAAGGTAGTGTCAAAAACCCTCTAAAGAAAAATTTAAAAGATATGTGACAGAATCTTCAAATATTAGGAAGGCTATTCCCTAGAGGAGCAATTCCATTTTGCAGCGAATCAGGGGTGTGAACAGAATCAAAGCATAATAGCTATGAGAAAATATATCTCAAAATAATAGACTTTATAAGAGAGCTATCCATAGGTGGAACATTTCATTTACTAGAAAACAAATTTCTCATCACAGAAAGGACTTGAACATAACCGAAACTTAACTGGATATGGCAGATAGTGTTCAATCTTTGGATGGTCAACTGAACAAACGGATCCTTTTTAACAGCAAGAATTAGTGATTTATACTTTAGAGAGTAGAATATTCGACAAAAAAAAAAAAAAAAAAAAGGTTATATGACTTTTCGAGTTCACTCACAAATTGATTCTCAGAGCAGTGCCCCTTCCCATTGCTTATGCTTTGGGTAAAGTCTCACTAATTTTACCCTATGTTGCCACAACTTTCAAGTTCACTGAACTTCTTTACTAAGTGAAGGACCTGCAAGGAAATGACCCTAATTCCTAAGGCAAAGATATCTATGGTCAGAGAGAAGTCTTACTATTTCCACTTACATGGAGAATGTCAGGCTGTTTTCTGAAGGCAAGAACCTGACCTACATTATTGTTCTCGATTATCTTGCTTTTCACATATACAATCCCAAGTCACACAGGTTTATAAGGTTTCACTATACCTTAAAATATATTCTAAGGTTGTGTTCAACACAAACCAGGAACTAAAATCAACACATTAAAAAAAAAAAAGTGAACTAAAACTGACATTTGAGTAAGAGGCTTGTTTCATTTGTTTTACTGCTCTCGAAGTCAAATACACAAGAATATCATGCCAAAAATATTCTTGATAAACAAAAGTACATACTAGAAGTTTACATTACATTAATGTATATTAGAAGTATACATTATCTTCTCTGACTATGAAGATAAAGCAAGCTTAGAAAAATAGAAAAAGAAGGTCTGCCTATTGAATCACATCAGGTTAAATTTTCAGTTCCTAAGAAGTGTAACAGAAAACAGCATAGTTTTATTTGCCAAAATCCTTTGTAATTTATACATTAAAACAATCAATTGATCACTGTAAGGAAAAACAGCATTATTTTAAAGGGAGAATAGTTCTTTATCTGCACTTTCTCTCAGATGAAATGTCATAAATCATTACAAAATTCCCAATTATGATTCAACCTACAGAAATTCTCTGGTTAGCTTCTATTGTTTGCAGCAAGAAATAAAGCTTCATAAAATATTCATTCTTCATGGTTTTATTTCACTTCAGATACACCTCAAGGCAACCAATCTGGAAGTAAGTTGCCAAGTATCCATCAGATAACCCTAGAAAAATAGGCATAATTTTAATGATGATATATGTGAAGTCATTAAATATGAAAGTGAAAGACTTAGATATTATTTGACATAATGCTTTCATTTATTAGATGAAGAGAGTGAGGTCTGAACAGGTAAAACCATGATCACATTAATTAATTGGAGTAGAATCATAATATTTAAACCCCCCTTGCTTTCTTTATTCCAATCTTACTCTTTCTTACTCCCTAGATAATGCCATGAAATAAGCTTCTAACCAATGACCAAAAACTAAATGCCATTTACACTTGAACATACTCTAAAAAATAAAAAAAAAAAAATAATAGGACACAGCTCAATACTCCAGGACAATTTTCCAATTCTATTGTGCAACTGATTTGCATTTGTTTGTATAACTGCAGGTGCTGGGAATCAAACAGGCCACTCTATGTCTTAATCGGCTTGATAACCATTCACTTCTGCACAGATCAGATGACATGCAGGAAAAGTCATAAACAAACATTCACCAGGTGTGCAATATTGTAATTTCTGGGCCTGCCTCGGGCTCAACTCTCACAGTTGAATCTATGACTAGACTCCATCATCTTTTAACCTGGTGGATATCAGTGACACGATCAAAGCAAAAACATAGCGTTGTATGTGCTGTGCTTAGTCACTCAGTTGTGTCCTACTCTTTGTGACCCCACGGACTGTAGCCCACCAGGCTCCTCTGTCCACGGGGATTTTCCAGGCAAGAATACTGGAGTGGGTTGCCATGCCCTCCTCCAGAGGATCTTCCCAACCCAGGGAAGGCAGATTCTTTACCATCTGAACCACCAGGGAAACCCATAGCATGGTGAATATAGGCTTTCCAAAGCAACTCTATATAAACTTATGATTTCTTTGGGTGTCAATGAATGAATACCTAATAAATAAATAATATATATTTATATATAGCATATATACTATTACATATATAATTAGAGGATTACAATGATGTTTATAGCAGATTTCTAGATATCCTGTATTTAAACATATAAACATTCCTCATTTATACTATTCTTCATTATACTATGGAGGCAACCCACTCTAGTATTATTGCCTGGAGGATCCCATGGAAAGAGAAGCCTGGCAGGCTACAGTCCATAGCATCGCAAAGTCAGACATGATTGAAGCAACTTAGCACACACTCACACATTTATACTGATCAGTATAAACTAAAAACACTTGGATTTTATTTATTTATTTTTGACTGTGCTAGGTCTTTGTTGCTTTGAGAAGATTTTCTTCAGTTGTGGTGAGAGGGGGCTACTCTTTGTTTCAGGGCAAGGGCTACTCATTGTGGTAGCTTCTCTTATTGGGGAGCACAGCTTCTAGGTGTGTGGGCTTCAGCAACTGTGGTACATAGTCTCAGGGGTTGTGGCTTGGAGGCTCAAGAGCACAGTCTCAACAGTTGTGGCACATGGGCTTACTTGCTCCATGGCTTGTGAAATTCTCCCAGACCAGGATTGAACCCATGTTCAATATTTTATATATTTATTTATATATCATTGGCAGGCAGATTCTTATCCACTGTGCCACCAGGGAAGTCCAAGAACACTTGAATTTTAGAGTGCTACACTTTGTACCAGGAGAAGGGATATTGGAAACCCAAGGTGTGTCTTTGATCTTAAGGCAAAGAATATTGAATCCAAAAAGTCACACATGTAAAGCCTAGTATTGAAGTTCAAATTGAGAGGGAGATTAATAATCCATTCAGGCATCATTCTGGTCAAACTTTTTTTATTTTATTCCATGTACAACGGGAAGTCATTGGAGTATTGCAGGCTGAAAAGTGATAAGATTTGATCTGCATTTTAAAAATTTAAGTCTGACTTCTACGTAGAGATTGGATTCTGGATATGTATGAAAGTGACGGCAATGAGACTGATAGTTATAAAGTTATAGATCATAGGAATGGGGGCAATAGAGTCATATACAATTGGGTTTGAATCCCACTCTCACATTATGAGTAATAATCACTTAATAATAATCACTCATCTTAAAAATCTGTTTTCTGATCAATGAGTGGAGGCATAGGAGCTATATACATGATGGTTAGTTGTAAGAATTAAGTAATATAACACATGTGTAATAAATTTATTAGAATCAAAATCCAAGGGATATAGTCATGGTATATAAACATGAAAGGATATTTATTTATGCATTCATTATATTTCCTCAGTTGCTGATTTTAAACATGCACACACTGTCACTTTCTTTCCCCATCTCTTAATAACATCCTGGGCAGACTTACTAAATCTCTGGTCTTTTGGTTATTAAAGACTCAGGCTACTTGATAATTTTCACCTCAGATATAAGTTTCACCCCTCAATTCACAGTCTGAGCTGAGGAACAAAGGGAGGATGTGGTATAAAAACAGACATCTTTTTACCACCTGCCTTAAAACCTGGCCCTTCCAGTATATTGGGATGGTGTAGATGAGAGGGAGAGAACAAGACAGAGGCTTGCAGTTTCCTTCTATTGGTTGTAACTGCTTCTTTGGTTCACCCTCCCTGACCTCTAATACCCTTGAAATGGTAGACTCAAGTGCGCTTTACGACCTCATCACTGCATTTTCCAAACATAATGAGACAGATAGAGAGGTGGGGATGGGGTTGATTCATCTGGCCCAACTTGCTTCATCCTCTGGTTCCAACACATTGCATCTGGCTCCTGTGATCCCCTGGCCCCGCAGACCAGCAAGTGGCCTTCTTGTGAGTAATACTGGCCAGATGGTTCAAGCTCCAGACTAAAGTACAGTGTCTGCATGACCCACAGAATCTTAGGCATCCTGGCTACACCAGATGTTGAGACTGTAAGCTGCCCTCCTTCGTCTCTTTCCATCCAGCCAGTTCCCTTTCTCCTCAGTAAGGCAAAGGCAGGTCAGCAAGTTTGATGCAAACACTGTCATGCATCAGGAATGTAGAATGCAGATAAGCTTCTATAGCAGTCTCTTGTCTCTATTTCCTCGGGCAAATAAGCAGACTCTCCTTGGACAGTATATTTTCATGAGACTTATTATCTACTGACTCTTCAGTCCACTCACTCATCTCTTATGCTTGGGTAGATAAGGAAGGTGGGAAGTAGGGAGGCAGGAATTGGGTTAGAGGTTGTCAAAAGATCACTTTTGCTGTCTTCTACTAAGTGCTGAGGGAGATAAATGGCCAGTGTTTAGAGATTTTCTTTAGAGTAGAGATTACTTAAATTCTGTTTCAAGGGGCTTTAATCAACAATTCTATGCAAAAAATTTATCCTCAACATTCTGCTGTGAATATAAAGAAGTATGTTTTATATTGCCTGGCATATGGCGAGCAATCAGCTATTGGTTATCATTATCATTACTGGTTATCGCTATTATTACTGACTCTTTGTCCTCTGCCCATGGAATTCTCCAGGCAAGAATACTGGAGTGGGTAGCCATTCCCTTCTCCAGAGGATCTTCCTGACCCCCATTGAACCCAGGTCTCCTGCCTTACAGGTAGATTCTCTACTGTCTCTGTCTGACCAACAGGGAATCCCATTAAAAAAGTAAATATCATATTTTAAAAGACTGTCCAGTAGTTTGTTTGTTTTTTAAATCAGCTTTTTACATAATAATTTAATAACTAGAATTTCATTTTGGCCAATACCCTAATTCTAGGAAATTGTTAGTTAATTTGGGTTCATGCTGTAAAAAAGAGATGGAAGGAAATAGCATAAAGGAAGAAAAAATATGTTTTTCTATTGATGACTTATTCTTTTAAAGAAGTTTAAACCTGAATGACTTTCAAAATGATTTCATGAGGTTTTTGTGCTTTTTTTAACTTTCATTTTTCATTTTCTAAAAACAAAATAAAACATCATAGTAAAGATCAGGAGAGTTGAGCACTGGTCTTGACTCAGCCATTTTCAGCTCTCTGTCCCTTTGGTCTCCCCATTTAGCCTCACTGGGCCTCATTTTCCTCTCTGGCAAAGGGACATAGCTGGACTAAGTGATATCCAGTGATTCTTTCAATTTTAAAATTTTATGGTCCTATAACATTCTTGATTTATTGAGCCACTGTTTCACCGATTCATTCAATAAATATTTACTGAGGCTCAACTTTGTGCCAAATTCTACTGCTTTCCTGCTGTCAAAATTACACAAGCTAGTTAAAATGTCTTTAAAGTTTTCTGATGATGATACTTTTACAAAGAACTTTCCACAGCAACCCCTCTGTCTATCTGAGCTTCTAGAGCTAATTTTCCTCTTAGACTGTAAGGACTTAAAATTTAAGAAAAATAAAGCAACATTGAAAGTGTTCTGTTCACACTCTATCAGAAGCAAACTTTCTATTCTGATCACTTTTCTTCCTTGTCCAGGAACAAATACCTTCAACAGACTTTCTGGTTCAATATATGCTGGGGTGTTAAAAGAATGTGTTTGACAAAACTTTTTTTCTCCTAAATTTAAGGCATTTTTTCATATAAGTGAAATTCCTAGAATAATAAAACATTTTAAGAGGATAACATTTTACCATAAGTTTATATGAATCAATTCAGGACCATGTGTATTTCTCTAATGAATGTATGAAAAGATACATCAACAATGAATAGTGTTTTCCAATCAACAATAACTAATGCTTTCCAGTGGATTAGCTTGGAATTAGGAACCCTCGGTTCAGTTTCCCCACTTGATGGGTTTGTGCTACATGACCATGGGCACATATGTAACTGAGTCAGAGCTGACCACAGTACAAATGACTATCATGATATTGCCATGCCACACCTTCAGATTTTTTAAAATAAGGATTGGTGAGATAATGATTTTAGAATCATGATTATTAATTATATAGTTTATATACTGATTCTTCCATAACCTCCCCACACCCATCTATCATAGCTGTATTGAAAGCATCATAAATCAACACTGTCAAGCTCAGCTTTTCTCAAACCAGGTTTCTCATCTGTTTTGAATACTATTTTCTCAAGTCTCCCAAGAATAGTACAAATCAAGGACCTTTCTAGATACAGAGGAGAGAAGTTATTCTGTTCAATAGATTTCTTAGGTCTTTATTTCTTTCCCAATACCAGCAGAACTCTAGCTTAATGCAAATATACAGAATTTATCAGAAAGAATTTGGAAGTAGTTTACAGAATAGAAGGAACTACTGAACCATGAAATCTTGGTAGGGAAGAAACATGGGGAAGAGCTAAGCTCCTCACAGGTTTTGGTCTCCTATAAGGCTGTATCACTCATATAACTCAACAACAGTGAACCCCAGTCTCCAAGTAATTTCATTTCAGTTTTTAATTCCCCAAAGCGGATGAAATTTGATTAGCCCAGCTTGCATTGGTCAGAAATATTTATTCCGAGTTCAGATTTTTATGATTGGAGTAGGGAAAACAGGCAGGATTATAAAACAGGGGCATGTATGCGAATCATTGTAAGAGAACAGTCTCATTGGTTAATATCCAACATTGTCAACAAGTCGGTAACTTGTTGTGATCTAATATTAAAAGAGCAAACTTCCTAGAATGTAGAAATTATTATAATTACCTTTTTAGTGCCATACATAGTATGTACAATATAGTACAATATATACATTGTACATACATATATAGTACAATATACATTTATGTCTTAGGCTCCAATTTTTAAAATCAAGACACTGGGTGGTTTGTGATTAACAGTGAAACTTCATCAGAAATCTCAGTGAGTCACATGAATGTAAATTTTAGAACAGGAAAAAGGAGACCTATAAAGGTTACAAAATTTTTCTCTGGCATCTATAGCTAGACACAGATGAAGCAGGGATGAGAAGCTGAGTCTCTAGACCAGTTGATCCCAAACAGGGCTGCTCGTCAGAATCACCTGGGTAACATTTTAAAAAATATCACACAGTACAGGGAATATAGCCAGTATTTTATAATAACAATAAATGGAGTATAATCTTTAAACATTTGTGAATCACGATGCTGTATACCTGAAGCACATAATACTGTACAACAACCACACGTCCCAAAAAAAAAAATAAGAAAAAGAAGCGTATTTCTAGCACCTACTCCCTTAAGTAATACTTTAATAAGATTTGGAGTAGTACTCCTGATACTTTATTATTATTATTTCTTACTTTCCCCTTATTTCCAGTAACATATTAAGTTTGAAACTCAATGTTTTCTTGTAAATTACTGGGCTGTCCCTTCCCTTACTCTCCATTGAAAGAACCCATTTCCCAACAGTAAGCACAAAATGTAGAATAACATGGATGAAATATAAATGAAGTAATCAAAAAGCAGAGCACATTCTCACTTTTTAGCTTGGAAGTCATTTGACTGATGAGAGAACATTCTGGCCAGACTGAATAATACCACCTCTTAAATTGGTAGCTATAATTCACAATGCATCTGTTCACTTCTTGCAGTGAGCATTCTCTGGTCTCAAGGATAAGACATATTTCCAAATTCACAAGCTGTAACTTTACAGACTTTTTTCACCTTTTCTACCTGTAGTGAGTAAACCAAATACCCTACTGAAACAAGTCTTTTCTTTCTAAAGATCGCTGACCGTGACATTTTATGGCAAGAATATGTGGATATATTCCTCATTTCCCCGCACTACATGCCCTTCTCATGAACAATTAATAAAACCATAAAAGTTAAAGAGATCTTCTAATTCAAAGTCTTTCGAAAATTTCTTCCTAGGTACTCAGGATTCACACACTCTTTATAGACTTTGTACTTGCAATGCCCTCTTATAATGTTTTTTTCTAGAAATGGTAATTGATCTAAATTGATTTCAAAAAGGTTCACCACTCAAATTTGAAAAACACTGATTTACAAAACTACAATGAGGTATCTCACACCTGTCAGAACGGTCATTAACAAAACACCTACAGACAGTAAATGTTGGAGAGGGTGTTGAGAAAAGGGAACGTTACTGCACTGTTAGTGGGAATGCAAATTGATAGAGCACTATGGAGAATAGCATGGAAATTCCTTTAAAAACTAGGAATTAAACTACCAAATGACCCAGCAATCCCACTACTGACCGTATATGCTGAGGAAACCATAACTGAAAAAGACACATGTACCCAAGGTTTATTGCAGCACTGTTCACAATAGTTAGGGTATGAAAACAACCTGGATGTCCACTGATAGATGAATTGGTAAAGAAGTTGTGA
The DNA here is from genome assembly GCF_014754425.2 of Oryx dammah. Lineage (NCBI taxonomy): Eukaryota > Metazoa > Chordata > Mammalia > Artiodactyla > Bovidae > Oryx > Oryx dammah. Next base: position 32,414,967 of record NW_024070209.1, read on the forward strand.
TACATACACACAATGGAATATTACTCAGCTATAAAAAGGAACACATTGAGTCAGTTCTAATGAGGTAGATGAACCTAGAGCCTATTATACAGAGGATAAGTCAGAAAGAGAAAGAGAAAGACAAATACAGTATATTAATTCATATATATGGAATCTCAAAATATGGTACTGATAACCCTATTTTCAGGTCAGCAAAGGAGATGCCAACAAAAACGATGGACTTTGGAACACAGTGGGGGAAGGAGAGAGTGGGATGATTTGACAGAGTAGCATTGAAACATATCTGTTACCACATGGAAAATAGATAGCATGGGAAATAGATGGGGAAACAGTGGAATCAGTGTCAGACTTTATTTTTGGGGGTCCAAAATCACTGCAGATGGTGATTGCAGCCATGAAATTAAAAGACGCTTACTCCTTGGAAGGAAAGTTATGACCAACCTAGATAGCATATTCAAAAGCAGAGACATTACTTTGCCAACAAAGGTCCATCTAGTCAAGGCTATGGTTTTTCTTGTGGTCATGTATGGATGTGAGAGTTGGACTGTGAAGAAAGCTGAGCGCTGAAGAATTGATGCTTTTGAACTGTGGTGTTGGAGAAGACTCTTGAGAGTCCCCTGGACTCACTGGAAAAGACCCTGATGCTGGGAGGGATTGGGGGCAGGAGGAGAAGTGGACGACAGAGGATGAGATGGCTGGATGGCCTCACTGACTCGATGGACATGAGTTTTGAGTGAACTCTGGGAGTTGGTGATGGACAGGGAGGCCTGGTGTGCTGTGATTCATGGGGTCGCAAGGAGTCAGACACTACTTGCGACTGAACTGAACTGAACTGAGGAATTCCCTGTGTGATGCAGGGAACCCAAAGCTGATTCTCTGTGACAACCTAGAGGGGTGGGATGGGAAGAGAGGTGGGAGGGAGGTTCAAGAGGGAAGGGACATATGTATACCTCTGGCTGATTCCTGTTGATGTATGACAGAAACCATCACAATATTGTAAAGTAATTATCCTCCAATTAAAAACTAAATGAAATTAATCAAAATGAAAAACACCGATTTAATTTGGTCTTTTCACTCTACAGATAAGAAAACCAAGGCCCAGAGAATTTAAGAGACTTGGCAGAAAGTATGTAGCTTGTGAATATCTCAGACCAGAATATGGATCTCTGACTGAATCCTGTGGTCTTTATACCAGATTCTGTTGCATTTCTAATGCTGTTTTAAATAGGTTTCAATGGAACATCTTCACAGTTTCAGAGGGAAGAAAATATTCATTTTGAAGAATATAGGGCAGTCTGCCTCTTTCAACATGACATTCAATCCTAACTTAATCTCTTTCTCAGATAACTAGTTTTCATAACTCCAAGACAACATGTAAAAGTTTAGCTTTATAGCTTTCAAGTTGCCAGTTAAGAGTACCAATATTTTTTCTCAGCTATAATCTCAAAGTGAAGTAAACACCTTGACTATCTAACGATGTTTGCACTAATTATGTAAGCTTCTCAACATCAAAATTTTAATTTTGCAGTTTATTTTGATTTATAGTATTATAATGAAAGTGACTGACTTACATGTTCAAATATTGCCACTTAAAAACAGACACTGCACTTTATTTTAAATTGATAGTATTGCCAATAATGTGGGGAAAAAAATCTGTATTGTTTTATAATAAAAAAACATAAATTGAATATATATAACTATATTGACAAGAATTGAATCAGTGACTCATTAGGTACATCAGACTGAGATTATCTGATGAAATGTTTAATGTTTACAGTGGTTTTCAACTTGGCATCACAAAACCATCTAAAGAGCCTTAGAAAATATTATTGCCTCAGTTCCAGACCCTCACCTCTATACCCTCATTTAATTGGTCCAGTGAGTGTCCTGGGCATAGGCACTTTTAGAAGTTTCCCAAGGGATTCAAATATATCAACATGGAAGGGAATCATGGGTTTAGAAAGATATGACCTACACATTTAACATGTAATAAGAGTTCCTTTATAAATGTACTCACTTAGTTATAATAATATGACAAAACGTTGAGCTCTTTAAATTTAGATATGATCTGCCTGTGTATAGTATTGCTTTACATCTGCATTTTGCTTAAGTAATTAATAAGTAGTTTGCATACTTTATCTCACAAAACGGCAACACAAGTGCACGTCCTCCCTTCCCTTCCATGTACATACATTATCAGACTGACTTTTGAAAGCATCTGATTTTAAATCACAGTTTTCTTTAAAAGGGCCAGTCTTTATGTAAAAGCACGAGCATGGATCTTCAACCCATTCAGATGCTGATATTATACATTTCCTTCCTGAAGGAAAAGCATCTAAGAAGCAATGAAGAGTCGTATTACCAATTCAGGCAATCACATTTGCCCAAACACATAGAAACTCCCAAGAGCTGAATTCAACTGTTTTCAGTTTTCTCTTAATAAAAAAATTTAGCATATCTTCAAAACCCTCGTTGTACAAATATATAACGTTTATGTATTTCTGGTAAAATTTAATGCCAAAGTTCAAAGAAGGCAAACATTCTGTCTTGAACGGTGCTCTTTATTTGCTGGTCAGAGTTAACACCCGAAGCTGATGAAATGTCTATGGAAGCTAAATATGTCACGGTGGACGCTAAAAACAAGGATGTTCTACTCTGAGGAGAAAGTCAGGGGAAGAAATGCTGGGATTAAAGTGGATAAAGAAAGCTGTAGCGCAAAAGCTGGTCCTGAAACAGTTAGCAAGAGGAGCCCACACCCATCTATGAGCAACTCTCCTTGGCAGGCCTGTCTTTCTTTAACAGGTGATACCTTGGAACACCACAGGCTGAAATTTGAAGCATCTAAGGCTCCTCTTCCTTCTAATAGACAAAAGCACAAAACCCTGATTTTTCTTCCTTTGCTGCTATGCCATAATAAACAATCGCTCGGGATTTTAACCAAGTCAAATGCTGACTAAAAGCCTCTTCACAAAAGCCTTTTAATAAATCCCTGCTTGTGTTTTCTTTAAGTGTATTTCAACTCGAAGACAAAGAGCTTTTTCCACATTTCCCTCATTTGCTGCTTCTTGCTGGACTAATTAAAAAGCACACTCTTTGAATGCAGAAAGGGGATAAAATGGAAGAGTGGGCCGATGGTTCAAGATAGAGTGTCCGTGGCTCTGTTAGGCCTGTGAGTCTCTTCAAATGACACAAACGCTTTATTCTTCTAGCTCTGATTTGAGGGAGACACAGAAGCAGCCCTTCAAGCCTTTCCTACTTCAGGTCAGGGTCCTTTTTATACTTGGCATACAACCTAGACACATCTGAATTCTGTTCAAAATGGAAAGTTTTATGCTTCCAAGCAGTTCAAGTGCACTCTGTGGTCCTTGTGTCCTGCGGGCTGCCCTAGCAGGTTTGAGGCACCTCTCAGGGCAAAGTGGTTTGAAAGCTTTGAGGTTTTCTTGGCGACTGGGAAGAATAATTTGACTTCACTTGGAATAAGATCATATTCAGCAGAAAAGATCTGCTGTGCTCAAGGTCACGGACCTTGGCTCTGTGGATATTCAGTTATTCAGCAGAATAACCACTCCACGCCTTCAAAGCACTTTAGGATGCTACTGCAGCTGTTGGCTGCAGAGACCTTCCTGACAGCTGATGAGTTCCTGCATCTGTCTGTCCCCTTCTTGATGCTGTCTGTTCTGCTCTCTAAAAACCGCACTTCATCTTTATACATAACAGGCCTGTATATGTTTGCAATCATAAAGATTTTCAAAGAAATGTTTCCATGAATCAAGATCTGTATGTATGTATATAAAGGACTAAATAAAATATTCAGGGGAAATAGATTTTTTTTTCTTAATTGCTGCATTTCAAAGCCTGAAATCTTAAGCCACATTTTAGAATGTGTTTGCAAAATAAATCATGGAAGTCTCAAGGAATTAATTAAATCATTACTTAAGGAAACATATTAAAGGCCTACTATGTGTGAGGCACTGTATTAATTGCTTTGAAGGAAACAATTTTATCTTATAAGATGTTTAAAATGCAAAGAGGATACAAGGCATATCAGTAGCCAGAAGCATGCAAAAGAAGAGGTTATTTCCGGTGTTGAGATACATTTCATAGAGAAGGCAAAACATGAATGACTTTTTGAAGGATGATACATTTGAAATGTAGGAACTTTGGGGAGTAGCACTTTTGGTAAGGGAATGAAAATGAGTGAATATTTTGAGGTGAGAAGTCAAACAATTAATGAAATTTGATTAGAACTAAGATGGCATGAAAAAGAATGGCAAACGAAGTGAAAAAATTTGGTTATGTATGAATTGTAAAAGGCTTTGATAAAGAAAAGAGATATTCCTGACATTTTTATCAGGAATATCCAGCTGAGACTAAATTGTGAATTATTGATTGGCACAGACTCAGGGACAAGAGTGCACCTCATACTTTTGTTATAAGTTTTGTTATAAGTATTAACATTATAGTTTTGAACAATGCAGTCTATCTAAAGTGAAGGTGATAATTTCAATGTTAAAAATAAAGAGAGTTAAGCATTTGGAAAGTTACTCATGTTTAGTTTGAGAGAAGGGGGGAGACAGATGGATGGTCCGTCACTAGATATTTTTATTCTTATTTCCTATCGAATAGATAAGCATTTGTGAGGAAAGATACTTCATGTAAAAAGGGTTTACTTTGCACTATCTGCTAAAGAGGATGTTAGTCTAATGATTCAAAGAAGTAAAGCAATGATATATTCTATTGAACTGTGAGATATAATCTAGTAAGTTGCATTAAACACCATTAAAGCATATTATGAAGAGACTTTATATTCTTTAAAACTATTATATTGAACATATAAGAAGTAATAGTCCAAGATACTCTTTAAATAGGGTTTCCCAGGTGGCACTAGTGGTAAAGAACCCGCCTGTCAAGGCAGGAGATGCAAGAGATGTAGGTTCGGTCCCTGGGTGGAGAAGATCTCTTGGAGGAGGAAATGGCAATCCACTCCAGCACTCTTGCCTGGAGAATCCCATAGACAGAGGAGCCTGGAGGGCTATAGTCCATAGAGTCGCAAAGAGTCGGACGTGACTGAGCGTGCACACACACCCTCTTTAAATATCCTATGTGGATGCCAACTTTTCTGGTAGAATAAATTTAAATGCAGATGAATACAGTGCCTAAATGCATTTCCTTTTGACTCTGTTCCCAGTGATGTGGTTAAGAGCCCACACTTTAGAATTACAGTAGACAATCACCACTCCGTCACTTATTTGCTTGGTGAATGGGGACAAGTTGTTTAAACATCATAATTCTCCAATTACTATTCAAAATGTGGATAAAAGTAATATTCACCCAGTGGTTAATGAGTTGATGCTTGCAAAATTATTAGCACAGTGTCTGGCAACATGTCATCCACTTTTCCTTGTATACAAGTTTCGTTTGTTTGTTCCTTAATCTTATAAAATCAGTTCCATCAGAGTTTTACTTCATGGCAAGCTGCTTTCATTTCTTGATTAAGAAAACATGCCCTACTTCTTAAATCAAAAAGATATTTTCCTCTAGTATTTCTATAATATGTAGCTCCTTTAGTGTTTGTTTATAAGAATGATACATGAGTGAAACATAATTTTACTTTTTTTCCAAGTGTATAATCGGTTCTTTCAATACTATTAAATAAAACATTCTTCCTCAGTTTTTAAACACCATATTGTCATATACTAAACTCCATATACACTTAATCCATTTTTAGACCTCATTTTTCTCCACATACATGTTTATCTGTTTCTATGACAGAACCAGGTTGCTTTACTTATAGTCATTATATAGTAACTTTTAAGATCATGTTGGTAAACTACCCAAATTATCTTTCACAAAAAAAAATTAGATGTTTATGTTTGCATATTAACTTTTAGAATCAACTTATCAAGTCCCCAATTCCTCTACCAAAATTGAGATTATGAGTTAAAATACCCTAAATCTGTCATTTAATTTATACCTTGAATCATCCAATCTAGGTTTGTTTTTCCACCTATTTGGGCCCTATTTTGTACTGCTCTCGAAAGATTTATTATCTTTTATGTAGATTTTACACAAAGCTAGTATTTTGTAGTGTTTGGATAAGCTTTTCATATTCCTAAAATCTTAAAACAGGTAAAAATCCTAATGATTTAAATATTTACATTAATTGATATACATGATGATTTGAGAGAAAATACAATTAACATTTTTGCCTTGACATTTTTAGTCTTCTATTCTAATTTTGTTAAGTAACTGAATTGTTAAGAAAAACATTTATTCTTTTTATTACTCTTTCAAATATAAAAACGGCATTTATTTCACTAGATTTATATATGTATGTTTATAATTAGCAAGCTATAATATTTTAAAATTCTGTCTATGGAAAGGAGTAACTCCTACAAATTCCAGAGGAGACTTTTAAAAAAATAACAAGGGGAACAAATAACAACAATTTAACTGGAAACAGACAACCGGCCCCCAGATGGCTAATCCTCATGACCCTGCAGTCAGAAATTAGGGCCTAAACCATCTTGATGGATGGACATCAATTTTAGTCTCATAAACTTATGAGATGGAATAAAATTATCTTATACTAACTCACTAGAGGACATTTCTTCCTCTAGGTTCAATCTCTTCATTAGTCCATCCTCCAGGTTGAGGGAAAATAATTCTTTGATATTTACCTGCCAATAATAACCCTGAGGGACATAAAATTACATTGAAAGTGCAAATGGTCACCTTCCTCTTGCAATTTCACTACCAAGGTAAGAGAACGAAAATGCTGCAATTTAAGCCAATTTGGGAGGCTGAAGAGCATCTACAGGTTTGTTAAATATACATTTTTATTTATAAAATGATAATCACATACATTTCTTGATTTTGGTGTTGAAAAATCATGTCAAATACAGGTATATTTCAAATGTGATCCCAAATAAACACTCAAAGCCACATCCCAGAAAGCAGTGTTTTTCTATAAGCTATATAGAAAAGTGTCTCTAATTTTCATTTCTAAGAAAAAATAAATAACGCAAGAATTATTTCAAAAATAACAAGGCACTTCCTCCAGAATTAGTAGCACTTGCATCTTTTTCTTTCACTGGGCTTTATTTTTCTTCTATAGAACATTTATCACTACTTAAGTGATGAATTTATTCATATATTAATATCCACATGCCCTACTAAAGTGGGAGCTTAGTGAGCGCAGGAGACTTTGGTTGTTGTTATCTTGATGGTTGTCTACTACTGGATCTCAGGGCCTTGCACAGTGCCCAGAACCTCAGAGGCACTCAATAACCATGTGTTGACTGAATTATTTATAATTACTTAATTTGCCATTTGCACATGAGCACAAGAATAAAACACTAACCAAATAAGCTATTTTAAAATGTAAATGACACTTTTCGTCATTATCATCTATGACCGTTTTAATCTCTACTGTGCTTAAAATTAAAAATCAAATTTGATTACAGAGCTAAAGGAAAGCTACTCGTTGAGTATGAGATCAGGAATGATTTTTATTTACATGTCTATCTAAGAGGGAAAAGCAGGTGCTAATCACACATGAAACAAATCATTCAATTATATTTGTTCAAAGTGCCACCAAGGAAGGACAATTGAAATGTGCCTTGAAGGCACATACTTGACTGGCACTTACAGATTCCCTGAAAAGGAACACTCCAGTCACCAAGACCCAGTGAAAGAGTAAGAATTAAGGAGGGTAGAAATGGCAAGGAACATTCTGGTTGTCTACAGAAATGTCTAGAAATTTCTGAAAAAGAAGATGTTGCTTGTCAAATTCTAGAAACTGTTGAGAGTGAAGATGTCTTAGAGAAGAATCAAGACAGAACAGGTGGGAGGCAGCTATTCTGATGACTGACTTTCTTCTCACACTGACATCAGCCACCTGGAGTCTTTGGAACATTCTTGAACTTTCCTGCAAACTAGCACTAAGTCCCTGAGAGATGCTGCATCAATGACAAGTCAAAGCAGGGGATACTCTAAAATTGGCAGATTTGTTTAGTCATGAGGGTGACTCCCGGTTGGTCAAAAGAGGCATTTTGTATTTAGAAAGTTTGAAATTCCTTAGATGGCTTTCCAATAAGCACCCTGTGATATGAGAGATCAAACTGAGGAGAATCAGCTCTTTGGCTGCAGATCTGAGATCTTTCTAGGGGAGGACAAAAGGGAGTCAAACCTCATCCATCTATTTTCACACTAGTGACACAAACTAGGTTCAATTATTCAGCTATGAAAAATTCAGCTTTCTTATGATTCCTCAAATGTTGTATTTTTTTCTGACTCTATACTTCTATTTTCTTTCTTTCTGTGACCTGTTCTGTTAGGCGAAGCACACTGACTGAAACCACCCACCCTGGCCAGGTACTACAGTAACCATTTGCATAAGTTGTTTTACAACAGGTCCTGGTAAGGAACATGGACTAATAAGCCACCACCAACCAGAAGAGCTCAGGAAAGGTCGAAAGGAGACACCCCATGTCCGACCACCTCCCAGAATCCTTCTCTCTCGCATCCGTCTTGGCTGAACAAGGCATGCACCACCAGGAAGGACTCTGAGTCAGAATGATTGGCTAAAGACAACCCAGAAATCAATCCCATCACCATAAAACCACATGGCAGAGCTCTTCTCCTGGGTTCCCTTACCCTACTGCTCTCCATCCGGGTGCCCTTTCCCAATAAAATCTCTTGCTTTGTCAGCACATGTGTCTCCTCAGACAATTCATTTCTGAGTATTAGACTGGAGCCCAGTTTCAGGCCCTGGAAGGGGTCCCCCTTCCTGCAACAGTTCCACTAGCCACATATTTCCAGAATCACCAAGAATCACAAGAATGCCTCATTTGAGCCATCTCTCCTTTAACCTCTTTCATATTTTATACCCTTTGTTAAACTATTTCTCTTTCAGTTGCATATGATTCCTGAGGAGAAGAGGAGGAAGACAGAAGGAGAGAGGAAGGAAGGTAGAAAGACTATAGACATGAATATAGAATATTTTTATCAAAAGAAAATTTCTAATGAGCATGTGATAGACCAATTCAAGGTCAAGCATCACATTCTTTAAGAGAATATTATTAAATCTGGGAATCCTGTTTTAATATTACTCTATAGAATATCTATGCAATAGGAAGTCTTCTTAGCAACAATTACTTGCTAACAAACAAGTCATATGTACCAAGCACATATCAATTATAGACACGTTTGCTTAGGCCATTATCTGGAGATTGACTCGAAAAAGAGTTGAAACTTGTAGATAGTAACCTAATTTTCCAAAAATACAAATTATTTCATTTATTAGCCAGTTTTAAGAGCCTCATATGTCTTGTTCTAGGTATTCAGAATACACATATAAGGTATGATATTTTCAACACTGGTAAAACCAGTTCAGAAAAAATCCCTAGCCCACCAACAGGAAAACAGGTAAAAAACATGTATAAACAATCCACGAAATTGAAACTTAATGATTAATAAATCTATGAAAAATTATACAACTTTATAAACATTCAGTGAAATACATGAAACGACAAAATAGAAATGGCTTTGTGTTTAGCTTATGATATGTAACACTCGTCAGGGGCTTCCCTGGTGGCTCAGTGGTAAAGATTCCACCTGCCAATGCAGGGGACACAGGTTCAATCCCTGGTTTGGGAAGATCCCCAGGAGTAGGAAATGGCAACCCGGTATTCTTGCCTGGCGAATCCTGTGGACAGATGAGCCTCTCAGGCTACAGTCCAAGGGGTCACAAAGAGTTGGATGCAACTGAACAACAAAAACAATAAAATCCTAACCGTGGAAATGCAAAGTGGTATAAACTGCAGGGATTATAAATCGACAATTTATTTAAAGACTCGAAGAAAAGTTCTGCCTATATCCTAATAATTGTGCTCACAGATAACACATCTAAGGAAAAAATCTTTGTATACTAGATATCCATTACAGACCTGAAAATCAAGAAAATTATTCAATTATTGTAAACTGTTAAATAATGGAAAAACATTAGGATGGGATATTTTGCAACATTAAAAATTATGTTTTTACATTCTAATGATGGAGGAAGATACTCCACATAAAACTAAACAAAATAAAGCTAAAGACATACAAATTGTATTGTAAATTGCATGATTATAATTACAATGTATATGAGTATGTATATGATGTACATATACATATAAATGCATTTTTGAAAGAAAATATACTAGAATATTATCATTTCTGTGTTGTATAAAAATGTGAGTTTTTTTAAGTATATTTTGTCTTCCAAATTTTCTGTAATGAGCATTTTTTTATAACCAGGGAAAAGTTAATAATATTAAATGATTCATTTAGACCCATTTGCCATGTGCATGAATTATTTTACATAAATAGCTCCCTTTTACAAGATAAGCCAAAGAGATCCCACACCATATTGGGTTCTGCAGAGACTCAATGGCCAACAATGACATAATACAAAACCTCCTACAGAGACCCTCTTCTTTTTCACACAACACTGCCTTTTTTTTTTTTTTTTAAACAATGTTTAACAGTGGAAATGCTGAGAGGCTACAGATGAGATCATTACTGGAAAGTATCTTCTGATGAGCTTTTGTCAGGGAAAATCCCTTAGTAGGTATCTGTTTTGGAATCAAGTTTTTACCTAGGCTGACAAAATTTGCTCACATTAAACATATGTTTGTGAGCATCCTCCTCTATCAAATGGAATTCACTTTGCCTATCACAGTGATCAAGATCATTTGTCCTGGACTTGTCCTCTGCGTGACCCTGATTTGGAGGGTAAGAGAGACGGCAAGATGGCAAATGCTCAGGGCCTTAAAGGATGGCACCTGAGCAACTACTTCTAAAATTCACCAGAAATACCAGAAAGATGACAGTTACCAGAAGATAACTCTTTTTTAGAACAAGGAATTTTTGTTTGCACCCTAGCGCTCTTCCTGGCACACAATATTTTTCTCTGATTAGGGACTGATTTTACAGATGTGAATGAATTGTAGAGGTCATCACTGCCCTTGCTCTGTCCTTAAAATGTATAAAAATGAATTAGCTGTGGTCTTCTACCTTCTCATTGTCTAATAGCCACATATGGTCTAAATCCAGTAAAACAAGGTAGACACTGGTAGCATTTATTTTAATTCTGCAGCTGTTTCTTCCTCCCAGTTTTCCCAGTTACAGTCAGAAATGCCCTTGTTCCTGAGGAATTTGAAGAATGGCCTCAACTGTGCACTGTACCCCGGGTGTGTGGATGTGAAATACAGAATACACCATTGTCTCTAAGGGACTTGAGCATCTGCAGACTTCGGTATTCACAGGGGGTCCTGGAATCAATTCTGCATGGGTACCAAAGGACAGCTGTAAATATCTACTGTGATAACTAACAAGATTGCTGTTTTTATTCAAGCTATTTTGTAAGGTAGTTAGAGGGCTTCCCTGGTGACTCAGATGGTAAAGAATCGACCTGCTAATGCAGGAGACTCGGTTTCAATCCCTGGGTCAGGAAGATCCCCTGCAGAAGGACATGGCAACCTACTCCAGTGTACCGGCCTGGGAAATCTCACGGACAGAGGAGCCTGGTGGGGGTACAGTTCACAGGGTTGCAAAGAGTCAGACACAATTTAGTCATTAAATAACATGGTAGTTAGGAAAGTGGTTCTGATATAAGAAAAGATCCCAAATGTGAAGCCTCTGCTCTTGCCATTGCTTTATATACATATAAAGCATATATATAATGATAAAATATGATTTCAGTAAGAGCAAGCAGTGTACGGCTCCTGACGTTGTGTGATAACACAGCACACTGTTTTTGTGCAGATGTCAACACAGTTTCCAAAGGATGATTCATTTTCTGGTTCTGTGCTCTCCTTCCCTGGATCCTCATAAGAACCTGCTCTGAAATTTAAGCATCAAATAAAAAGGCTTCCAAACAATTACGGGGACAGCAAACACACCGATAAACCTTTACGTGGCAGCCCAGTATTTTACCCTGTCTTTAATGTCAGGTTGCTTTTTTATTCCAGAGGTCAGGAAAACAAACACTCTGAGCTCATTATGTGCATGCCCAAACCAGCAGAAAAACAGGCGCCTTTATAAATACCAGACAATGAAACCTAGGATTTTTCTTTGCGCCTCACTGTAACTTGGGTGATAAAACACTTGCTAATACAAGCTATTAAAACAAACCAACAAACGGAAACCAGTCTTTCATAGTCTATTTTGAAAACCCTTCACTGTGTTCTTAACTAACTGCTGACTTTTGAAACAAAAATGTCAGTCAAGAAGCACAAAGTTATCTTTGGCTCGACTTTAAAATTTTAAGATCCTAAATATTTGAAGATGAAAAAAAGTATAAAAATAAGTACTGACAACTCATTTTAACCAACATTTTGGAATTAATTTTAAGTGGTAGAAAAACCACGAAACAGGAACACGTTTTTCTATGGTTTCTGATAGATAGTGAATTATATTTTAGTAAATTTTATTATCTGGCACTCAAAATACATCTTTTAACCACAGCTTCTTTCAATAACTGATAATAAAGCAATATCCATAATAATGACCCCTAACACTGTCATTTCTGGGAATTAGATCATGGTAAGAAAAAAGGTAATTCTCTTTTAAATAAAATGAGTAATTGTCTGTTATAATTCATTTGAAATGAATGATCTCTGTGTTGTGCATGTGCATAGTAATTTTTTTCCCGTAGAGAATTCCTTTTGACCACATTGAAAAATTAAAGTTGATTCTTCATCCTTGGGAGCTTTTCTAAAGTAAAACTATCTCTATGAAAGTAAAGAGTGTGAACCTGCTGGCAAAACTTATTCTCTTCCATTCCCCCTCCTTCCTTAATCTCACCCCCTTCAGTTTTTCCATTGCTCACAATGATAGGATTAGTACAGCTTGTACTGGGGCTCCAGAACTTAACAAATAAGGGATTTTTCTGATTCTAATTAACTCCTATTAAAATATAAACCCTGCATCACAGTCAACCCAAAGCTGCACTGAAACAGCAACAACAAACCCTAATGGTCTATGCACGACAAACCCTATTTAAATGAGCAGATTATTGTAGGATAATTATGAGCTGCTCTGTGGCCACAGGACAGGTATTGCAGTCTGGAGTGATGGCAGGTTTTCCTGCAGACACCTGCAGAATAGGCTATCAGCTGAATGGGGCTTCCCTGGTGGCATCAACTGAATGGCTTCCCTGATAAAATCAGAGAGGCCACCATGAATTTTCTATTTTAACTTTTCACGCATCTCACCTACAATTCATCATTCCCCTTCTACCTTAATATGTAGCTATCTTTGTTGTCCATATTTCTGGATTCACGGTCTTGTCTCATTATCTTTAAAAAATGTTTAATGGATTTTTTGAGGTTTAGTTTTTACATCATAAATATACTCATTTAAAATGCACAATTTGATGAGCTTTGGTAAATGTTCAATGTTGTGGCATCACCACAGTCTGATTTTCCATTTCCATTGCACCAAAAAGAAACCTTGTGCGGCATTTGCAGTCATTCTCTCTCCCTACCCCAGGTCAAGCCAAGCAACCATTAATCTTTCTGTTGCCATGGATTTGCCTTTTCTGGACAGTTAATAAGGAATCATACAATGCGTGGCCTTTATGTCTAACTGTTTTCACTTAGCATAATGTTTTTGAGATCCATCCGTGTTGTAGCATACAGCAATATTGAAGACAACAGTATTCCTCTGAATGGATATATTACATTTTTGTTATCCATTTACCAGTCAACAGACATTTGAGTTTTTTTTGTGTGGCCATGTTTTTATTACTTGTGGGTAGGTACCTGGAGTTATTGAGTCATATGTTAAATCTATGTTTAACATTTTAAGAAACTGTCAGTTTTCCAAAGTTTCACATTACCATTAGCAATGTGTGAGGATTCCAATTTTTCCTTATCTTTACCAATCATCATTATTATCTGTCTTTTTGATTATAGCCATCTCATTGGGTGTATCTCATTGTGGCTTTAATTTGCATTTACCTGATGGTTTATGATTATGACCATCTCTCATTTGTGTCTGACTGCTTTTTCTTTTCTATTTTTAAATTCCTCTACTTTTATTATTCTTTGAAGTTTTTATGACCCGTTTTTTCCTTTATACCCATTTCCTCATGTTGATTCCCACTCATATTTAATTAAGTCCTATATCTAAATGCCTGCAGCTTATAGCTCATTCTCAATTTATTTATTTCTGTGAACTTGCTGAGGTCACATTTCTATTTGAAAAAGAGGCAGAGAAGCCAATTTTTTAAATTTCCACATAAATAGTACAGAGAAATTCAAGTTTACCTTGATTTACCATACAGACATTTAAAGTATTATTATACCACAATTTGAATTTTAAGTAAATATGTTGATCATATGATCAGACTGTCCTGATCTACTACTGCCTCATGGATAGTGTAAAGTCATTTGACTGGAAACACTTTCAGTTTAGAACCCAATGTCATCACTACCTTCCCCAGCTGCCTCTTCTGTTTCCTTCGGATTTCTTTGTGACATAATGACTGCTGTCAAAGCATACAAGTAGCCCCACACAATCGCCTCCTCCCTTTCTTCCCTTCTGGCTTTTTTCACCTTCCTATCTAAGTAGTAGCCAATAGAGTGACTCCACACAAAGGTTCAAATGATGCTTAAACAAAAATTATTATTCATTTCACACTATACAACCAAGTGAACCCGGAGAAACAGGAGAACAAAAGCAGGGAACAAAAGAGCAGGAAAGGTCAAATTAATTCAAATTCTTTGCAACCTGGGAAAAACACATAAGACACTGATGTAAAATAGGTTTGGAAAACCGGGATTGTCTGATGTGTGATGGCTTTGCCAGTTCAAGAAGAATATTTAATTGATTACGACTAAATTGTAAATTGGATTAGTTTTATTTGTATTTTTCTTTTGGAGAGTAGCAAACATTGAGAAGAGATACAGTTCTCTTTTTTTTCTTTATTTTTCTTTCATTTCCTTCTCTTTCAGAAGAAAATAATAACCTTTTTTCAAGCATTGATAAAGAATAAGAACTTCATCTGATGCATTTTTATTTGCCTTTCAAATCACTGTATCCATATAACAAAACAATTGTTTCTGGAACCCAGATTTGTTCTAGCCTGCAACTTAGGGGGATGAATATATGCTTTTCTATCAGGACGTGTTTAAAGACATTCTGATAGATAAATCTGAACCAGTCCAGCCTGATAAGGATGCAGTTCTTGTTTGGATGGAAAATTACATTTAAACTGAATTGAAAAGTATTTGCTAATAGCTAAAAGCTTTGCTGGGGCTAGTATGACTTAGTTTAAGAGCTACACCTTGGCATCTTGTTGGGAACAAAATACCTATGAATGAAGAACAGTTGTTTTGACTTTTGCTTTCATTTTTGTTTTAAGAGAGCAGGAGAAAGAAAGAGAACGTAAGAGAACTAAGACATTGGGACTTTGAAAGCTAGGACATCATGATTCACCTACCCAGTACCTAAATACAGCTGGTATATATCATTTTACTTTGTAGTAGTGTATTTTAACATTTCTTTTTGATATCATATGTCTTATACAAGGAAAAATACTCAAGAGCACAAGAGAGGAGAAAGAGGAAAAAATAATTCTTAAACCAGCTATTATTTAAGGATAAACTGACATGTAACTGTGAAATTAAACTTGAACCATTTTTCAATCTAATTACTGATATAAGAAAATTGGAAGGTATTGCCCTCTTCCCTGGTGGTGCAGCGGTAAAGAACCTGCCTGCCAAACGCAGGAGATCAAGAGACATGAGTTCAGTCCCTGGGTCATGAATATCCCCTGGAGGAGGAAATGGCAACCTTCTCCAGGATTCTTGCCTGGAAAATCCCATGGACAGAGGAGCCTGAAAGGCTACAGTCACGGGGGTTGCAAAGAGTTGGACACAACAAAGCATGCGTGTGCACATACACACACACGCGCGCGCGCACATACACACACACACACACACTGACTTATAGGCTTCGGAAAGCTTGGGTAAAATCATCACAAATCTATCAGTTCTACCATCAAAATAATTCCAGAATCTAAACACATATCATTTTCACTGTTGCACCCTTGTCTGAGTCACCAGTGTTTCTCTTGGACTTCTGAAATAACCCTCAAATTGGTATCCCTGAGATTATTCTTCCCTCTTCCCCTCCCCCACAATAAATCAAAATGATCCTTTGAAAACTTAAGGTTGTATCACCTCATTTTTTGGCTGAAATTCCATCTCTGAGAAACTAAGTAGACTTTTTGAATTAGAAGCAAAAAGGTGTTAATTAAAAGGGTAGGTAGCACATATATTCTAAAGAGCTCAATCTGTACTAGAACAGGTGTAGCCAGAAGTCATGAAAATGATCTGACAAAGTCTCAAGCTAAGGAAAAAATTAAGTAAATGTTAAGAGAAATAGGAGTTTGTAAAGTTCTAGAGGTACCAATTTTCTCCACTATTTTTTTTTTTGATCCATTTGAGGTACTGAGACTTGTAATTGAGAAGTGAATTTAATTTATCATCTAACTAAATATTTATTTTATTTATAAATGCATGATAAAACATACTGAGTAGCCTACCCTGCCTCTCTTGGCTGCTCATAATTGACATGACAGGACTTCCCTGTGTTTATACACTAATCATTATTAACTAGTTGATGGAAAATCTACCCCACAGCCCCCAAACTGTTAGTCACTCAGTCATGTTCAACTCTTGCAACCCCATTGACTGTAGCCTGCCAGGCTCCTCTGTCCGCTGGATTCTCCAGGCAAGAAAACTGGAGTGGGTTGACATTTCCACAGTCCCCAGGTTCCCATCATTTCATCCAAGCTCAAGGGCTACTTGTGCAAAGTAATCATCTACAAAGAAAAACAAAAATCTCAGCAAGAACATCATC
Source organism: Oryx dammah (assembly GCF_014754425.2). NCBI lineage: Eukaryota > Metazoa > Chordata > Mammalia > Artiodactyla > Bovidae > Oryx > Oryx dammah. The sequence goes on from NW_024070209.1 coordinate 32,431,884, forward strand.
TCACACTTGAAACAAAATATATTCATTTAAAATTAATTCATTAGTTTAAAATATAAGGCTATCCTGGAGCACTTTGTTCTTTTTTTTTTTTTGGAAAATAATCAAATAAGAGAAATTATCCATAACCATCAAGAAATGAACACTATTAGGCACTTCCCAGGCAGTCCAAGATGTTAAGACATTGAGCTTCCACTGCAAGGGATGTGGATTCAATTCTGGTGGGGAGCAAAGAGTTCACATGAGGACTTCCCTGAGTGGTTCGATGGCTAAGACTCCGAACTTCTTATGCAGGGCTGAACGGGTTTGAACCCTGGTCAGGGAACTAGATCCCACATGCCACAACTAAGAGTTCATATGCCACAACTACAGATTCACACACGCCACTACAAAGATCAAAGATCCCGGCTGCCACACCTAGGACCCAGAGCAGCCAAATAAATAAATAAATATTTTTTAAAAAAGAGCCTGCATGCTCTTCATCACAACCAAAAAGAAAGAAGAAATAAACAATATTAATACTGTATGTTAGTTTTGTATCTTGCTTTCCCCACTGAACATGATATGGGTATTTCCCTATTCCATTAAAAATTTCAGAAACAAAAACAACCCCCTCGCAAACTTCCTGGCTTTCAGAATGAAAGTCAAAGTCCTCAGAATGCCATAACTACTTAATCTGACCCCACTCTTACATCTGTGAGCTCATCTTCAGTGGCTTCCACTGTGTTGCAGCCATAACCACCAACCCACTGATTCTTTAACAAGCCAGGAAATTCCCAAGATTGCCACCTTTCACTGGTTCTTTCCTCTGTCTGGATTATTCTTCCAGATATTCATATTGCTTGCCCCCTAACCTCCTAATCTTTGTTCCAGTATCACCCACACTTGGTCTTACTTTGCCTTGTTTTTACCTTGCCTTATTTTTCTCCTTCAGACTTACACAATTCCTAATATAATATATAATCACTTAAGCTTAAATACTTGTTGCCTTGCCTCCCATAGTGGAATGTGATTTGGGGCGGGCATAGTTATTATTTTGTTTATTCAGTAGCTTCCCCAGGGCCCAGAGAGATGCCACACTTATGACAGGCAGTTCTTAAATGATTGGTGTTGCTCCTGGTGCTAGAAGGCAAATGTGGAACTGTAAAGCCTTTCCTTCTGGAGAAGTGATGGGTGTCTGTGCTTCCTACCGCTGGGGCTCAGTCTGAACTGGAGGATAGACATATCGTGGAGTTCTATGTTCTGCCCTCAAAAAGAAAAAAAAAAAAAAAAAAATGGCTTAAAAAAAAAAGAGAACAAAAAACACTTTTACACTTGAAATTCTCATCTTCCTTTAATCACAAGGATCATCTGTTGACGCTTACAACAGCTCCAGGCTATTATTATCCCCAGTTGAGAGGGAAAGAGGCTGTAGAGTCTATTGAAGCCCTCAGCGACAGAACCAGGACTGGTAAAGCATGTTATTGGATTTCCTCTGCTATACAGTCACAATGAACTGCAGCCACATCTCAGATGACAGTAAATTGGCAAGTAGACAGGAGTCTCCTCCTCCACCCTCAAAAGAGGCTTTTAGATTGTGTGTAATTAGCTTGTGAATAAAGATACAAGCATAACGACATTTTCCATTGTAATGTACTCAGCAAGTCTTAGTCTTTCACTTCTCTTGTTTGTTGCCTTTGTATTGATTCAATGTGCAATGGCTTAGTCTGGATCTTCATTTTACTTAATTTTACCCTATAATATAAAACCTACATTAGCATCCCAGGGTCCAGAAATCATTCACACCTTTGATTCAACCTCAAAATAGCCTTCGCTGAGGAAAGAGCAGGTGGGTATATCTTCACTTTAGAAGGAAGAATGACCTAATTTCTTGGTAATCTTCAAACCAGGACACAAACACAGATCTCTTAAGCATAAATGCAAAAGTCTTAACTTGCTAGAAATACATTCACTGTATTTAGTTTTTTAGAGAGCACAAGTATGTAATAGGAAGAAAAATTATCTAAATTATTCTTATTGGAAATGTCTTCTAGGACTTCTTTGGTGGTCCAGCGGTTAACAATCTGCCTACCAATGTAGGTGGCTGGGGATTGCTCCCTGGTCCAGGAAAATCCCACATGCCACGGGGCAACTAAGCCTGTGCCCCACAAGTACTGAAGCCTGCACATTCTAGAGCCCTCACTCTGCAACAAAAGAAGCTACCGCAATGAGAAGCCTGCATACCACAGCTAGAGAATAGCCCCCACCCCACTCACTGCAAGTAGAAAAAGTCCACATGCAGCAATGAAGACCTAGGACAGTCAAATTTTATTTTTTTAAATTAAATTTAATTTTAAAAAGAAAATGTCTTCTAGAAATATAAATGCCACTTTTGCACTTCACTTGCATTTTCTGGTAATTATCCTGGCAGCACCCTTCACAAACATTGACTCTTTGGAAGTTCCTCCCTACTCATTTCCCTATTGTCTCTATAGCCTCATCACCCTTCTGTTTCTGAGCCTTTGCTGCTGCTCCCTTTCTGCCATGCTCCATGGCATTTTGCCCAATTCCAACATCACCTCGTCTTTAATCACACCAGTAAAAGTGCTTTCTTTGTCCCCTCAATATCCATACACTGCCCAATTGTGAAAAGTTTTCTTCCTTCTTTCTGAATTGTGGCTCAGTCAGTAAAGAATCTTCCTGCAATGTGGGAGACCTGGGTTTGATCCCTGGTTTGGGAAGATATCCTGGAGGAGGGCATGGCAACCCACTCCAGTATTCTTGCCTGGAGAATCTCCATGGACAGAGGAGCCTGGCGGGCTACAGTCCATGGCGTCACAAAGAGTTGGACACAACTGAGCAACTAAGCACACATACACACAAACTTCTTGAGAGCAGGATGTATCATTTCATACTATTCAGATCACATCACAGCATAACTTGTAACAGTGCCTTTTACACTGGGCAAGCAATAGATAATTGAAGAATGAGCCATAAACTCAAAAGATAGCTTCAGGTGGATTAATAAGGGAAGGTAGTGGCAGGAAGCATTTGCTTGCCTCTCTTTACCACTCAGCTTCAGCACTCTTGACCTTTCCCCAGACTTCTATCTCTCTTACCACTTATATCTGTACATACAGGATGGCATGAGATATGGCTCTGTGCTTCCATCAAGAAGGACAACTGCTAAATGCATCAATAACAGATTGCTTCAAGATCCCATTGCACTGTAAATGGATATATAAACAATTGTTATTTTGCAGTGTACATTTTTTGATGTAGTAAACTATTTCTTCTTTGCTATGTGTACATTTTGCTGTACACTTACATTTACACATTACAAAGGGCTTCCTTATGTTTAATATGCATAATTTCTCTTGCATGATTATTTGATAGGTCTATTACCTGATCCATGTATTTGAATGTAGAGGATAATAAATGTCCTTTACAAAGAAAGTTATTTTTCATTCAAGAAGCTTAAAAATCTATTTTGAGGAAGGAGTATATAGCATATTGACATATAGTTTGGGGATGATTTTGATAAAATGAACTATTTAAAAATCATTTTGTGACAAATTATAGAAGATTTTGTAATTTTAAAAGGACTTAGAAGTCTTTTAAAATTTAAGAAGTAAACATACCTCTGTAAATATAAAACTTATTTGGCAATATATTTTTGAATATTAGAAATTATACATTCATATATATTTTTTCTTAAGAAATATTAGTGGTTTATTCTTTCATTAAAATGAATTATGGCTTTCATTCCTTCTTTTTTTTTTTTTCTGAATCTACAACTTAAAAAATCTGTGACAGATTTCACTCTCTGAAAGCTAGTCTGTGCCTTGACTAACATCTTACAATCAATTATAACCATCATTTATATTTGGTTTTGCTTTGATTTCATCCTAAATTAAGTTTCCATTTTAAAAAGATTGGAGGTTTTGAGGATACAATGAGCTTATAAAATTTACTTTATATTAAAGAAAAGAATTGTTCCATCAGGACTGGAGTTTCTGCCTGATTTGTTCAATGATTTATCCCAGCACCTAGAATACAGCCTGGTATACAGGGTGTGCTCAACAAATATATCAACTGAATGAGTGCCTCCTAATCCCTGTGCTTTACCCCCATGGGGAGGTGGATGGTCAGGAGATCCTAGAAGAGCTAGGCACTATGCCAAGCAATTCACATACACCATCTCCTTTAACTATCACAAATGCTTTTGTTGTAGGTACTATTATCCTTGTTTTACAGATGAAGAGTCAAGCATTTAGAAGCTAAGGTGGTCATTCAAAGTAACAGAGCTAATAAACTACAAGTCAAGATTAAATCCTTAAAGTTTGTCTGACTGCAAATTCTGGCCTCTTAAAGTTGCCATGTTGCCTTTCTACACTCAAAAGCTTTACAACTAGAAGGAACTTCAAATGCTTCTCTATCCCCACCCACAGCATATAACAATATTGAGACTGACCTGTTACTGGGTCATATCCTACTATCACTAACCTGTTTGGGTTTAAATCCATCTGAGAAGAGATTTCAGGCAAGAATAACATGCAACCTGCAGTTAGAACAGGTGAGAGACTTGGAATGTGAGCAGGACCCTTGGCCACTGGTTTATGTCAATGTGGACATGTATTATGGCTGTTTCTGACTTGCATTTGAGGGTATTAGATACTAGAGCAAAACATCCCAGAACCTCAGAAAATCCATTCATCAACAGATAATATCTAAAAAAAAAAAAAAAGTATGTTGTTTCAGCTAGGTTCTATGCACTGGCTTGAGGGCTGGATATATAAAGATATAAAATCAATTAAGTTGTGGGAATATAACATATAGCGTGGTGACTATAAATAATTATACAACCTTATATACTTGAAATTTACTAACACAGTAGATCTTATCACATACACAAAAGATAACTACGTGAGGTAATGGATATGTTGATTAACTTGATCATGGTAATCATTTCACAATGGATGTATATGTTAAATCCAATCACTCTGTACACCTTAAGCATATACAATTTTATTCATCAGGTATACCTCAATAAAGCTGAGAAATAAAAAAAATTTGCATCACATAGCAAATTCCCACTGACTATCCATTTTACATACAGTAAAGTATGTTTCCAATCTACTCTCTCAGTTTGTTCCACCCTCTTTCCTGCACTGTGTCCACAAGTCTGTTCTCTTTGTGTCTCCTTTGCTGCCCTGGAAATAGTTCATCTTTCTAGTTCATCATAGTACCATCTTCCTAGATTCTATATACATGCTAGTGCTCACTTTTGCCAACATCTATGGTCAGGAAGCAACAGTTAGAACTGGACATGGAACCACTGGTTCCAAATAGGAAAAGGAGTACATCAAAGCTGTATATTGTCACCCTGCTTATTTAACTTCTATGCAGAGTACATCATGAGAAACGCTGGGCTGGAAAAAGCACAAGCTGGAATCAAGATTGCCGGGAGAAATATCAATAACCTCAGATATGCAGATGACACCACCCTTATGGCAGAAAGTGAAGAGGAGCTAAAGAGCTTCTTGATGAAAGTGAAAGAGGAGAGTGAAAAAGTTGGCTTAAAACTCAACATTCAGAAAACTAAGATCATGGCATCCAGTCCTGTCACTTTATGGCAAATAGATGGGGAAACAGTACAAACTTTATTTTTTTGAGCTCCAAAATCACTGCAGATGGTGATTGCAGCCATGAAATTAAAAGACGCTTACTCCTTGGAAGGAAAGTTATGAGCAACCTAGACAGCATATTAAAAAGTAGAGACACTACTTTGTCAACAAAGGCTATGGATTTTCAAGTGGTCATGTATGGATGTGAGAGTTGGACTGTGAAGAAAGCTGAGCGCTGAAGAATTGATGCTTTTGAACCATGGTGTTGGAGAAGACTCTTGAGAGTTCCTTGGACTGCAAGGAGGTCCAACCAGTCCATCGTAAAGGAGATCAGTCTTGGGTGTTCATGGGAAGGACTAATGTTGAAGCTGAAACTCCAATACTTTGGCCACCTGATGAGAAGAGCTGACTCATTTGAAAAGACCCTGATGCTGGGAAAGATTGAGGGTGGGAGGAGAAGGGGACGACAGAGGATGAGATGGTTGGATGGCATCACTGACTCAATGAACATGGGTTTGGGTGGACTCTGGGAGTTGGTGATGGACAAGGAGGCCTGGTGTGCTGCAGTTCATGGGGTCGCTAAGGTTGGACATGACTGAGCGACTGAACCGAACTGAACTGATACTTTTACTATCCACATTTTCCACAATTTATAGGCCAACAAAGGTCCATATAGTCAAAGCTATGCTTTTGCCAGGAGTCATGTATGGATGTGAGAGTTGGACCACAAAGGCTGAGTGCAAAGAAATGATGTTTTGAACTGTGGTGTTGGATAAGACTCTGAGAGTCCGTTGGATGGCAAGGAGGTCAATCCAGTCAGTCCTAAAGGAAATCAACCCTGAATATTCACTGGAAGGACTGACTAGTGCCGAAACTGAAGCTCCAATACTTTGGTCACCTGATTTAAAGAACCGACTCATTGGAAAATACCCTGATGCTGGGAAAGACTGAGGGCAAGAGGAGAAGGGGACGACAGAGGATGAGATGGCTGGATGGCATCACTGATTCAAAAGACATGAGTTTGAGTGAACTCAGGGAGATAGTGAAGGATAGGGAAGCCTGGCGTGCTGCAGTTCATGGGTTGCAAAGAGTCAGACACAACTTAGCGACTCAACAACAATAGGCAAATTGAGTCTTAGAGACACCAGGTGATGGCTTAGATCCCCTCAGTAAATAGTGGAAAATCCATGCATTTCAGGCTTCTTTAACAATTTTATTCTAGCCCATCAGGGAAGAGGAGGTTCTTTCAGTAGAGGGTTCACAGAAGAACTGACCGTGAACTATATCTTTGATCCTATTTCTGATTTGTACTGTTGCCCAGATTGCCTTCTTATTCTAGCCTCAGTTTAACGTGTACTGCTTGAGTCCAAAACAAATTAGGTACATGGCTTTCTTTCTCCCTTTTCAGAAACTAGTTCCATAAATAAGGCTTTCCTCTATCACATTGCTCAACTATAGCTTATTCTTAATAGCCTCCACTTTTCCTTGCTGTGACTTAAAGGCTGCCAGTAATTACCCATCAGCTGTTTAGACACATAGCCCTAGAAGCTGATTTGGAGTTCTAGTTGTTACATTAGGAAAATTCTATGGTACAGTAACATGAATGACAGCACCAGTATGCATTCATAGGATGATTAGGTTATGCAGAGCAGGAGTTTCCCCTTCCTTCTGAAATTATTCTGCTTTTTCATGGCATTTAGAACCCAAACAGAATCATTCCTTCTCCAAATGCACCATCTAAGGACCATCTCAGATACTTTTTCTATTAATTAAGAAAAGAACTGCTTGACATGCAAACACTAGAAGCTGCCTCTCCCCAGGCAGGCCTGTTATTATATTCATGAAGTGCTTCCTAAAGGCTTCTTCGACTTGCAGAGACTAGAAAAGGAATTGTTTCGTCTGTCCATCACTGCAATTCGCCTTAATTGTTATTTGTATTATTCCTCAAGGGCTTCACCCCCTACAGTTTTTGTGACAGTACTGATATTATAATGTAGGTAGCAACTATTTTCCAAGAGTCTGAGGGTGCCATGTATAAGGCCTATTACAATTCCTCCCAACAGGTGCTGAAATGCTACAAACTAAACAGAATGTCCTTACCACAGCTTGCATAAATTAGGAAAGGATATCATCTGCAAGGAAGAGCTGCTGGTTCTATTTTGCCTTCATTGTTTTGAACACTACACCTGCCCTGCTCTATTCAGGGTTAGATCTTTGCATGGGCAGAGTTAGTGACCACCTACACACAGTGTTCTGAGACACACAGAAATGATCATCCTGTTGCAAACATATCCCCATTAGGCACCTGATGTCCCACTTCCCTATTTCTGCACTCTAGCCAGGAGAAGTATGAATGGTTAAAACATCAAGAAAATGGGGGAGCTGTCCATAGGGAATTCCTACAAAATGAGTCTCTTACTTCTCCAATTAATATAGTAGAAGGTTTGGGGGTAATGGATTAAAACAATACATCTTTTTCAGTTTTGAAGCAGTGAAAATTGTGATCAAGGAAATTTCTATGTGGGAAAGTAAACTCCAACCTGTTTTTAGTTGATGTACTAATATGATGACACCACCATGGAAGGTTTAGATCTAGGAGTTTCCAGCTTTAGAGAGGATCCAAATCCTATAGAGACTGAAAAATCATTGATTCTGGGTCCTCACCTCCTGTTGTTTTCACCCAAGTAGATGAGCAGTGACTTGTGAAAAACCTCATTTTTTAACAAACACCCAGGTGATTCTGACAGATCATTCTGGTCCAGGATCACTCCTTGATAAGTGATGCTAAGGGATAATAAACCAAGATACTGGTGATAGAGGCCAGAAGGAAAAGACAAGTCTTCTCTGCAGTGTTTTCCAGGCTAGCCTTGCTAACATGATCTTTGATTTAAACTGGTCACCCTATATTCTTGCTCACTGAAACACCATGCACACAGCATAATTTTTCATTTCTGTAAAATATTTTTATGAGATAATGACCTGCTCCTTTATGACTTTTCTGTTTGTTCTCTTATCTTTTAGATTTCTGTGTCTTGAGAGCATTTCTGGTTCTTTCAAGTAAATGAATCTTGGGTTCTCTTTTCTCCTTTTGAGAAATTGACTTTTTGTTTAATTTTTAGCTCAGCTCTCTCTACTGTTTTTAGAGGTACCCATCTCCTATCCATGATCTCTGGTAAGAAAATACCTATTCCAACTCTGGGCTTATTGGGAACTTTACAGTGAAGGATGAGAGCTTAACATAAACAGTCAAGTCCAGATAAATAAAAATTGAAAGGAAACAAAGAAACACATATTTTTAACAATATCTTATCTTAGAACTGCCTTCCTAATTTTCTCTTGCCTGGGCTAACTTTTAATGATTAGTTGCATTTCTTCAGAGCATATGGAAACTGGTGCAGCAAAGGTGGTCTCGCCCCATTCTGAGTTCCAAAAAATGTTAATCTGGAACTTTCAAATGTATATGCACAATTCACATATGTAAAAATCACAATAACAATCCATATATATCACAATATTCATTCTGTTAACTATTTCATTCTTATACTGATATTTTCTGTATCCAAAAATACAACTCTGTGTTTTGACATTTAAGAATATTGCTATTACTTTAATTTCTCTTATTTTGATTGACTGCAGATATCTAGGGTGTCTCTCCCAATAGCTGAAATCCTGTTTGCTGAATCTATACATTTAAATGTCTCCATGGCATTGATTTCTGGGAGAAACCACCACTTAAAAGCTAAAAATATATCTTGTCCATTTATTTTATTAATTCATCCTTTAATAAAAAGTATTTAAGGATCTCCTCTTATGGGTCCAGGCACTGTGTTTAGAGGGTAGGGATACAATGGAGAATGAACAAACAGATTCACTTGGAACTTATAAACTATTACGGCAGAAAGATGACAGATACACAGTTACACAAAGCAATTAATTAAATAATTGCCCAATGCTAAAGGAATCTTGAAATTCTATAAAAATATCATTTCCATTTTATATTTTCCAATCAGAATACATGTCTTCTCTCTTAAAAATAAACATAATTTTAATACAAACTAAAGAACGGCATGCTTTATTCTTCATAGAAACATGCATAAGCCATTGAGTTAAAAATATGTATCTCAAGTCTCTGGCTTAAAGATAAACTCTTGACAATTCAAAGCTTGAGATTCTATAATAAAGTGTGTGTGAAGAGGCTAGGTGGATAGCTACTGGGTTTAATTCTCTTCATTGGTGGTTAAAAACAAAACAAAACAAACAAACAAAAACACGTTAATTTTGGCTCCAGAATTACCATTTGGAACCAGAGGCAAAGTATGTGATGCTTTTGGAAGACTGAACAAGAAAGTGCTTCTAGTTATTTGCTGCTTGCACAATGTCCTTCACTGTCTGGGCATGAAGAAGCTAGCCACTGCATCTCAAACAGAACCTGTCTTGAGTTTAGAAACCGAATCACATTCCCTTGAAGCTGAGATAAAGCTTTAGGTTCAAGTAATAGGAAATGAGTTGATATTCTTTAAAAAAAAAAAGATATATTTCAGTCTTGTTTTGCAATAAAAATAGCCCTATTCTATCACTCTTTTTGCAGAACAATAATTCTTAATGAAAGACAAAGAGATGTTTATCTTTTAAATAGATGCTTATGTAATTTTTGATTTTTTCACACATAAGCTTTTTGAAAAGAAAAAAAAACAATCATGTTAACCTTGATGGCATCAAAAAAGTGATAAACTGAAAGCATAATTAACTTTGTTCTTTTAACATAATATGGTTGCTTTGATAGATCCTGGCTTACTAGCATCTCCACAGGCCACTTACTTTTCAGTATGCACAGATGAATAAAGAGATTAAACAATTTTTGTGACCTACAATAAGGTCAAACTTTAATTATTATGCTAATTTCATGCACTGGATTCATAGGTTTACTACTTCCCTGCTAGTTAATAAAACAGACTTAGAAACATTAGCTGGGATAGAAGAAGGGAGACCCTCCCATACCTTAAAATACTCTGTTTAAATAGATGTGAAGGTCAGTAGAAAGGATTTTTTATCTTATTATTGATTTCCAGTCTTCTAACTGATAAATCCCAATTAGAATCAATTTATTTAGTGCAGTTACATCTCAATTGTCTACATTATTCTAAGGAACCATTTTTTATGAAACTTTTGTACTAGTTAAATACTCTGTCAGATCAAATAATTGATCTATTGGCAATCTCTTCAACTTTTCAATAGGCTAGAATGAATTAAAGAAACAAAATGCTCACCACTTAAAGTCAGAAATGCAGCTGTTTTGCTCTCTTCAACTAATTCTGCAAAAGATTTTGAGTTCCATATTGGTAAAGTCACAATCTATAAAAACCCAGTATATAGGAAAGGGAGTTGATTTTACTATATTTTTAGAAGTCTATATAATCAAAGTGAAAGTGTTACTCAGTTGTGTCCGACTCTTTGTGACCCCATGGACTGACTACAGCCTGCCAGGCTCCTCTGTCCATGAAATTCTCCAGGCAAGAATACCTGGTTATCAAGTATGGTTACAAAGAATGTCTAGGTTATCATTCCCTTCTCCAGGGAATCTTCCCAATCCAGAGACTCAATCTAGCCCTCCTGCATTGCAGGCAGATTCTTTACCATCTGAGTCATCAGGGAAGCCTTCCTGTATAATCAAACTCCTTTCTAATAATAGTTAAGGACTATATAAACTCAAAATCTTTTTGGCTGGATCACATAATTTAAAATCAGGACCCTAGTAGTATACCCACTGCAAAAGGATAAAGACCTGGATTCTATTTGTTGTTCTTCCGGTAATTAACTGAATGTCCTCTCTTTTAAAGATACAGTTGATGTTCAGCTAACTCTACATATTGAATTGTATAATTTCACAAGTTTTGATATATGCAATATGCCTATGAAACTATCATTAGAGTTAAGGTAGTGAATGTACTCATAACCCTGTAAGTTTTCCTGTTACAAAGGTATAACCCCTTCTACTCATCCTCCAGACAACAGGCTTCTGTCACTATATATTACTTACATTTTCTAGAATTTAAAGCTATTGGGGTAATATTGTATATTGCTTTTTTGTTTCAAATCTAGCCTCTGTCACTGTGATGATTAACTTTATGTGTCAGCTTGACTGGCCTAAGGGATGCCTAGATAGCTGATAAAATGTTATTTCTGGGTATATCTGTGAGGGTATTTCCAGAGAGAATGTTATTTGAATCTGAAGACTGAGTAAAGAAGACCTGCCCTCACCAGGGTATGCAAGTGGGCATGAACATTTGAGGCCTTCAAACAGAACAAAAAGGCAGAGGAAGGGTGAGGTTTTTTTTTCCCTTCTTGAACTAGTATATTTCTTCTCCTTCTGCCCTCAGACACTGGAGCCCCTGGTTCTCAGGCTCAGACTGAATTATACCACAAGTTTTCCCAGTTCTCTAACTTATAGATGGCAGATAGCGACATATCTTAGCCTCTGTAATTGTGTCAGCCATTCCCATACTAAATCTTCTCATATATCTGTATCTATGTGCTGTGTGTCATTCAATCGTGTCTGACTCTATGCGACCCCAAGGGCTGTAGCCCACCTGGTTTTCTCTGTCCATGGGTTTCTCCAGGCAAGAATACTGGAGTGGATTGCCATGCCCTACTCCAATCTGTATTTATAACTATAGCCTATTGGTTCTTTTTCTCTGGCAACTACTAACTAATAAAGTCACTTGAAATAATTATTTAGAGATTCATCCTAGTTTTTATGTGCATCAAAAGTCAATTTCTTTTTAACACTACTCAGCCATATAAAGAATGAAATAATACCATTGCAGCAACATAGACACAACTAGAGATGATCATACCTAGTAAAGTAAGTCAGAAAGAGAAAGACAGGTACCATATGATATCACTTTTATGTAGAATCTAAAATATGGCACAGATGAACCCATCTATGGAACAGATACAGAATCACAGACATAGAGAAGAGACTGGTAGCTGCCAAGGGGGAGGGTGTTACCGGGGGGATGGAATGGAAGCCTGGGGTTAGTAGATGTTAAGTTTTTATACATAGAATGGATAAACAACAAGGTCCTACTGTAAAGCACAGAGAACTATATTCAATATCCTATGATAGGGAATTTCCTGGTGATACTATCGATAAGAGTTGCCTATCAATGCAGGGAACATAGGTTCAATCCCTGGTCCAGGAAGATTTCACAAGCCCTGGAACAACTAAGTCCATAGGCCATAACTCCTGAGCCTGCAGTGCTCTAGGGTCCACAAACCACAACTATTGAGTCCACATATTTCAACTACTGAAGCCTGCATGCCTGCAGCTTGTGCTCCACAAAAGATAAGCCATTACAAGAAGCCCATGCACCACAAGAAAGGGCAGCCTCCGCTATTTGCAATTAAAGAGAGCCTGCACAAAGCAATAAAGACCCAGCACAGCCACAAAAGGATATATATATATATATATATACACACATATATCCTATGATAAACCATCTGGAGGAAGAAATGGCAACCCACTCCAGTATTCTTGCCTGAAGAATCCCATGGACAAGGGAGCCTTGCAGGCTACAGTCCATGGGGTTGCCAAGAGTCAGACATAACTTAACAACTACACACACAGATGATAAACCATAATGGAAAATAATATTTAAAAAGTATATATATATGTATACATGAATCACTTTACTGTACAGCAAAAATTAACATTATAAATCAACTATATTTCAATTAAGAGAAGTCAATTCCTTTTCATTGCTTAATACTATTTCATTACATGGCTATATCCCAATTTGTTTATCTATCCACCATAGATAGATATTTTGGCTGTTTCTAGTTTTTGTCTCTTACAATTAAAGTGGTTATGAACATTCAATTACAAGCCATTGCACTAAAGTAAGCTTTCATTTCTCTTGAAAAAATGCTGGGGAGTGGAGAGGCTGAATTATATGCTATGTATATGTTTAACTTCTTAAAAATCTGCCAAAGTATTTTCCCAAATGGTTGCACCATTTTGCATTCTCATCAACAGTGTTGTGAGAGTTCCAGTTCTTCTATGAGCTTGCCAACACTTGGCAGTGGCAAGATAATATATGCCTTATCTGCTTCATTGGAATAATTGATTGTGTTGGGATAATTTATAAGATGAATATTTTATTTTGAAATTATGTTTACATGTTAGAAACAGGTTTCCTTTGTTATCTGAAAGGAGATCATTCCTATGAAAACTCAACAAGGTAGAAATGGTGTCAGTTGAAGAAGCTATCACCTACAACACAGCTGGCTCATGGATGCATAGAATAAAAAGATATATATCACATAGATCCTCACAGACACAGTACAAAGCTATAGCATCTAGATACTGAGATGCTGAGTGTAGTTTCCAGGAAGGAGCTTGCCCGGTGCCATTCTCCCTGCCCAGATATCCTTGCCTCTGTATCAGTTCACTGCAAAACAAATGCTGAACGTTATTTTCACTTCTTACCTTTTCTTCTAAAAGTGAAAATCGTTTTCAGATTTTTTTTTTTCAGGTAGCAAAAGCATGTACTATTGTAGGTCTTTGCTGTAAATAAGATACTATAAAGCAAACCTTCAAAAACTAGGGGATACCTGCACTTTTTTTTTCTCCTCTTTGCATTACTCTTGAATAAATCTTATTTTCCAATCAGAAAAACAGGTGCCATAGGGAACCTTGAGCTGATTAGAGCTAAAATCATTCATTTGGAAAGACAAAAAGGTAAAGCACGTTATTAATCTCCCAAACATTAAGCTAAAAATAAAAGGCTATAAGTGATATAAATAGCACATTCATAGATAAAAAAAATAAAAGGCTAGGTCATTCAGAATAGATTTTTCAGCCTAAAGAATAATCAGAACTGCTTCAAGTATCAATGGTAGTAGTGGCTGTGCTATTTTAGACCTACTGCGCCAGCACCCTAGGCCAAAAATGAAAACAGTATCCAAGTTTCAGAGCATAAGACAATGATTTGATTTACTTATATATTTATCTTCTGTGTGTGTGAAGAGCATTTAATAGACTTATAGATTCTAGGTTTAGAAAGTATGTGAGTGGCATGGTGAGGGTCTATGAAAAAAAAGGCTCTGTCGCTAGTATAAAATGGCATCATTTTCTTTTTAAATAGCTAAAAAAATTATTTTACTTTCATGTGATTTCGCTTGTTTAATATTCTTTCATTCTCCAAAAGCAAATGGGATTTTAAAAAATTATTTATTTATTTTTAATTGGAGGATAACTGCTTTACAATATTGTGTAGGTTTCATGAATCAGCCCTAGGTATATGTATCCCCTCCCTCTTGAACCTCTGTCCCACGTCCCACCCCATCCCACCCCTCTAGGTTGTCACAGAGCACCAGTTTGAGCTCCCTGCATCATACAGCAAATTTCCATTGGCTATCTAATTTTACTTGTGGTAATGTATATGTTTCAGCAATTGGAATAGTTTAACCAATTGTAAATTTGTGCTTTTATTCTAAAGACTAAAAATATATATGCGTATATATTTTATACACATACACACACAGAGAAATCCAGAAAAAATAAGACAAGTTATCTCTTTTTGGCTATTTAACTCTGTCAGGTAAACAGTGCTTTTCTTTATCTGATGATCCATCTTAATTGCATGTTCTCAACATAGTTTCCTATTCACCAGGGACAATTTCATAATTTCCATCTTCAGGGAAGTAAAATAACAGCATTCTCTTCTATTAACATCTAGTAGAATGTTACAAATAGCACTGGGTGAATGAAGGGCTTCAAATTTTTAGATGGACATAACATTGGTTATACATATTCACAGAAAAAGAAAGATCTTTTTAGTTTTTTTCAATGTTTCAACTGCCACAAAATAAACGGCGTTTCATAAGCACTGATATATTCATAGGGCTAGTGGCTATCTTGCTAATTTGTAAGAATGAGAATAGAATGTCATATAAACAGGATAACCAAGAGAAGTACACTGAGGTACATCTAAGCTCTGAATTCCCCCCTCATATTCATTTTGCATTACTCAGCTCACATTTTAATATCTCTGAGAATCTTTCCTTGTTACTTCTGGCTATAATGTTATTTTCCTTCTTTAAACCACTGTATTCTTTCTAATCTTCTTCATGAATATGTCTCGGTGTCATCCCTGGATGTTGTTCAGCTGCTAAGTTGTGTCTGACTCTTTTGCAGCTCCACAGACTGTAGACCACCAGGGTTCTCTGTCCATGAGATTTCCCAGGCAAGAATACTAGAGTGGGTGGCCATATCCTTCTCCAGCGGATCTTCCTGACACAAGGATCAAACCTGCATCTGCTGTATTGGCAGTTGTATTCATTACCACCGAGTCACCAGGGAGATGCCCTGGTGTCATCACAAACTACCCTCATATTCCTAGCTATTATTGCATCTCTGCATATCTTTCCCGTTCTGTTCTTTCCCCCTATTTCTTTGCATTAATCGCTGAAGAAGGCTTTCTTATCTCGTCTTGCTATTCTTTGGAACTCTGCCGATGATTATATCTTTCCTTTTCTCATTTGTTTTTTGCCTCTCTTCTTTTCACAGCTATTTGTAAGGCCTCTCCAGACAGCCATTTTGCTTTTTTGCATTTCTTTTCCATGGGGATGGTCTTGATCCCTGTCTCCTGTACAATGTCACAAACCTCATTCCATAGTTCATCAGGCACTCTATCTATCAGATCTAGGCCCTTGAATCTATTTCTCACTTCCACTGTATAATCGTAAGGGATTTTATTTAGGTCATACCTGAATGGTCTAGCGGTTTTCCCTACTTTCTTCAATTTGAGTCTGAATTTGGGAATAAGGAGTTCATGATCTGAGCCACAGTCAGCTCCTGGTCTTGTTTATGCTGACTATATAGAGCTTCTCCATCTTTGGCTGCAAAGAATATAATCAATCTGATTTCAGTGTTGACCATCTGGTGATGTCCATGTGTAGAGTCTTCTCTTGTGTTGTTGGAAGAGGGTGTTTGCTATGATCAGTGCATTTTCTTGGCAAAACTCTATTAGTCTTTGCCCTGCTTCATTCCGCATTCCAAGGCCAAATTTGCCTGTTACTCCAGGTGTTTCTTGACTTCCTACTTTTGCATTCCAGTCCCCTATAATGAAAAGGACATCTTTTTTGGGTGTTAGTTCTAAAAGGTCTTGTAGGTCTTCATAGAACTGTTCAACTTCAGCTTCTTCAGCATTACTGGTTGGGGCATAGATTTGGATTATTGTGATATTGAATGGTTTGCCTTGGAAATGAACAGAGATCATTCTGTTGTTTTTGAGATTGCATCCAAGTACTGCATTTTGGACTCTTTTGTTGACCATGATGGCTACTCCATTTCTTCTGAGGGATTCCTGCCCGCAGTAGTAGATATAATGGTCATCTGAGTTAAATTCACCCATTACCTGTACAACTACATTAAACGTTCCCAGAGTTTTGAAATCATATTCCAAAATTAGTTATGTCCCATTCACAATGTTTACTATCATCTTTGTCATTATTTATACAAAATTTTTCAGAAAAAACATAGTTTTCAGAATATCTTTACATTTTATATAGTCTCTGGTATTAAGAAATGCCTTGAACCATGTAAGAATGCATGAATGCAAGAATCTAATGACAGTTTATCCTTGAGTAGTAAGATATCTTTTAGGAAAAAAAGGGAACTGCAAAGAATTCTGGATGAAATTTTAGTCCTGTTAGTTAACACATCTAACACCTTTCAATTTCCTTCTTTTTCAACTGAGAGCTCTCTTTACTATTATCTGGGGTCGTGTTTGATTTGTCAATTCAGCGTCTTGTTGGTGTTTTCATTGAGGCCTCTATAAGCTACGTAGGGCAATAAAATAGAGAAGTAAAATGTTTGTCTCAAGCACTCCCTTGCTTAAATAGTGCTCTTTTGTTTTGAGCTTAAGTGGATGACTCACAAGTTGAAAAATAGAATCAATGTGTGGACAATTTTTCTTAACAATCTTTAGGGCTTCCCTGGTGGCTCAGATGGTTAAGAATTTGCCTACAGTACAGGAGACCCAGGTTTGAAACCTGAGCTGGGAAGATCCACGGAGAAGACCCATTCCAGTATTCTTGCCTGGAGAACTCCATGGACAGAGGAGCCAGGCAGGTTATAGTCAATGGGGTCCCAAAGAGCTGAACATGACTGAGCAATTAACACTTTCACTTTCACCTACAACCTACAAACTTATTAAAGCACTACTGTAGGATATCCTCAATTCAAATACTGGTATCTCTCAAAATTAATACAAAAGGAGTAATTGCATAGCGTGCATCAGGGAGGAGGAAATACTGCTTACAGGATTTGAGAAGATATATTGCCTTGCAATCACCCTATGCAATTAATTGGTGCAGTGAGCTGGGCTGCACTGAAAACTGGACAAGTGGTGCTGTGATATCAATACCTCTGTCCTGGAGTAGCTGGGTAAATGAGGGGCAAACAACTTCCTATTTATTTCAGTGTGCCATTCAAACATTGTCATTTTCTTGGGCATCCTGATGTGAAAAAGGTTGGAAAGCATAGAGAGCACTGATAAGTGCAGGGATCTATCATCATCCTGGCCACAGGACATGCTTATCATTGGTTTCATGCTTTAGAATTCTATCAGCATGAAATAGAAATTTCCAGAGGGAGTTTCATAATGAAGAGTTTTATTTGGGGTGAGAGAAAGGAAGGAGGAGGTAAACAGGAGAAAGATCGAATAAAAAAAAAATTTGGGTCTTGTGGAATGACTCATATGCTGATGTTCTCATCCACACATTAAAATAAAATTGGTTCCATGTGGATCCCAGCAGCTATTGCTGGAAAGACAAAGACAGAAAAAGAAGGGACGATGCCTATGCTGGGAGTGCTGACTCTTGTTGAGAGGCTATGATAGATTCAAACATAAGGGTACCACTGCATGCAGGAAGTGCAAGTGGAGTTTTTTTTAGTGTAGAAATAAAGATTGCTGTGGACTGTGATGGTTTGGGGATGCAAGATGTCCAGGTGATGGATGTAATAGGGTGTGTGGGAACAGAGGAGAAAGGAAGTTAAGCAGGAAAGTGGGAAGGAGGGAGTGGTGGCCATTAGGAAAGAGAGTTCAGTTCAGTTCAGTTCAGTCCAGATGCTCAGTCCTGTCCGACTCTGCAGTCCCATGGACTGTAGCACGCCAGGCTTCCCTGTCCATCAGCAACTCCCAAAGCTTGCTCAAACACGTGTCCATCAAATCGGTGATGCCATCCAACTGTCTCATCCTTTGTCATCGCCTTCTCCTCCTGCCTTCAATCTTTCCCAGCATCAGGGTCTTTTCCAATGAGTCAGTTCTATGCATCAGGTGGCCAAAGTATTGGAGTTTCAGCTTCAGCATCAGTTCTTCCAATGAATATTCAGTACTGATTTCCTTTAGGATTGATTGGTTTGATCTCTTGCAAACTGTCAAGTAGGGTCCAGCTAATCTGGAAAAGGGCTCACCCAGAGAAATAGTGAGAAATAAGTGTTGGTAAGCTGTTAGCTCCTAAAAGACAGGCCTAATCTTACTCCCTTTGTACTCCAGTGACAGCCATGGGATTTGGAACACAGCAGAGTGCAGATGTTTATTAAATGAAGTACTGACAAGACATTTTAATTTTTTTGCAAGATTAGGGAGAATAAGCTTTATCTTATTTAAGGCTGTGAAAAATCCCTGAAAGATTTCAGATAAAATTTCTTTTCTGAAATCATCATCTATGGTTTTTCCGGTGGTCATGTATGGATGTGAGAGTTGGACTATGAAGAAGGCTGAGCGCTGAAGAATTGATGCTTTTGAACTGTGGTGTTGGAGAAGACTCTTGAGAGTCCCTTGGACTGCAAGGAGATCCAACCAGTCCATTCTGAAGATCAGCCCTGGGATTTCTTTGGAAGGAATGATGCTAAAGCTGAAACTCCAGTACTTTGGCCACCTCATGCGAAGAGTTGACTCACTGGAAAAGACTCTGATGCTGGGAGGGATTGGGGGCAGGAGGAGAAGGGGACGACAGAGGATGAGATGGCTGGATGGCATCACTGACTCAATGGACGGGAGTCTGAGTGAACTCCGGGAGTTGGTGATGGACAGAGAGGCCTGGCGTGCTGCGATTCATGGGGTCGCAAAGAGTCGGACACGACTGAACGACTGAACTGAACTGAACTGACCTGAATAGAAATAAAGAGTGATATAAAAAATTAAAAAAAAAAAAAAACTAAATTATCTTTTCATAGGATATTTTAAACTTGATAGGATTTGTCCACCATCATCATTCATTGCCCTCACTTGGAGATATAATGTAACTGTTAAATAATCATTTAATTGGGGTGAAGAATTTTGACAATAAATCTATAGCAAGTTTCATGATAGTTATTTTGGATAATAATGCCACTTGATTTAACTACTATATAACAATGCACTTCTTCTGATATGTTTTTAAAATTTCCATTCCCTATCCATCATCAAATTTACCAGCATGGTTTTCCAGTGTAGACTCAATGTAAATTAATAGAGGAACCTCAGTTTATAAACAGAGAAAGAAACACAAATAGTGATTTCACAGAAAAGCATACTGGCTGCTGTAGTTACGCAAATACACTAGATTAACCAGACCTCAGTTTATAACTTTTTACAAAAGGGCTGTTGCTACCACAATTCTCAAGGCTGTTTCAAAAGGGAAAAATAATGTGAAAATCAAATTTTCAACACATAATCTTGTTCTACTCAAATTAAAATTTTAAGAATAATTTTATACATATATAGTCAGCATTGCCTTACTGAATTCAACTATTATTTTTTTAAATTTATCCTATGTTAGTGTATTTATTGAGGCAAAACTGTAATTTTAACAAGAGCATTGCAACATAAGTCAAAGAATAAATACAGGCATTCTATGACTATTCAATAGGATTTTCCTGGTGGCTCAGACTATAAAGCGTCTGTCTACAATGCGGGAGACCCAGGTTCGATCCATGGGTCAGGAAGACCCACTGGTAAGGAAATGGCAATCCACTCCAGTACTATTGCCTGGAAAATCCCATGGATAGAGGAGCCTGGTAGGCTACAGTCCACGGGGTCGCAAAGAGTCAGACGTGACTGAGTGACTTCACTTACTTACACTTATGACTATTCAACTCCTTAATGTTGGCTCAAGATGAGAAAACATCAGGCATGTTCTATAAATTTTCTATAAAATCATGTAAGAATGTGTTCATATTTGAATATTAACTAATTATTCTTTTATCATTAAAAAAAGACAATTAAATTTTTTAAAGTGCTTTTCCAAATTTTTAATGCTATATATTTCCATTATATTAATAATATATTTTATTGATATGGATATGGACTTTTGTTTTTACTAAAAGGTAGAACACAATATGAAAATAATGATTTTTTTTAAATTTGGAAATAATTTTAGACTTACAGAAAAACTGCAAAGTTAATACAGAGAAGGATCATATTCTCTTCACTCTACTTAACATTAATACCTTATACTATCATAGGACTGTTAGCAAAGAAAATAACATTTGCTCAGTATGTTTAACCAAATTACACACTTTATAGGATTCTACCAGTTTTTCCATTAATATCTTTATTTTGTCCCAGAACCCAATCCAGTCTCCCACCTTGTTATGTTTCCTAGTCCCCTTAGGTGGACCAAGGACCCTGATTTGTGAAGAGTACTGATCACTTAATTTGTAGATCATTCTTCAAGTTGGATTTGCCTGATGTCTTCTCATGATCAGACTGAAGTTATTAATTTTATCAATAATATTTCAGAAGTGATATGCCCTTCTCAGTGTATTATAACTTACCTGCTTTAACAGTATATTTTTTCATAATTCAAAATGTATAACTGAAACATATCTAAAAAGAACTGATTGCTAAAACTCAGATTTAGTTTGTTTCTTTTTAAAAATTTTTCCTGACAATGCAAACAAATCTTGGGGAATTTCTGGTGAGCATAAAATTTTTTAAGTTGCTATAGAAACTAAGTAATGATAGAAAAAATACTTTATATTCTGCATATTATATAAGAAAACAATAGATTCTTTCAGTTTTTAATCTATTTGGCTACTTGCACAGAAAACAATATTTCACTTTTTTTCCCATTTTATAACTAAAATTTAGATTTTCTGGCTGCTGAAAACAGTAAAATGATATCAGTTCAGTCACTCAGTCGTGTCTGACTCTTTGCGACCCCATGGACTGCAGCATGCCAGGCCTCCCTGTCCATCACCAACCCCTGGAGCTTACTCAAACTCATGTTCATTGAGTTGGTGACGCCGTCCAACCATCTCATCCTCTGTTATCTCCTTCTCCTCCTGCCCTCAATCTTTCACAGCATCAGGGTCTTTTCCAATGAGTCAGCTCTTCGCATCAGGTAGCCAAAGTATTGGAGTTTCAGCTTCACCATCAGTCCTTCCAATGAACACCCAGGACTGATCTCCTTTAGGATGGACTGGTTGGACCTCCTTGCAGTCCAAGGGACTCTCAAGAGTCTTCCCAAACACCACAGTTCAAAAGCATCAATTCTTCAGCGCTCAGTTTTCTTTAAAGTCCAACTCTCACATCCATACATGACCACTGGAAAAACCATAGCTTTGACTGGATGGATCTTTGTTGGCAAAGTAATGTCTCTGCTTTTTAATATGCTGTCTAGCTTGGTCATAACTTTTCTTCCAAGGAGTAAGCATCTTTTAATTTCATGGCTGCTGTCAACATCTGCAGTGATTTTGGAGACAAAAAATAAGGTCTGCCACTGTTTCCCCATCTATTTGCCATGAACTGATTGGACCATATGCCATGAGCTTAGTTTTCTGAATGTCGAGTTTTAAGCCAACTTTTTCACTCTCCTCTTTCACTTTCATCAATACATGCTTTAGCTCTTTGCTTTCTGCCATAAGGGTGGTGTTATCTGCATATCTGAGGTTATTGATATTTCTCCTGGCAATCTTGATTTCAGCTTCATCCAGCCCAGGGTTTCTCATGATGTACTCTGCATATAAGTTAAATAATCAGGGTGACAATATACAGCCTTGACGTACTCATTTCCATGTTTGGAACCAGTCTGTTTTTCCATGTCCAGTTCTAACTGTTGCTTCTTGACCTGTATATAGATTTCTTAGGAGGTAGGAAAGGAGGTCTGGTATTCCCATCTCTTATGAATTTTCAACTGTTTGTTGTGATATAGTTACTTTATATTCTTCTTGATTTATGTTATATAATCAATCTTATTATTTTCAAATTATTTCTTTCTCCTGATACTATTCATTACAGCAAATTTATTAAGTATTCACAATGCCTTAAGTCACATAAACCATATTTTGCTTATTGCATGCACATCTTGTAACTAAATATAAGTTATCAATAGTAAGAACCTGGAGTGTAATTTGTTATAGAAGAAAGCATGCTGGCCTTGGGGAAAAACTTTTGTATTCCAATATGATGTTACAATTTAATTACAAAAACAAAGAATGAATAGTTAAGTGGAGCTTTGCTAATTCAGCGGTATATTTTAACCATCTATACTTTTTGCTATTTTGTTAAACTTCCAGAATTTTAGCTGCCAGTATACAGGTGGTAACTCTAGCACAATAGAACTTTGAAGAAGAATGACAATTTTTCATCTGTTTTCTTGAAAGGAAGACCTAAATTAAAAATAATAATAATAATAATGACAGAATGTGCTCATTAAGATTTAAAGTTCTCTTCATGTGTCTTGTGTTACTCTTACATTTTATCTGATTCCTGTAGTGTTCAGCTTTCTACTTGAATTATAAATATTCAAGTTAGTGCCTAACCTAAAATATAAAATACATGTAGATACATGTAGATATCAATGAGAATAACATCTCTTTAATATGATTCATATTACTCATTGATGGATACATTAATTTTGAAAATGTTTTAACCATAATTTGCTATAACAGCCATTAATGTCCACTGACTGTTCATAGTATATCACTGGAATGTAAATAATTTGATTTTCTAAAGCAATGTAAAGTTTCTTATTGGCTCCTTCTGTCTTGTTGAGCACGTTGTTTATTCACTAAGTCATGTCCCAGGGACTGTAGCATGCCACCTCTGTCTGTCCTCTGTCCTTTCTACTACCAATTATAAGCTATACCTTCAACCATTAATGTTAAAGAAATACCATTCATAGTTAGTTCAGTTGAAATTTTCTGCAACGTTTTTTGCTTGTTTTTTATTGCAATGTAATTACTCAGTTCAGTTCAGATCAGTCGCTTAGTTGTGTCCGACTCTTTGCGACCCCATGAATCGCAGCACGCCAGGCCTCCATGGTCCATCACCATCTCCAGGAGTTCACCCAAACCAATGTCCATCGAGTCCGTGATGCCATCCAGCCATCTCATCCTCTGTCATCCCCTTCTCCTCCTGCCCCCAATCCCTCCCAGCATCAGGGTCTTTTCCAATGAGTCAACTCTTCGCATGAGGTGGCCAAAGTACTGGAGTTTCAGCTTTAGAATCATTCCTTCCAAAGAAATCCCAGGGTGGATCTCCTTTAGGATGGACTTGTTGGACCTCCTTGCAGTCCAAGGGACTCTCAAGAGTCTTCTCCAACACCACAGTTCAAAAGCATCAATTCTTCGGTGCTCAGCCTTCTTCACGGTCCAACTCTCACATCCATACATGACTACTGGAAAAACCATAGCCTTGACTAGATGGACATTTGTTGGCAAAGTAATGTCTCTGCTTTTGAATATGCTATCTAGGTTGGTCATAACTTTCCTTCTAAGAGTAAGCGTCTTTTAATTTCATGGCTGCAGTCACCACCTGCAGTGATTTTGGAATCCCCAAAAATAAAGTCTGACACTGTTGTTTCCACTATTTCCCCATCTATTCGCCATGGAGTGATGGGACCAGATGCCATGATCTTTGTTTTCTGAATGTTGAGCTTTAAGCCGACTTTTTCACTCTCTTCTTTCACTTTCATCAAGAGGCTTTTTAGTTCCTCTTCACTTTCTGCCATAAGGGTGGTGTCATCCGCATATCTGACGTTATTGATATCTATAAACAATGGCTTCATTGAAATGTAACCATACTTTTATACTTCTACGTTGCTCTTTAACTGCTATGTTCAAGATGAGTCATATGCTTGTTTAACTTGATAATTTTAAACTGAACTTCCCTTGAGGGAGAGCAAAGAATTTGTTACAGTCTTAAAACAACAAATGTGGAAATTCAGTGTTTCAGACATCCACTCTGAAGTTTTGCTTTCCTCCTCATTTCAGTTTTCTTTTGAGTAAAATGTGAATATCAATAGTTTGACTAATAGAGATTGAAAAAAACTCATTAAGTGAAACTAAAATGGTATTCAGTTGAATTTCCCAGCTGTCATGGATAAAATCCTATACTGTCTACATGGTACTTATTTAAAAAGTGGTTGGCTTATTATCATTTATGTTTATTAAATATATTTTAGATGGTCATATTCAATTAAACTTTTTCATGAGGGCCCCTGAAATAGAAGAACACTCGTGAAAAACATCATTTAAACCAAACACGCTTTTGTAAGCATCACTATGTATTTATAATTCAAACATATCATTATATTTGCAAAGCAACACATTTAGATCACATCTAATATAACACGACCATCATTTTGTTCTTGTTTATTTAACTGGAAAATGAACTGCTTATTACTTGATATTTCTTGAACCTATACATATCTGTATACGTCACAAAGTAGGCAGTAAGGGTGAGGCAATGTGACTTCTGAAAAAACAAAATGAAGAGAATGACAATAATTAAAATTAAGAGTAGTTTAGAAACTATGCTAGCTCTTAGCTCAGATCTGCCTAGTTATTTCTGAGGTTAGATGCTTTAAAATACATTTCTGTTATAGATCAGAAGTTTTATTCTGCATGAAAATTCATAACTAGAAAATTGTTTTCTAGAAAAAGTGACTTGTTGGAAAATGCTAGCATATAAAGAAGCGGTCTCATCCATTCAACACTGACTAAACATCTACTGTTTATTAGGGGTTTCCCAAGTGGCATTAGTAGCAAAGAACCTCTCTGCCAATGTAAAAGACACAAGAGACACAGGTTCAATCCCCAGGTCAGGAAGATCCCCTGGAGGAGGAAATGGCAACCCACTCTAGTATTCTTGCCTGGAAAATCCCATGGACAGAGGAGTCTGGCGGACTACAGTCCATGGGGGCACAAAGAGTCGGACACAACTGAAGCGAATAAGCACGCACATATTTTATGTAGAGGAAGACACACCTACCAATTAATAGAAAAGACAGATAAATAACTCATTATAATAATGGAAAAGAAAAGCCTTGAGAAAGATGTATACAAGGTACAATGGCACTTAGAGAAGAGTAAGGAACTCTTGGAGATGTGGTCTGAAAAGGAAAAGGTAGAATGGAGGGATTGGCGTTCTCTTTAGAGAACACAACAGATGACAGGTGGGCTGAGGCCAAACCAAGGAGACTTTCTGTGCCCTGCTGTGAAGTTTGGCATTTATTCTTAGGCCACAGGGATATATGGAAAGATTTTTAAAATCGGAGTGACATAATCACATTTGGGCTTTCCCTGTGGCTCAGACAGTAAAGAATCTGCTTGCAATGCAGGAGATATGGGTTCAATCCCTGGGTTGGGAAGATTACCTGGAGGAGAACATGGCAACCCAGTCCAGTATTCTTGACTGGAGAATCCCCATGGACTGAAGAGCCTGACGGGCTACAGCCTATGGGGTTGCAAAGAGTTGGACACGACTGAGGGACCAGGCACAAGCACATTTGAGTTTTACTAAATGTGGAAAATGAGAAAGAGACAAAGTAGGAGTCAGGGACGTCATTTGGTAGGATATTATAAAGATTCAGCCAAGGAATGACAGGTCTAGCTATAGCAGTGGCATGGAGAAACAGGGAGAGACTTGAGAGTATTTTGGAGGGGAAACAGCAGAATTTTGTAATCATTTATACATGTAGATGAGAGGGGTAAAAGCTGAGAATAATTTGCAGGTTTCTGGCTTGGATGAATAGGAGAAAATAAAGAAAGAGGGATATATTTTCGAGCAAAGATAATGAGTTTAATTTTAGATGTGCTGAATCTGAAGTAAAAAAGGTTAGCTATGGAAAAAAAAGAAATGAAATAGTCCAGCAGTCCTATAAACCACAAATGCTATTTGGGGAATCAATAGATTTTTAAATTGATTGGCAATACTATTTGCTTCTAACAGTCTGCTTCAGTATTTTGGGCTACTAGTCAATAATAGAAATAGACAAATTTCAAGAATGACTTAATTTGTTGTGTTAGACTACTACTGCTTTTGAGAAAAGCATAATTTAAATGTGTGCTGTTTCAGGAAATTAACTAGGTTTGGCTTGTCTGTATAAGCAGCATAATTAGGAAAAAATAAGCATTTGCATTTGGCCAGTGAAGTGATGATAAACTAGAAGATTGCTTTTGGGACAACAGTGAAATATGTTAACTCAAGCTACTCCAGTGCAACACAGACAATATTTACACATCATCTAAAAAAATTTACCAATTAAATTATGAGTCACTTTTGTTATTAAGGTTACACAAGTTTAAAATTAACATGGCACAAATATACTTTATTTGTGAACTCAAACACACTATTCTTTAAGAAATCTGAATTTTAGGGACTATTGTCAGAGGAATAATAAAAATGAAAAGAAGTGCATTAGCTAAGAATATTAATAATTAATAGATCAAGTATCTGTCAATGACCTGTATTGTGCTAGCACTTTATCAAAGACACCGTGCAGGATAATGAATGAATTAAGAAGCTTAAAATCTATTCAAGAAGACAATATGCATTAATGAAAAAAAGGAAAGTACCCAAAATAAGGTGAGATAACTCAGTAGTAAAGAGTATTAGGTCATAGGACAGACTTGGTTTAATTCTCAGTTCTGCTAATTACAAGCATTGTGATACTTGGCAAGGTGCCTTCTCTGAGCCTCAATTTTTGTACCTGTACAGACTGGTTCCAAATAGGGAAGGGAGTACATCAAGGCTGTATATTGTCACCCTGCTTATTTAACTTATATGCAGAGTACATCATGAAAAACCTGGGCTGGATGAAGCACAAGCTGGAATCAAGATTGTCAGGATTAATATCAATAACCTCAGATAGGCAGATGACACCACCCTTATGGCAGAAAGTGAAGAAGAACTAAAAGAGCCTCTTGATGAAAGTGAAAGAGGAGAGTGAAAAGTTGGCTTAAAACTCAACATTCAGAAAACTAAGATCATGGCATCTGGTCCCATCAGTTCATTATAAATAGATGGGGAAACAGTGGAAACAGTGGCAGACTTTATTTTTTTTTTTGTCTCCAAAATTATTGCAGATGGTGATTGCAGCCACAAAATTAAAAGACGCTTATTCCTTGGAAGAAAAGTTATGACCAAGCTAGACAGCATATTAAAAAGCAGAGACATTACTTTGCCAACAAAGTTCCATCTAGTCAAAGCTGTGGTCTCTCTTTGTGACCCCGTGGACTGTAGCCCACCAGGCTCCTCCGTCCATGGGATTCTCCAAGCAAGAATACTGGAGTGGGTTGCCATTTCCTTCTCCAGGGATATTCCTGACCCAGAGATCGAACTTAGGTCTCCTGCATTGCAGGCAGACGCTTTAACCTCTGAGCCACCAGGGAAGCCCAATGGATGTGATAGTTGGACTATAAAGAAAGCTGAGTGCCAAAGAATTGGTGCATTTGAACTGTGGTGTTGGAGATGACTCTTGAGAGTCCCTAGGACAGCAAGGAGATCCCACCAGTCCATCCTAAAGGAAATCAGTCCTGAATATTCAATGGAAGGACTGATGCTGAAAATGAGACTCCAATACTTTGGCCACCTGATGTGAGGAACTCACTCGTTTGAAAAGACCCTGATGCTATGAAAGATTGAAGGCAGGAGGAGAAGGGGACAACAGAGTATGAAATGGTTGGATGGCATCACCGACTCAATGGACATGAGTTTGAGTAAACTCTGGGAGTTGGTGATGGACAGGGAGGCCTGGCGTGGTGCAGTCCATGGGGTTGCAGAGTCGGGCACAACTGAGTGACTGAACTGAACGTGATACTTTTCCAGTTTTTAAGCGAATTAAAAGAGATAACACATACAATGTGCTTATGGCAGTACACATGCTAACCATTTACTGTTAGCTTTAATAATAATAATAATATTTTTATACCAATTGATAACCAATTGTTGAGGACACATAAGTGCTAAGGAGTTTCAAAAAAGTACAAGTTCAACTTGGCCTGGAGCATTTAGGTTAGGTGCTGAGACTTTAAAAGCAAGATAAGTTTTGTGAGGTAAAAAGTGGAAACAAGAATCCTTTATAAGTCCCTGATACAATTCATTTAATCATTCATTAATTTCAAAATTCTGCAAAAAAGCACTGAATGATTATTTAATACTTGGTGTGAAAGGCCATGTCATGGCAAGTGTGACTAAAATGAGGGAATGTTTTTGAGAGCAGTGAGACAGAAATAGGTGTGGCACCCTTCATGAATATCAGGGCCAAGGGTAGAACCATCATTTTTTCCTCTCAGCAGAACTTTGCAGGATAAGTATAACAAGCTTCAGAAAAGCATGGCAGCTGATATATCTCCTTCAGTCTTTCCTTTTTTGAAACACTCATTAAAAACCGGTGCCTTAGAAATAGTAGATTCTAGGCAGGAAAAAGCACAGGGAACAGTCAGTTTGGGACTTTCCCACAACACTTTTTGTTCTAGCTCTGTGAAGAATCTCATGGTCAGAATTTCAAAGAGTTTTCAATAGCCAATGTATAATTGATACTCTCGTCCAGAATTTAACTTTGGCAATGCCTGTGTACAGGCTATTAAAAGACTCTGGAATAAGTTAGTTGTATTGTAACTCAAGGACACAAGTGTTAAGTTGCCCTTCCTGTTTCCTAACAGTCTAAGAAACTCTACTGTATTTCCATCTCTATTGTCAACTCAAGGTTTTTGTGTTAGCACTTAGTTGCAAAGTCTACAGTTTTGACTAAATTTACTGGCCTAATTCAGTCACACAACCAATTAAGTTAATTCAATTGGTCTGGTGGACTTTCCACTGAATTATTTTTTTACTCAGCTGCCTGAGTGACTAGACTGGACTTCTAGAAATATATTTTCTGAGCACATACAAAAGATGCTTATTTCTTTGTTAAATCCTGATATCAAAGCTGTAAAAACCTGCATGGAAAAAAGCCTAGTCAAAGACTGTAAATAGATATACCCCTTTTCAGGTCAATATTTAATTTAGAAAAGCAGGTTCCCTCTCTCACACTTTTATTTTTAAGCCCACACTTGCTTCATGTACATGGAATAGTCCACAAGAGGTTTATTATTAATGTTGCCTCTGGTATTTGTACAAATCATCTGCTTCTTTGAAATGCCATCTCAGGGATCATTGTGAATCACAGCTAATATGATATATTCTACAAGTCATATTCCTGAATATATATATATATATACACGCACACATAATTCTACCATCTTCTCTAGTACTCCAAATACATTTTTTTAAAATGTCAGTTGGTTAAGGGTCTGACACATATCGGAACAATTTGCTTCCTTCCTCCAAACTGCTAATGACATTTATTTAAAGCATTTCTTTTTTTTTTTTTTTCTGCCCAATGAATCTAATTTCTCAAGTCACATTAGAAGTATTGCATCTGGTGTTTTGTTTGATAGGAAGAGATTTGTGAGGTGAGTTCATCAACACATTATGATCAAGCATTGTTTGGATTAATATAACATGAACACACAAGCCTACATTGCAATTTAAATTTTATTTCACATGCAAGAAAAGTTATTTATAGAACTTAGATGAATTTCCTGGTTTGCTATTGAAAATCTTCAGAAAGTATTCTACTATTCTAAATGACATTCTTGTAAAAATGCACTGCAGCTTCCATAGAAAATACAAATGCTATGTAAAGGTAATTCTTTTCTGAGCACATATTTATTTATACATTTTAACTAGAATCAAGTGTTATGAAGATGTCTTCAACCGTTTACTGACCAGCACTGACAATTCTTGTTTTCAAATTCTTAGCATATTTTTAATCTGGACCTTTGTGTTAACACTAGAGCCTCTTTTTCCAGAGAATCTTTTAAATCACATATGGTAATTTTTCCCAACTGAGATTTTTTTTTTTCCTACTTTTTTTGCTAGTACAAAGAATATTCTCTTTTCTTCCATTGTCTGAGCTCATTACCATACAATGTGCATGAGATGATGACGATAATTAGGAAAAGAGAGAGGAAATGGGTAGAGGTAGGGAAACAAAGTAGGATGATTGAGAAGAGTAAATTGGAACCCATGAGGTCCATTTGACTGGTTTTAGCTCCTAAAGAGATAGTGCTTAGAGAGATTCAAAGGGGATGTGTGGAGACTGGGTCACACAGAGAAACATCAGAAATTCAAGTGAAAACTGCAGGCCCAGAGTTGGCAAGGAAGCCATTCTCTACTTGTTACAAATGCAGTGTCACTCTGGAGCCCAGAGGTTGGCAGTTTTGGGGGGATGTGCAGACACATGCTGGGTATGAATTGGAACAGTCGCTACATTGGTATTTTCTTCTTTGCTATGCCTCACAAGCAAGAGAGAATGTAGAAAAGCAGATTCCCAAGGAGGTGTGAAATAATGATGAATGCCAAATTCAGATTAAAGATACTGGGATAGTTTTTAAGCATGATGGGGCAAATGTCTGGGAGGACTCTGGGAGTGTGGGGCAGGGATTGAAGCACTCCCTCACTTCAGTGAGCATTATCAAGTCAGTTAAACAGCTAGGCTACACAGAATCGAAGAAGTGATACTGTCTATTCTTAACACAGAAGAAGAAACAAAGGTTGAATGACACAAGCAAGGGAGAAAAACTAAAAGTATTTTAGCTCGTCCAGAATCAAGATTGCAGTACAGTTTCATTACTTTGAAATATTATAAACTCCCCAAATCCACTAGAATAAAGCTTACATACCATTCATCAAAGTCAGCTAGAGATGATCTGGGATTCCACACTATTGACCACTGGGAATTGATAGTAGTAAGACACTCTGAAATAAACTATTTTATTTGACTTATATGAGCTTCACAAAAATCAAAAAAGGTAAATAAAATGATCTTTATTTTACTGATAAAACAATGTATATGAAGAAAATGCATCTTATAAAGTTTAACTGATTTGTCTTGAGTGATACAGTTGCTAAGGACTACATTTGTTTCCTATGTAACATCCATCTGGTCATATACACTGTGTTGTCTCTAAATAGGAACTCCCTCAATGTATTTTGCGAAAACTTTAATTTAGGACATAGTAGTGTCACTTCTATTATTTTTCTTAAGTATACAAATAGTCCAATGAATATATAAATATAATGTCCATGAAGTCTGGATTAATTAACCTGAGGGAGGGAAAAAAGCATTTTCTGAATTTACTTTGATTTTGGTTTTTATCAAATATATTATCTAATCTACTCTAAGTACCCTGTAGAGACTTCTGAAGGATTCACTTCTAATGTGAATAAGCTTTAAATTTTGAAAAAAAGATTTAAAAATAAGTGTTTTTTTTCCCTTCAGATGTCAAGAAAATGGACGATGAACATAGATAAAGTGAAGTTTAAGAGAAACATTGCTATAATGTTGACATAATGTCAAATATATGATTAAAAAATAAAATTTCAGTCCACTGGATCTTCTTAAGTGTTTCCTCGAAGATCTAGAAGACGCCAAAATTTTCCATAAAGTAATAGCCTATGGAAAATTACAAGGGATATTATCTGGCCTTTCTGAGATGGAAATCATTTTAGCATAGGGAAGAAATTAGCAGATGTGAAACAGTATGCTGCAGGAAAAGGTATTTCTTTTTTTCACTGACTTTAGGCAAAGCTAAGTTAAAACAAAATAAGCATGCAGTGGAAAAAAAGATGATTTGCTGAAATTCAGAGTTATGCCATCCAGTGCTCAAATTGCTGGGCAGCACTGTTAACACATGGCAATCTCAGCTATATCCCACTAGAATACTGAGACCTGCAGGAGGCAGCTGGCCAGCGCAACTTACAGCACTTAATTTTCCATTATTACAATAGCAAGAGATAATTTCTTAAAAATACAATTCCATTGTCCATCTTTGTATGTAGCCGTGCTTCTTTACCAGTGCCTAGGCAAACCCACCGGAGAAGGCAATGGCACCCCACTCCAGTACTCTTGCTTGGAAAATCCCATGGACGGAGGAGCCTGGTAGGCTGCAGTCCATGGGGTCGCTAAGGGTCGGACGCGACTGAGCAACTTCACTTTAATTTTTCACTTTCATGCATTGGAGAAGGAAATGGCAACCCACTCCAGTGTTCTTGCCTGGAGAATCCCAGGGACTAGGGAGTCCGGTGGGCTGCCGTCTATGGGGTCGCACAGAGTCGGACACTACTAAAGTGACTTAGCAGCAGCAGCAGGCAAACCCACGGAGAAGGCAATGGCAACCCACTCTAGTACTCTCGCCTGGAGAATCCCAGGGACGGCGGAGCCTGGTGGGCTGCCGTCCATGGGGTCGCAGTCGGACACGACTGAAGCGACTTAGCAGCAGCAGCAACAGGCAACCCAGGGGACTTATTTCAACAGCCTACAGCCAAGACATTACAAAACAGAAGCTGGTCTCAGGACAACTGGTCTTTACATTATCTGCCATACTTGAAGTGCATGAAAACTATAACAACAGCAAAAGTGCAAAAAATGTGGTACTCTCTGCTTTTTAAAATCAGTTCCTGTTTTCCAATGTCTATGAAGCATAGACAACTGGATCAAATGGAAATGGAATGATATTAACCTCTTTTAAGAAAAATGATCAGAACTAAATCCAAGGAACAAAATCATCTCTGGTCTGAGTTTATACTCCTATTTTGAAAGTAAGGGCCGGGCATGGGGCTGAACAGGCCATCCTGCCTTGGAAGACAGGAGAAAAGGAACTGAAATATAGTAATATATTTGGACCCCAAAGAGTACCAAGCCATAGAGAAGCATCCTGGAATCAAGGACTTTAACTTGGGCTGACATGAACCAACAGGCTCTCAGCAAATTTTTTGTTACAAACATTCCAGTAAAGACTAAATGATATGTATTTTAGTAGAAAGTAGTAAGAAAAAATATTAAATACAAATCATTTAACATTAATCTAGAAGCAATCTTCTAGTACTAATTAATTTCAACCATTCCCCTCTAACCTACCAAGCCATAAAACTTTGGAGGAAAAAGGGAAATAGGAGTTTTTCTTTGTTGAACTATTTGATGGTAATAAATATTACTACTCAGCAGCCATGCCATTTTTATAACTAATCAAAGCAAGTGGTTTGATGTTAAGTCAATGCTGTTTATATAAATTTGACTTATTGGATGTATCCACATTAACATTATGACTGCATATCAGCATAGTAATTAAAACTGTGTTCTGACACTTATTAACTATTTAATCTTGGGCATGGCACTCTGTCTTTCTAAACCTCAAGCAACCTCATCTATAAAGTAGAGACTGATAATAATATCGACTTACAGAGTTTTTGTGAAGATCAAATGAGCTACCTAATGAAACATAAAGCCTAGTTCCTGACCCAGAGCCAATGAATGGTAGCTGTCAGCCATTAAATAAATACAAGCCCTATTAACTTGCAGGTCAGTACACAGTGACAAGGTCACAAGTTTCCATTCCCACCTAAAATTAATTAGTTTTTCTTTGTATGTCCTACAACTGGCTGTCTCATATAGTATGAGAACTGTGTGAGCACCTGTGAACTATGTGAGACCATAAGTATGCCCTCAGTAAATTACCCAGGCAGAAGACAATGACTAACATCTTTCTAGCTACAAAGAACCTTATAGCTTTCCCTCAAAAATCTCCTAAACCTTTAACCCATTTACTTATAATACACAACCAAACCATCTTTAAATTGCTCTCATTCACTTACATCATCCAATATGTTCCTACTTTTTAAAAGAAAGTAAGAACTGACTTTCAACGGAGTGCTGATAACAGTCTCAAAGGCTAAACTTTTTGGCCTACTGAGATGAAATAAGGGAGAAGAAAATCTACTAGAAGCTTCATCCCTTGGCTGGAACACGTAAGAACACTAAACTTGTGGCATTTTTCAGCATTTAATAGCTTGATGTCCGTGCAAAGGCAGAAGGGGTCAAACAAAAGCAAGTCATGGTGACATGCAATATTGTTTCATTATCAGGATATTACACCACCCCACTTCATAGTCTGACATGGATTGCGATTTTCAGTAGCTAGTATTTCCAAGGATCTAGCAAGAATTAGGAAAACAGTACATGTCATGTCCTAAGGTCTAGGAAAGGAACAAAAGTAATCTCAGTAATGCAGGAGTAATTTTAAAAGATAAGCTCATACACACATTTTTATTGGACTAAATAGCTGTATAAATTATAAGATAGAGGAGCGGAGTGATCTCAATACTTTATAATGTAGCTCCATGTATAGTAACACATTTATACATGTTTTACATGTATATGCATATAACTAAATACATACTTATAGATCAACCATTAAGAGCCTACTAAGTGTGGTGTGCTTTAATAATTTAGAGAAGGCAACTTTTAGCTGTTCTGTGTACACTGATTACACTGGAAGGTTTTTAGCCTGAGTTCCTGACTTCCCAGAACATAGATAATAATCAAGAAGCAAATAAAGTATCTGAAAGCTGAAATAGCTATGGCATAATTCCTTCACAGAAGTTTTTCACTTTGCACACGGAAGTGCTCTGTAGAACCTCTTTTGTAATCTATTAGCTTTATCTTTGGCAGGATTCTAAATGGTGTGTTATTTGGCTTTCTAGCCTACAGCAAATCAGAAGCAAACAGTTGCTCTAACCTGGAAGTGGCTTCAATAAGCAGGCATATTGATGATAACAACAAGAAATTGCTCTCCTAATAAGGGAGGAGGATTAAGAAATGAATTATAAAAGATAGATATAGGAATTTAGAAAGCATAGTAGCTTAGCATGTGGGCAGCAGCTTTACACACCTCAGTAGCTCCATAGGAATTACTGTATTATAGCATAGTACAGGGATTAATGTTCATAACGATGACCTTGTGTTATCAAAAAGAGGTTAATTTATGCTAGCAGGTTCTATTTAATAAGGTAGGAAGTGTGTACTGCTTTCAAAATAATAAAATGAAACAGAAAAGTTTTGTTGTACAAAGTGGAAAACATCACTTATCTGGAAAGTTCATGTCTGTAGAACAATCTTCTCGAATGGCATCAGATAGTTATTATATGTACCCATTCTATCCATCCTGTGTATCTCATTTCCTGCAATTTTCTATTCCTTAGTTTATCTAATTTATCCTCTACTCCTACCACAGCAAATCTCAACAAAATATAATATAGCATACTAATTAGTACACTTAATTCACACTAATGGCTGAATTATATTATTTTTATTTATTATTGTATTTTCAGACCAATTCTGAAATGTAAATATTAGTTCTAAAGAATTTCATTAAAATACATTCTTGAAAGCTTAAATTTGAACAAGAAAATGCACATAATAGGGTGGTTTCTCATTTTGCTGTCTATAGTTGAGTTGTTTCCCAAATATCTCTTCCAGCCTGCAAGGCAGAAATGGAATGACACATGGTGACAAGCCCTAAGCAACTCATGAAACACCTAATATCTGTCAATATGCAGATTATGACACACTCAGAGATGGGCTTTTGGCCACATCCCAGTTTATGTCCATATTAAACTGTTAAGAAAACATTTGAAATCTCACTTTCTGCTTCATTTCCTCTGCCTTATTTTGGATATGAATAAATTGGTATGTTGGCATTCATTAAATTGGAAAATTCTTGTCTTACATATTATTTTTGGTAGAAAATATTGGGAATCCACCTCTCATTGACAAACATGAACAGAACATGAATCAGATTTGAACTTTGAGTCACAGATGAGTATTAGATCACTAAATAATAAAGGCACCAAAAATGGGAAAAACAATTGTTTTTCAAAATACAGTTTTCTAAGAATCATCATAAATTACACATTTTTATAATTGAGTCCAATTTTAGTTTGTTTTCTTCTTAAAGTTAAATAAAACTAGCCTTAAAAAAATACATTCTATAGATGAACTTCTCAATTAAATAAGATTTATTATTATTATTATTTTAATTTACTTTTCTGCACCTTAACTTTTAAGACGCTAGCTTGGCTGTTCTTGATATACTTTTTCATTCTTTTTTTCTTGCAACTGCTGCCACATGCCTTAGTATAACCCATAGTCTTCTGCCCTTCTCTCTAAATGTGAGGTAGGGCTGCAACCAAAACACTGAGGACTGTCCAATATCTTTGTGTGTCACTATCTTCTTTAAATGGTCTTTTGGCATTTTAGTCTGGATAGTCTATCCTTTCTAACTTGACGGGACCCAAACTATAATCATTTTCTGTTTCACAAACTTATTTATTGACACCAGTTTGTGTCCACTGCCATGATACTAAAACTTTGAGTCATCTCATTATTTTATTCTTTATATTCATTTGGACACTATATCTTATCACATTTTCTTTTGGAATATATCTCTCATTTCCTTCCTTTTATCTCCAATCCAAACCTCCTCCAACTAGGATAGAACCCAATAAGTTAATGTCTTTATTACCATAGCAGTCTCTGGTCTGTTTTTGCCTCAAATTTATTTTACAATTAATAGTCTTAACTGTTTTATATTGTCAATATCTAATTTAAAATACTAATTGAAAAAAAAAACAAAAAACAAAACAAAACAAACAAACAAAATACTAATTGAGTGGTTTGTTCCACTTTTTATATCTCTTACCTAAAAGCAGCTGCAGAAAGACCAAATTTATGGTATCTACAACATTAAAGTCCAATATGTCTTTTGCATTTGGAAAATTATAGATTTTTTAATCTGGGTATTTTCAACATTATCATCAGGTGCTGTACACCTGGTACCATGCTCTGCTATGCTTTGCTTTTCTTCTACACTCATTTGACCAAGCCAAACATATAGATCCTGCTTCCAAAGACAAGTACAGAAAATAGACAGGCTTTCACTAAAGTATACATTCAGGAGCTTGGAGCTATTCATTTCTTCTCCCTCTCAAATCCCTTCCTCCTTTCTTTCTAATGCCTGCAATTCTGCAACTAGAAACATACTCTTTTGGGATTAAGGCTGAATCCTCATAACCATCCACATCATCCAGCAAAAAATAACTGAAGATATTTTGTATTTAAATTGCAGTTTGGAAACTGATTTGCAGAATGTTACATTTAGCCAATATGGAATTAAAAAAAAAAAAAAAAGAAAGAAAGAAATGGTTGCCCACATTTATAAATATTAGGTCTCAAATAAAAATTTAGATGTCCAGTTTTTCTTGAAAAATCAGAAATCTAGTCTTATTGAGTCCTCATTCTTGTGTAATAGAAATGAAGGGGATTTCAATGGTGAGGTAGACACTCTTTGATTTACCGACTACCTCTGCCTGTCATCTCACACTGAGTCAGTTTTGCTCATCTACTTCGCCTGCCAGGCATTTGATTCTGCGACCCTTTCTTTATTTCATTGGTCATTTACACCTTATAAAGAACAATATTTGAGCTAGTTTCCTCAGGGCTGGATTTAATAGGATAGAAATGAAGTATGAGGGGGATGATATTTATGGAAAGGGGAGAGTGAGCACTTAGAATTGACTGCCTTGGGACAGCAAAAGCAAATATGACCCATTTCACTCTTTTGGAAGGTCTTGGCCCTACTTGCTTCTCTACTATAAGAATTATGCCTGCAAAAGAACATTTTAAGAAAAAGTCAACTTCCAAATTATATTCAGAAAGAGCTAGATAGCTACTAGTTTGGTGATAACAGAGTAATCAAAAAGGAAGAGGCTACCCCAGAATCCACAGCCTGTTGTATTAGCCAGAGTAACACCATATAGGTTTTCAGTATGAATTTAAAAAATGCGTTCTTATCCAAGAGGTTTCCTGAGGATGCTATAAATGTTTCTTAGGCCATAGTCCACTGTTACCATCTTATTCTATGTAACCAGTTAAGGCTGCAACTGGAGATCACCAGCCAATTCCTCATACATTTCTTGGGCCTTTCCAAAAGGAGCCCCCTTGAGGGGAAAATAACATTCAGTTCAGTTCAGTCACTCAATCGTGTCTGACTCTTTGTGATCCCATGAACTGCAGCACGCCAGGCTTCCCTGTCCATCACCAACTCCCAGAGCTTGCTCAGACTGATGTTCATTGAGTCGGTGATGCCATCCAACCATCTCATCCTCTGTTGTCCCCCTCTCCTCCTGCCTTCAATCTTTCCCAGAATCAGGGTCTTTTCAGATAAAATGGAATCTTGTCATTATAAGCCCATGCCAGCCTGACTCAGGAAAAAAAAAAAAATTCAGCCCACTTGGTCCCGATCCTCTATCTGCAGAAATGTTACAGCTTATCTTATTTAATAAATTAAGGCAATTAGAAAAAAATACACTCTATAAAATGCTACATAAAAACCACAGTGAAATTACAAGTAAAAACTGACAATTGATAAAATCCTGCTTTCAAATCCAATTTCTTAGGAAGGCCTTGATTCTGCAATGTTCAACACATCCTGATCCCGTGCCCCCCCCCCCCCTCCCCCGCCCCTCAGAGAGCGGATAATAGCATTAAAGGTCACTGGTAGGGACTGTTGCCAAGTCAATGAGACAAGGACTCTCCCCCTCTAGAGATATATCAAAATGTGCAGTGAAGGTTTGATTAGGTCAGGGCATCTTTTGTGTTATACATGTAAATGGGAATTAATGTCCACAGAGTGCCAGCAACTATTTTGTTAAGTTTGGTAAAAATGATACTTTGTACTCAACATCAGATCAAACCTCTGAAGTCTGTGCTGGGAAGAGGAGGCAAGACTTAATATTTCCATAATTAAGTAGTTAGTATCTGATTTATCAATTGCTTTTAACAGAATTCATAATGTTTGGCACTGAATAAAAACAGAAAACATATTTTATTAGCATTTCTTTGGGTTTGTTTCCTCCTGTAACGAGGTAACTGCTGAAAAACAATGAATAGTCAGGATATTTATGGAAAAATTGTAGGAGAAAATCAGTAGAGTGTTTAAAGATGAGATTAGTAACACCTCATTTACCTGGGTATTTCCTGGGAAAGAGCAGTTCTTGAGAACTGATTTTTCCATGTACTTAAAGCTTATGCCCACTTAACACCTAAATTTTAGATGGTAATCTTTAAAAAATAAATTACCCACTGGCTTTCTGCCTTCCTATATAGATATTTCTAAACATAATATTATCTTTTCTTTTTCCCGTGATGACTCAGGGGTCATCTTGGTGAACATTCATTACTGCACCATATGGCTATATAGTTCTATGCCTACTATATCATTTTTCTCTCTCCTCCTTCAATGTCAAGCTTTCAGCTGTCACTGTGGCTGTCACTATGCCTCTTCTTAGCTTCTCCTTTGTTGTTATCCAATCTGCTGTGGGCTGAGAAACCAGATAATCAGGCTGATTAAGAATGATTTGCTGAATACAAGTCAAAGGGCTCAGAGTGAGGTACTAAGAAAGAAAATGCATGTCCTTAATATGGAGTTTTCATGAAAACTATTTTGGATATGCAGAAACTTTTTCACTTAATTCTAGATTAAGGGTTGAGGTGGTTCTTTGAATTGGTAGGATATTTCTGCATTCAGTGTTAAAGTATTTCTCCATAGAGAGATGAGATAGTTTAGATATACAAGCTAGAGAAACTACTCCTACAGAAGGAAAGGAATTATATGAGTCAATATTCAAGAACCCTAGCCTAAAACCTCAAACTATGAAGATCAAACTCTTTCCTTGATTTCTAGATGTCTGTTTTTTCTTTTTTTCCCCCCACGTAGAGATGAAGGGCAATTTCTAGAAGGACAAACTTGAAGGATAATAGGCAAAAAGTATGGTTTCCTGTTAGAATCTTTCAAGATTTCACCTTTCCCCCTTAAAATGTTGGTCAAGTGAGATGGGAGAATCTTAGAAAAGAATAGAATAGGACTAGCTGTGGTTTTGAAAAGGAGAGAAGGGGGTAGGGCACAAAGTTTAAAAGAATGACATAGGACATTAACATTAACTGAGGACAGGACATTAACTGATTCTAATCAAATAAGTCCAAGATGGTGGACGAGTCAACTTCCACTAGACCTTGTGCTAAGCTGCTTCAGTCATGTCTGACTCTTTACAGCCCTAAGGACTGTAGCCCACCAGGCTCCTCTGTCCTTGGGGTTCTCCAGGCATGAATACTGGAGCGTGTTTCCATTTCCTCTTCTGGGGGACTTTCACATCCCAGGAGCTGAACCTGCATCTCTTACAGTGCCTGCATTGGCAGGCAAGTTCTTTACCACTAGCGCCACCTGGGAAGCCCTGTATGACCATCATAACACATCAGCAAGCTTAGTGATACACATATCAGTGCCATGACAGGTCTGAGGCCAACCACCAAAGATCAAAAAGTGGGCAGTGGCCCAATTCCTGGAATCCCCACCCCTTCCCAAAATAGGTGGAATAATTCTTCCACTATTAGCTTATGAAATTACCCAGCCCATAAAAACTAACTGGGACTTCCCAGGTGGTGCTAGTGGTAAAGAACCCACTTACCAATGCAAGAGACGTAAGAGATGCAGGTTCAATCACTGGGTCAGAAAGATCCACTGGAGAAGGGCATGGCAACCCACTCCAGTATTCTTGCCTGGAGAATCCTGTGGACAGAGGAGCCTGATGGGCTATGGTCCATAGGATCGCAAAGAGTCGGACACAACTGAAGCAACTTAGCAGCAGCAGCAGCAAAATCTAACCACCCCATATTTTGAGGCTATTCTCTCCTTTTGAGATACCCATACTCTATCTGTGGAGTGTATTTCTCTCTAAATAAATCTACTTCTTACCTATCACTTTGTCTCTCACTGAATTCTTTCTGTGATGAGACATCAAGAACTTGAGCTTCATTAAGATTGAAACCAGGTGTTTGATCTCAGTTGGAAGACTGTCTCGGCTGTGTGGGTTCAAGCTCCAATCTGAGTTGCATGGTTTCATTTTCACATGGCTTCACAAAGCTGTCTACTTTGCTTCCATCTCTTTACAGAAAATCCCCAAATCAGGGCCCCTACCTAAAGTCTCTTCTTGTGTCTAATACTGCCCCTGAGGATAGCCTATTATGGGTCCCCAAACGCCTATGGTTTCCAGAGCCTCCCTGTTTCCACACACCAAGGACAGCGTGGTGCTAAAACAGAGACTCACCCATCTGCCTATTTGTATTTGAATGACTTCTAGTAACAACCAGCAATCTCCCTGCTGATCCCTCCATATTTATTTACTGTACACACAATCTTTTTTTTTTTTTTTTAATGCTTAAATGCTTCCTTCAAAGCTCACAATAAAAAGACTGCATGTCTCTAAAACAGACAGAGGGTGTGGGGTTGGGTGGGAAGGAGAGATGAACATCCTTTTCCTGTCTCTCCCCCAGGACTCAGATGTAGCTGGGATTTCACTGCAATTAGTAAAGATTT
This sequence comes from Oryx dammah, assembly GCF_014754425.2. NCBI lineage: Eukaryota > Metazoa > Chordata > Mammalia > Artiodactyla > Bovidae > Oryx > Oryx dammah. Next base: position 32,474,079 of record NW_024070209.1, read on the forward strand.
CTTAGGTTCAAACAAAGATGAGAGCAGAGACAGCATCCCTTATCTTGTCAGGGGCTTCTCTGGTTTTCAGCATTACAAAGGACTTTTTTTTTTTATTGTTTAATGCCAACCTGTGTGCAGAATACAAAGGCCCCTCCCAGTCCCATACACTCTCAAGAGTAAAATTAGTATGAAATCCAGTAGAAGAATATCGATTATACAATTAGTCCCAAAGCTCAAAGGCCACAGGGCAACCTCATGCGCTTGCTACTAATAAGCACAATGTTTTCCTCTGCAGAGGCATGTTGTATTGCAGGTCTTTTGTACCACATTAAGCTATGCCAGCTTCCTTTCCACATTGCAATTGGATTATTTTTCAATCAGGGGACTTAAAAATAAATAGAAATATCCCTTGACTATTAATAGTTGGGTTTTCTGCAACTGTATCTAAGTTATGTGAACATGACTCAGGGTAATCAATTTATTCTATTTTAAGACACTGAAATTGAGATTTACATCAAATCCTTTTATATCACCATTCAACTAAATTTAATATATACAAACTTATTACATTAAATAGCAAACTGAAACAAAATGTCACTGTAGACAAACCAATAAAGAGTGTAAATCTCTGAAGCCCTCATGTTAGCCCTTCTTTCAGAAATGTTAAAAGTCTGATCAAAATAAGAATAATAGACTTGGACAAAAAAACAGTGTTATAGTTATCTCAGCCTCACAGATTTCAGTCAATACAAAATGGGCTCCACTTAAAAAATTCTCTGTACAGCAAAGTCCAGCTAAGTGTAACATACCCTAAGAAGCCGTCCTGATTTCCCAGCCAGAAGTCCTTGGTTCATATCTTGCCCCTAAGTTTACTATGGTTGCTTGGCTTCACCCTGTGGTTGTGGCACAACACATTACCCAAAAGTACATAGATAGGAGTCCAATACAGGAATGGAATTAGATTCAAGACTGCCATCCATTGTTTTGTCTACAAAAAAAGTCATTTTGAAATGAGGAAACAAAGGTTAATAATTTTATAAACCCATTTGGGGTTTCCCATTGGTTCATATTTTAAATAACTGCAAAAATAATGCTGCAATACTAACTTTTCATTTCTACATAAAATTTTAAGTCAGACTCAACTTTCCAACTTTGCTAGGCTAGTCAATAATTGTAGATAACCTGAGATGCAAATACCACAAAAAACATGGTGCTATAAGACAGAATATTCCAGGCATTCATAAATATGCATTCTACAGCCTCTTTTATAAATGATTCAGCACACAGAACTATGAAATTCTGATAGTGCTCTTTATGTATAGAATAAAAATCATCCAGAGGCAGCAAAATGGATGAATTCTCTAACGCCTCATACCATGAAGCCATCAAGCTTTGCATGTGAGACTTGGAAGGAATAGGAATGCATGTGCAAGTCTCTGGATTTCTCTGAATCTTTACTGAGAGATGGCATTCACAATTAAATTCATGAATATAAGAGTGAGTGTGATAGAAGTGAACTATAACGTGCACCCAGTCCCCCCAAACAAACCGTTTCCTTTACTCTCAATACTCTTAACAGAGAATGAGTGGGGCTTTTTCCCACACCAACCAGTTCTACAACTCTCCAGATACCAACTGTCTTACAATTCAGCTACCAGGAATCAGAGCCAACCCTGGAGGTTAAGTCCCACAAGGCGGTTCCCCACTTTGAATGCCAATTTCAAGTCCCAGTTGTCACCCGTACTTCTGTCATCCGTCCATGTCTGCTGCTCAAGTTTTATAATTTGCAAGAACAGTTCACAGAAGTCAGGAAAGTGCTTTATTTACTATTATCTATTTATCATAAATAATATATTCATGTATCTTTTTGAATTAGCATTTTGTTTCTTTGGGGTGTACACCCAGGAGGGGCATTGTTGGGTCATTTGGTACTAATTTGAAAAGACACATGCACCCCAATGTTCAGAACAGCATTATTTACAATTTCTAAGATACGGAAGCAACCTAAGTGTCCATCAACAGATGAATGGATAAAGAAGATGTGGTATCTGTATACAATGGAATATTACTCAGTCACAAAAAGAATAAAATTTTACCACTTGCAACAATATGGATGGACTTGGAAGGTATGATAAGCAAAATAAGTCAGAGAATGACAAATACTGTATTATATCACTTATATATGTGGAATCTAAAAAATGCAACCAGTGAATATAACAAAAAAAGAAACAGACTAACAGATAGAGAAAACAAATTAGTGTTTACCTGTGGGTACAGGGAAGGGGGTACAACGCAGGGGTAGGGGATTAAAAGGTACAGATTATTCTGTGCAAAATAAGCTGCAAGGATACATTGTACAGGACAAGGAATATAGGCAATATTTTATAATAACTATAAATGGAACATAACCTTTAAAAATTGTGATCACTATACTGTAGACCTATAACTTATAATATACATCAACTATACTTTAATGAAAAAAAATAATATAATTTAAGGACAGCCAAATGGAGCAGATATATAGGGCTAGATCTGTGAGGGGGGCATGGAGCATCCATGCCTTCTCCAGATTTGTACCTTGATATGGTCACTACCTCAAAAGCTGTCTGAACCCCTTCAGTTAGAGTTTTTATGGGGGTTTTGTTATGTAGGTATGAGACATTAAGTCATTGGTCATTGGTGATTTGGCTCAACCTCAAAGCCCGTTCCCCTGCCCAGAGGTAATGCTAAAAGTTCCAGGCCTCTTACCACTGGTTGGTTCCTCTAGTAACCAGTCCCCATTGTCCTAGAATCACATCATTAGCATAAACTCAGGTATGTTGAAAGGGGGTTATTATGAATAATGGAAGATACATCTCTCAACCCTATCTCCACAGGATTTTAGGAACTCTGGGCCAGGAACCAGCAAAGAAGACCAAATATATATTTTCTATCACAGTGTAAAAGCCTCTAAGAAGTGGCCTTGAAAACATACACTTAAGCAGAAATACATTCCACATCTGTGCTGAAGCACTCTTATCCTAAGTGTCATAGAACACAGATATGATCAAGTTCTGGGCTTGAAATGCTAATTTCTTTGGTCTAAGTGGCACAAACCAGAGGAGGTAAAATAATGTTAAATACTTTTCCTGATTCTCTTTTCCACATACACACAAATAATAAGTTAACCACTTTCTTCTCATTCCTTTCCTCTAACCATTTTGAGAACTGCTTAACTATTGTGTTCCCTGTATTATTCACAGAAAATATCTGCCCCTTGTCAGGTACAACAGATTAAACGTTGTATTAAACTGGATGTTAAATGTGGGATGCATTTCAGTTACCTCACTGTCCTGGGGTGACATTTTTCTGAAGGTATTTTCTTTTAATATTTCAAAAGTAAATGATTACATTTTAGATGGAGACACGAAAGGAATTTCTAACAATCACACAAATGTCTTTGTAGGCAAATACATAGAGGGTTTAGAGATGTGAGGAGGGTCATGTAGAGTTGGTTTCATACACTCAGTGATTTTAGAAATGAAATTTGTAAGCTTAAAAATAAACATAAAAAATTAATAAATGCTCTGACATTAAAGAAAACCACAAGAAGGTGAACTGGGCTTGACCCATTGTATAAGTATTTGAATAACTTTTATTGCATGTAAATGGAAATTCACGTTTCAGAACAGTTTTTATTGGCTTAACTTTGTGCTAAAGCTAACAAGCTCAATTGAACCTTGTTATCTCATGAGATTTTTTTAATAACAATTTAAATAAATGAGGGTTTTTTTAACTTCAAAGTTGAAAAAAATATGTCTTTTCAAATGTTCATTTTATTTCATTAGAAGGGAGAAAAGTATCTTATTTTCTTAAGTGAAAAGAGTATACATACTAGTTTTGTTCTGAAATGCCATTGTAAGGATTTGTGATGCTTTTTTAATTTTACGATCAGGGTTGCTGTTTCTGCATTGCAGAGTACTGTACTTCATAGAGTTGTCAGATTAGACAAAGGAAGACAAAACAGAATGTTGAATAAATACCCACTTCCCTTTTTGGATTCTTGCCCTCATCTCACATCACCAGCCTTCCTTGCTCTTGGTCAGTTTCTGGTGGCCATAAAACTCTTGGGGCAGACTCAGGGCTATTCCCATAGAAAACCTTCCCTTCACTTTCTCCCTGTGAACTATAATAGTGGTCCACAGCTCCCATTTCCTACAAAGAAAATAGAATATTCATTTGCAAAGTCTTCCAAAATGAACTTAGTTTTTATATAAATTTGAAGCTATCTAGATGGAAGTTAACCTGTACTTATCTGAAAAGTCTTTAATTTATACCCTTTACTGATCTAGGCTGGCTTTGGGAGATATATCTGGGTATGAAAACAAAGAAAAACAATATCAAATAGATTGACTTTAGATCATAAAAAAGAAGATTCTATCTAAACTTTACTAATCCCCCCTTTACTTGTTTATTCTTTGAATGAGTTACTATACACACACACACACATATATATATTGTATATATATATATATTATTTTGGAACATATAGTCTAACTGATCCTCCATAAGAAAAGCAAGCTGTATTTCATAAATAGAATTTAAATGCCTCTGAATAGTATTAAGGATTGTATCATTATATCATCCCATTTTAAACATAATTCTTTTTTTTATTCTCTGGTTGCTTCTTTGTATTTTATGATACATAGTAACCTGTTATGCATTGCATGTTAGCAGTAATGTTATGTGCTATTTTTAGCTTGTTCTGGATTTATCTTTTCAAGGTCAAAGCATTCCAGCATGCCTAAAAGCTACTCTGTGGAGGTCCTTTTTTTTTTTTTTCCATAAAATTCTTTTTCTTAATCCCCAGACATATTTAAAATTCTAATAGTAGCGTGAAGGGCCATACTTGAATATGATATAACACAGAGAACTAAAAATCACTCATCCACCACTATTTTGTCCCTGTTTATTTTATGGCCCATCAACAAATAGCTATCTTTGTAATCAATCTCTTTAGACTTTCCAGCAATGATAATGTGAGATTAAAAATTGAAGACAGGTGCTTTGTTTTTTTCTTTTTCCTTTCTCCCCTTTTCTACCTCACTCCCCATTTCAGTTTTTCCCACTTTCAGGTAGTATGAGTCACTCAGTCAGTGCTGCATTTAAACAATTACGCACACCCCTTCTAATCTGTCCTTGTCAGCATTTTTATATTAGCACAACAAAACAGTTCCACTATCAATCACTGTTTCTTCAGCTGCCATTCAACATGTTCACTTTGCGAATATTGGCCCTGAATCCTAATGTCTGACAATCTATGAGTTTCATGTTTAATTTTAAATGTTCAGTCTGAAAAGGACAGAAAACTATCAGTGAATTCTTATAAAAAGGAGTGCTAAATCATTAGTGGCAGGGCCACAATTACTTAAGAGCGGAATAGAAAAAAATCTACTCCATGCAAAACCTAGGACTTAATCTCTACTCAGCTCCACTCCCCTAAACTGGGCCTTCTGCATCCACTGAATACTTGAATAGTTTCTGATGGGACAGTTTTTCATCACAGTAGAGTGCAGATTTAAAAGGCAAAAAAATCAAAGGAGAGAGTACATAACTGTATAAAGAAAAGATACTGACCTTAGAGTAGATTTTGATAGAGAAAACATAGGAAAGAATATTCTGACTAAATGGCCAAATGCTAAATACAAAATGCTAACAGAAAGAGTATAGGAGGTAGGTAGGCTGAGGTCTGGGATTGGTGGCTGACAGGACAAAGAGAGTTTTTGGAGACTGAAGTATGTATAACTTAAGGGTAAAGATTAATGTATTTTTAAACACTGGATACTGACTACAAATATATGAACCTGAATATGATAAAATTTTGTAAATTCATAAAATATGTTGCTCTAAGAAAGAAAAGATCATGTAAAAATGTGAGGGGAGAAAAGAATTCTCACACTCTTTCATAACTTTCTTTATCTGTTTATTGCAGTAATTATTTCTAAGCCTGAGGAGTGTCTATTTAAAACTGAACAAACACTCAAGATGACTGACTTGTTTGCTCTTTACAGTCGAAATCTAAAAAACAGCATTTCATTTGCTTAAATTCAGAGTAGAGAAAAAAAAATTCTACCTAAAACCAAACCAATTAATTTGAGGAGGAATATGTGGTGGTTACATTCTTTATCTTATCTCATTGACTTTGAGGACATTGAATAATCATGTCCAGTTTTTATAATTAATCCTGAAAAATAAAATACAAACTAGGCAACAAAAATGATCAATACAAAAGTAAAGACTTGATTTCTCATTTTAGCAATACAATCTTTTCTTGACTTTTAAAATAAATAATGCTGTTTTTTCTCCCCATAATACACTTTAAATTCTGGAAACTTCTAACTGAACAGGAAGACAATTCCCTTATCTCAGCCACATCATCCCATGAAGATTGATCTGAGAATGCCTTTAGAATAATAGCAGCTGGATTCTCTACAGCTATTTATGGGTCTAGTTTCCTAGGCTTAATTTTGATTTATAGCTATTGAAATTAGATCAGGCATTTTCACTGCTTAAAAGAGTGGCTTTGATTTTACCAATTCAATAGGGAGACTATTTACGAACATACCAGTAAACATTTAAATTTGGGTAAGGGCAGAGAAAACAAGATGGCTTTTTATCTCTGATACTTCTGCTTGAAAGTCCTTCAGAATACATGATTGTATTACCTATAGACAAATGGAAGGATTGGATTATTAAATCAGACTCACATGAACTTACCCAGTATCAGTACTGTAGAGCAATTTCAAGAATATAAGCTATGGAGGAGTTCAGATGAAGCATTTTATACCTGACCAGTGGACATGAGTTTGAGCAAACTCAGGGAGATGGTGAAAGACAGGGAAGTCTGGCATGCGGCAGTTCATGGGGCCACAAATAGTTGGACACAACTTAGCAATTGAACAACAATATTTTCCAGCTCATTCCATCAAAAAAGTATTAAAATATACAGAGAAAATTAACTTTCCCATCTGTCTCATATTTGTCCATTTTCCTTCTCAAACATCACCTCTTTCAAAGGTAACTTTGGTGGTATATTATTATTATTACTACTACTCCTACTTTTTTTTTTTTTATTCTTTCAGTACTGCTTCAGGAATATACAAACAAAAATAAATATATTTTGGATTATTCTATCCTACATTTTCTTTTGAATATAACATCTACAGTTATTCAGAATAGTTCAGTATGGAATTCCGAAACTCCTTGAAGATCTTTTACAAGACGATTTGAGGGTCGTGAAATGCTTACAGTATATCACATACTACAGTAACTCAATACATAATTTGCCTAATTTGATTTCACAACAGGATAGCAAATCTCAGGACCACTTTACAGGTTAGGATGTTGAGGCACACGAAGGCTAAATCTGCCTAAATTTATATGAACAATGTGGAGTCTGTATTTCTGCCAAGTGTATTTTATTTTTAGTATATCTTGCTATCTCTTTTAGCATTTGATTTTCTATACTTATGGATTATTCTATGCCAGTTTTGTGCACACAAATCTCTAAGTTGCAGTAGACTGAAAGGGTCTTAGGACTCATCTCATGCATCTATCCATTTAATGTTGTATCTCATTATAGCATTCAATGCTTAAGTGCCTCTCATAGGTTGAAAAACCCTTAAAAGTAGGACACAATTTTTCCCTACTCTTTCCTCTCTTCTCCCATGTTTTTAGTGGTACCTGGCAATGCACTTAATATGTTTTCCCAATTAGAATTCATAATAGTGGAATATGAATCATTCATATTGAGTCTCTCATAGGATTCCAATGTTTTATCATAGTTGCTTTTTCATACATTTGATAAATAATCAATATAAAATAAGCATTTGTTAAAAATTTCTTTATGCATCAATGACTGAAAAATGATACCTATAATGCCAGACTTCTTTAACTTGATTTCTGGAAAGATTGTTTCACGGTAAATTAGACTTAAAAGAATTTAGAGGAAAAAAACATTATGTAGACAAGCAAGTTCTGGAAATGTTACATATCTTAGAAATTCACCATGCCTATTATCATGTACAAAAGTCTAAGAAGTGAGTATAGCTTTTTTTAAACCAGAATTTTCTAAACATATTTTCATATGGAATTCCTTTTCTAATAACATATATGAGCTTCCTATAGACCATTTTACTGAACCATAATATGGAAACAATGCTATAAAAGATGTTTGTTGTAAAGGATATTATAGTAAACAAATAGTTAATTGTATTTGGCATGAGTGAAACACAGAAGACAGGGTATATCTGAAAGAATGACATCAATAGCTAAGTTTGCCTTTATAAGCTTCACAAAGCTATACAGCTCATCTCTTTAATATAAATCAGAGAAGAATAGGGAAATTTTTCTCTATGCATGTGAATATATGCATGACTTTTCTTGAACCTATAATACTTTGACCTCCATAGCTCAGACTGAAGAATTTAAAGCAGTGGTATTTCATTATATATTCTTGATATTTTAAATGTGCCAGCCAAGAAATCATACATAACTGTACTTACATTGTATGGTTATTTGCTTTGTGGTTATCTCTTCAGGTGAATTCACTAAAATAAATAACTATGGCCAATATATTTAGCTTTTTTAATTGAACAGACTTTTATGGCAACATATAAAAATATTATTTAGCCATCTGTCAGTGTTATAATTATTTCCCTAACGTTAAAAACAATTCCAAACAAATATCTTTTCAGAATTCTCTATTAACACCGACTGAAAATTCCTGTAAGATGTCCCTTTTGCTTTATTATTTTTTTCCCTCATCAAGAACAAGGATACAGGATGCTTGGGGCTGGTGCACTGGGATGATCCAGAGAGATGGTGTGGGGAAGGAGGTGGGAGGGGGGTTCAGGATTGGGAACACGTGTACACCCGTGGCAGATTCATGTTGATGTATGGCAAAACCAATACAGTATTGTAAAGTAAAATAAAGCAAAAAAAAAAAAAAAAAAGAACAAAGTATGAACAAGATAACAGCTAAATCTTCAGTGGGAATGGGAAGGAAAAAATTAATAAAACCTACCTCCAAATAACAGCTTTTGACAGTCTCAAATGTTTTGGTAAAGCACTCTATTACTGTTAAGATTACTCATTCTATTTAATTGTAAATAAGGCAGATTTACTGGAAAGCAAAATCATAATAGAAGTTAAATCTTTCCAAGGTCAAACAGTTCTAAGAAGGTCTTCAACCTCAGGGCAGTCAACTGAGAAAAAACAAATACCATTTCAAGTAGTAAGGGGTGGTGTCAAGGGACGGGGGAACAAGACTAAAACTTTGCCTGTCAAGAAATTGGAATATGTTTAATAAAACCAGGCAGTTGTTTTTTAATGGCTGAAGTCATGCAAGAGACCTGGGTTCAAGAGACCTGGGTTCAAGCTCTGGGTCAGGAAGATCTTGAGAAGGGAATGGCTACCCACTCCAGTATTCTCGCCTGGAGAATCCTGGACAGAGCAGCCTGGTGGGCCACAGGCTACAGGGTCGCAAGGAGTCGGACATGACTGAGGGGCTGTGCACACATGCACACCATGCATGAATGTAAACTGACTTCTGCACTTTGAATTCTAAGTATCAGGATGACAACTGAAAGAAGGGAGCAAACTTGTCTTAACAGTTTTATTTCAAGTGTGAAAAAAAAGGGAAAGATGTCTTAATATCAACTTTTGCAATTCTTCTTTATATATTATAATCTCTTTGGGGATTTTTCATGTCACGTTTGTTTTGATGAGCAATGGTTGTTCAAATAGCCCCTTGTCTAAATAGGGAATCTCATGGAGTGACATGAAGGTCATTAGGGTATGGGGCTACTCAAAAAGGCAATTTAATTCAGTTAAGAAATATACAGTAATCACAATGGCTAAGTATAATTGAGGCTTCCTATGTGTTAAGCTTCATGCTAAGAATTTAACACAGATTAACCTGCTTTAATCCTGTGGATAGACATATATAGGTAAGAAGGCAAAAACATTGAATAAGAAACTTGACCTAAGGCCATATACCTACTAGGTGATAAAGTCAGGATTTAAACCTAGTACCTGGGATTTTAAGCTTTACTGTAGAATAAAATAAGATAAAAACAAACTGCAAAACTGTAAACAGGCTAAAAGGTATTCATGAAAACAAACTTTGAGTTTTATATAAGGATGGTACTTGTATAAATAAATTCTGATAGTTCTAATGGATTTCAATGTTTACAAAACTGGCTATGTTACAGTTATATATAAATGGGAAATTTTCTGATTATAGAAATGTGTAAACTGGATCCAGTCCTAGAAGAGTTAGTGACCAATACTAGCTCTGTTATCATCTACCTTAAGAATGGCATACAAGAATACTCTCTTGTATTAATATAAACATAAAATAGATTGCAAAACACTTTTACTACTCCAAATACAGCCTCTTTGAACTGTTTTCAAATTGTTCTCTTCATGCTTCACAATTGGGTCAAGTCTGTTTTTCTCAAATTATATATTATTCATCTTTTGGCAAGTTTCCTTTACAATTTTATTTCTAAGGGAGTAGAAGTTTGTGTTACACTCAAAAAAGAAGAAAAATGAACATGGATCAGATTATTAGATCAATATGCTACTGAGCAGTTGCAAAAATATTTTTAAAAAGATTTTAAGGCATTAATTTACAAGCTAAATAATTAAAAATTAAATCAATAATCATTTCATTTTGAGTGAAATCTCAAAGTACAATGCCAGAAAATCATATCAGATAATATACCCTAGGTGGTTTGATCATTTTAAATTTTTAAAATATTTTTTATATATGTAAATTACAGTTTTTTTCTTATCTTGGTATTTTAAGGCTCTTAATTTCATTTCCTACAGTTTACTTCCTTAACCTTATTATTCATGATCAGTTATAATATTTTCAAAACTTAACTGAGAGAGTGAAAGTCGCTCAGTTGTGTCCGACTCTTTGTGACTCCATGGTCTGTCCATGGAATTCTCTAGGCAAGAATACTGGAGTGGATTGACATTACCTTTTCCAGATCTTCCTGACCTGGGGATTGTACTGGGGGTCTCCTGCATTGCAGGCAGATTCTTTACTGTCTGAGACACCAGGGAAGTCTAGCACTTTCTAATTATAATTTTTAAAATCTTTTCTCAACAAAACCTGTGATAGGGCAGGAATTATAATTCTTTTACAGCTCAAGTTGTTGAGTTTCTAAGAGGTAAAATGACTTGCCTAAAGTTATGCAGCTTGATAAAGCTTTACAAGTTATATATTTATATATATATTTAATACATATTTATATAATACATAAAGCTTCCCAGGAATTACTGATTTCAAGTATAAATCTATTGCAATTTATAACAAAAAGTAGCTATCTACTTTGGTATTAAATTGATATTTGACAAATATATTTATTGTAACAGGAAACTGGACAAAGATTAATGTTTTATCAAGCATTGAATCATATCTCTAACAGACTAAATTTTGATCTCTTTGTCAATTCTATTTTAAAAAGTTAATATAAATCCCATTGCTTGTAATAGGTTACACTGAAGCACACTGATAGTCTCAATAGTAATATCAAAACTATAAAAGTATTTGAAAGCTTTATGGTGAGGATTAAATGTGATAATGTATGAAAACAAGTAGTAAAGTGCTTGGTAACATAGTAAGTGTGCAATAAATATGAGAGTAATGTGCTTCCTTTATACTTAACCACAAAGTATGTCATGATTTTCATAAATTCAGATTGAAATCTTTTGATTTAGAAAGATGAATTATTTTCAACTTCCCACATACTGAAAATTTTTCTTGAATCATTCAGGGAAAAATAATTAGATAAGCCAAGGCTCAAAATACCAGTTACCCCTTCAACCCCACTTTGATATTTCCTTCTTAGTCCTTCCATCTACATGAGTACACTGCTGGCTGCCACCTCTTAGCCATAGCTGACTGGCCCAGGGATCACTTGATCCAGATGCCCTTGTATACAGGCTAACCTCTGGCCCACCCATAAACAATCTGCCCATAAAGGAATAATAGTAATAAACTAAACCCATTGGCATCGCTCCTATAAATTCAAACCAGAGATAAAGGAGTCAGCAGGTAGGAGAAAGGAAAGCAGAAAAATCACATAGAGAGAAGAGAGAAAAATTGAGTCCTTAAGTCAATTAGTGGTGGATACTAAATCAATGATCCCCCAAACTCTGCCTTGGATCTAGTCTACTTTCCAGAGGCTGAAATCTATCTGTTCTTCATAGACCAGACTATCATGTGGTTCTTGTTTTTAACTTGAAGCCTGGACATGTAGTTGTTTCAGGAACATTATATTTACTATGGTCTTTCTTTCTTTCTGTGTCAACCTTTAAAATGCATTTTCACTATTGAAGTAAGACAGGTGACCTCTCTTTCTAACTAACTAATTAAAGTCTACCAATCCCAGGACACTTTTTGATGTAGCTACCTGCTGAGTTACCTATTCATTGCCTTTTCTGGGTTTGGGAAAACCTTTAAAGCAATAATTACACGATGCATGGGACACATTCCAGTACGCTTTACCCAAGAGGTTATCAGAACACTTGGGTTAATAGCAGGGGACTTTTACCTTAGCAAATGATCTTAGCTAACTGCTAAGACAATCTTGAGAGCAATTTGAGAATTAGAGATTCTCCAGTTGTAAAAGATTCCCCTGAAAAATTTGTTCAAGATGAACATTGATTTTAAAGAAATTTTCAGAGGCAATAAGTTTATATGAGCTGTAGTTAAAGACAAATTGAAAACAGTATTAAATATTTTATTCACCTTGACATTTTTATATTTGATTATATTTAACTATATGTGTAAATTTTACACAAAATCTGTAGAATGTTATTGTAAAATGGGGATGATATCAATGACTAGGGCACTTTTAATCTCAATGTGATACAGAAGACAACTCCAATGTTAAAAGACTGAAAAGGCATAACTGGATTTTTGTTTCTTCTTAACTAAGAAGCAATGACTATCAGATTTCAGATTCTACCTATTTTTTGCTTCATTGTTTAACATAAAACCTCCCACTGTACCTTGCTTCACAAAATTTGAACCGTCAGGGGGTAGTAGCCAGTTTATCTCACAAGAGATTTCAAATGAATTTGTACCTCATCTAGACAGGAGTAAGGAGCAACTGTAATTTCAGTTGGATATATGCAGCTGACTCTCAGGTTTCTGGTCATAAATCTTTCACTTTATTGTCATGATATTTTCTGAGGAAGGAGAAAAGGAAAATGGGCGTCTATGTATTTGCTTGGCTTAACTTTGATCTGTCTTGCTGGCTTTCATCACCTTTGGAGGAAAATGCATTTCACACTTAAGCTGTTCCACTGTGGACGGATAAGTGATGACCATCCTGTGGATTTTCACAGCTGTATAAAAGACATCCAGGTGCACCTGTCTTTGGAATCAGAAGCCAGTTAGCCCCTCTCACATTTACAAAATTGCTTCTGGGAGATTCAAACCTGGATGCCTTCCAGGCTAGTTAAAAATAATTCTGGAAGAAAAGTGCAGTGCGGGTACTTGGCAGTAGAAACGTGAGTAATTTTCAGCGGCAGCAGATTCCTTTCAGCCGATTCTGATACCCATTTCATTTCCAAATTTCTTGCAGAAGTTATCTTGTACTTTCAGCTTTCTTCTGATAAACATATTGAAAATGCAGTCAAACAGCTTTTTATCATTTCAAAATTCAAGCTCAAATTTAATCCTGCTGCCCTGATGAAGTCAAGGAAGCTGCTAGAGCATTTTCATTATATCTAGAGCTGACTGCACAACTCCCTGACATTCTTTAAAACTGACAGCATCATTCATTTAGAACAATGTGATCGATCCCAAGAAGCCAGTGGCAATGAACTCTGGATACTCATACAGAAGAGAATATCCTAGCCAGCTGAAAAATGTTCCCCTCTTCATTTTCTGCCTAGAGATGAAGTCCTGCACCATTTGGATTTTAGATTCTGTTAAATCTTAGAGATTTTTCTGTATTGAATCATAGTGCTTCCATTTACACCTCAGTTATCAGTTATTATGTATTATCTCTTAACAATGATAAGAGTTGCCTGTAATTACTAAAGACCTTACTGCTGAAAATGCAGATTGCTAACTTAAATTTTGTGTTTTAAAAGGACTGTAGATACTGTAAAGAAGCAGCCTACTAATTTTTGATTTATACAGGAATAGAACACTCATTAGTATTTTAGGACTAACCTAAGAAAATTACCATTAAGGGCAGGTGTCCCTAGGGTGGTCAACATTCTGGAAGTTAGAATTGATATAAATGAATCTGAAAGTCAATGAACTTCAGAATTGAAAAAAAAAAATAGACATCACTTCATGTAATGGTTCCTAATTTAGGTTCCTTAGGCACTTAGGAAATGGACAAGCAGTTGTTGGTGGTTCATGAGCCATTTTAAATATATCCCCCTACCCGGAAAAAAAAAAAAAAAAAGAGCAATTGTAACTGAAAGAATTTCACATGTTAACTAAAATATCAAATTTGTTATAATTTGCTGGAATTATATCAGCTTAGTATGACACAGCTTGGCCATTTACTTTTATTGTCCAATTAGTTTTCTTTGTGATAAGATTATTTGGTTCTTACTGGAAACAGGGCTGTGGTTTCCCTGCTAGATCCTCACTCCCAGGATAAAGGATTTGAAGCAACTAAGAAAAGGTAAACTTCCAAAAGGAGTTTCATGACCTTAAGAGGTGGACCCTCTATAGGGCATCTAAATTACACATGACTCATTTCCGCCTGCAATGTGGGAGACCTAGGTTCCATCCCTGGGTTGGGAAGATCCCCTGGAGAAGGGAAATGCTACCCACTACAGTATTCTGGCCTAGAGAAACCCATGGACTTTATGGTCCATGGGATCGCAAAGCGTTGGACACTACTGAGCGACTTTCACTTTTGCATCTCCCTAGAGAACATGGTACTCTGTCCAAAACAATCTATAAAGTGGAATAGGAGGCATGAGGTCACACCGGAGAAGAAAACGAGTTGATGGTGTAAGGTATCAGTAAGATCTATTTTGCTACTCGCCGTTCTTCATTCCAGTCCTTTTGCCTTTTCCTCACTTTTTCTTTTCATGCACAAGCAGAAAGCCAGGGCAGACCAAGGTTACTAAAGCCAGAGTCAAGGCCACTAAGCAAGCCTCCAGGCATAGCTCAAAGCCTGGCGGTCTCCTCATAATATGCAACAGGATTCTTCTCTCACTAGGAGGAACATGTGTCCCATTTGGACATCAGATTCTCTGATGGTTTCTAAGGGGAGATTTTCCTCTGCTCATAGCCTCCCAAGAGCCAGTCTTTAATAGAACTTCTCAGAAGGATTAGGACAGTGCATTGCTCCTCAGAGCACCAGCATATGCCATTAGTTTCTTCTACAGATAACATATGGGCTTACTTGCTGAGGAACAAGCTTGGCCTTGGTGGATGGCATGTGATACATGCATGCATTTGCTCAACAAATATTTATTGAACACCTGTTATACACTTGTTAAGCACTGAGTTGTCACCCAGAACCATACAAAGTCTCTGTCCTTATGGGATTTACATTTTAGTGGGGAAAATATCATTATGATAAGTAGAATGAAGTAGACATTCATAGTGATTAAAAAGAGCATAATAGAAGGGTGGCCATATAATTTATCATCCAAACTCGACCACTTTAGAGCAGAAGCCATTTTAGAGAAGAAGCACCATTAACAAATTACTCAGGGTAACAGGCAGGGATTTTGTCACCCTAATTATCCCTGATAGAGTAAGTCAGAAAGACTAAGAGGAATCTGAAAATACTCAACATCTTACTTTCTAACCTCTGGGACCTTTGTTTTCAATTGATGCAGGCAGACTTCTTGGCCCACCGGCTAAGGATTGTTGTCCTACGCTTAAGGAATAAACTATTCTTTGGTTCCAGTCAAAACTGTTAGACCTTTGGCTTATATTAAATCATCTGTCCTTTCCTAGAAAGTGACCAGTACTTTCCAGATAAGCAAATTTCTCTAAGATCACAAGACTACCAAGAGCTCACCTAAAATAGAGGCACTTTGGTGGTCCAGTTTCATAGCAATCCTATTTCAGAGTATACATTTTGAGATGAAATAGCTAAGACTGGACTCTTATTGGTCAATGGGTGAAAGAAGATGTAGGGACATTAGAACTGTTGGCTAGAAAGCACCCACCAGAACATAGGCAATGGTTAAACAAGATTCTCCTATACAAAGAAAGGCTAGTGAAAACTGGGAAAGGCCAGTAAAGTTGTCTGCTTGCAACTTTACATTGTAGGTGAACAGAGAGCTTTCAAAGGAACTACAGACTTGTGTTGCCACTGAAGGTAATTCAACTCTTGACCACATGCCAAAAAAGAACCCTTGAATAGGTAATAGGTATTCATGATAACTGTTAAAGGCCTTGATAATACAGCAAGCTGGAAAAGAAATTTAGAAACTCACATCTTGCTTATATAATACATTAACTCCAGACTACTCCAGTGAACATTTCAATTCCCACTACAATAATTACACACCTCTTCCTCATCTGTGAGGTACCCTGCCCCTCCAACATATAATACCTCCTCTCTGCATAGAGAGATCCTTAGAAACATTATTCTTATTTTGTCTGATCTTGTTTGACTTCCGTGCTTTTCAGCAAACTATTAGACATCATTAAGACTCTCCTCGATTTGAATGGTTTATTCTTTGGAAAACAGTCAAAAATAAACTGACTCAGCACTTAGCTTACACATATATTAAAAGTATATGTTTGTGTATAACATCCAAGACACAGAAGCAACCTAAATGTCCACTGACAGGTGGATAAAGAACATGTGGTATATATGTATTTTGGTATGTATACTGTATGTATAGAATATTACTCAACTATAAAAAATAATGAAATAATGCTATTTTCAGACACATGGATGGACCCAGAGATTATAATATTAAGTGAAGCAATTCAGACAAAGATATCACATGATCTAACATGTTGAACCTGAAAAAAAAAAGATACATAAATCACAAACAGAGCAAACAGGCATAAGTACAAAAGGAGATAGGGGATAAAGCAGAAATTTGGGATTAAATATATCACTACTATATATAAAAGAAACAAACAATGAGGACCTAAGGTACAGCACAGGGAACTATATTGAATATCTTATAATAACTTTTAATGGAAAATAATATGAAAAAGGATATCTATATATAATAACTGAATCACTTTCCCATACATCTAAAACTAACACAACATTGTAAATTAACTATACTTTAATTAAAAAAAATAGAAAACAACATATGATCAATTCATTGCCGATGAGCAAGACACAGGACAGGGCTTCTAAGTGTATAGCTTGAATTTGCCTCTCTGCCTTTTGACAGGGGAAAGGCAAGTCTTTATTTGCCCAGTTAGTTTGGTTATCAACTCTAAACTAGTTTTTATTAAATATACCAAATTTAATGTGCCTTTATTCCTTATTATGTTCCTCTCTTTTTGTAACTGTATCTAACATAATTTAATGTGCAGGTGCAGTAAAACCTTGATAACCTTTATCTACTGAGACCCTCTAATTGAAAAGACTTTTTAATTACTCTTTTGGACTTTGGGGTAAAAACAAATGATAGCAAAGCAAACAAAATGAACATAAAATGGAAACTTCCATGCAGTTACTGCATCACTTTCATCTTAAAATTTAAGTTCCTATATTCTCAAATAGTTACAACTAGCCTCTACTCTAGGCTCTGTCTAAATCAGTACTTGTCACTTGTGATAAGTTTAAGAATTAGCTGGAATGTTTATTGAAAAGTATCTTCTGGTGGCTCAGTGGTAAAGAATCCACTTGAAAGTGCAGGAGACATGAGTTTGATCCCTGATCCGTGAAGATCTCACATGCTATGGAGCAGCTGAGCCCATGTGCCGTAACTATTGAGACTATGTTGTGAAGCCCACACACCCTAGAGCCTGTGCTCCACAACAAGAGAAGCCACTGCCTTGATAAGTCCATGCACTGCAACTAGAAAAAAGCCCACACAGCAACAAGGACAGTACAAAATAAGTAAATAAAATTATTTAGAAAAGCCTCTTTTCAGAACCCACCGCTAGAAGATCTGGAAGAGGCCTCAGGAATCCATATGTTTATCCCTGCAAGTGATTCTAAAACCTGAACTTTGTGCATCACCTTCATTTATTATAGCACAGGAAAGGAATTAGGTTTTTCTCCATGCTTACTCAAAACCAATACAATATAGTAAAGTAAAAAAAAAATAATAATAATTACCTCAACTATAAAAAATAATAATTACTTATTAATAAATTACTAATTGTATATGTATAAAATATAAATGTATAATATATTTATATAGAAAATTATATATATTTATATATAAACATATTACTTATTAAAACACTTAATTACTTATAAATTACTTATTAATTAGCTCATAATTAATAACTATTAGACACAGACTAATGCAAAAGTAGGAAGTCAAGAAACACCTGGAGTAAACAGGCAAATTTGGCCTTGGAATGCAGAATGAAGCAGGGCAAAGACTAATAGAGTTTTGCCAAGAAAATGCACTGGTCATAGCAAACATCATCTTCCAACAACACAAGAGAAGACTCTACACATGGACATCACCAGATGGTCAACACCAAAATCAGATTGATTATATTCTTTGCAGCCAAAGTTGGAGAAGATCTATACAGTCAACAAAAATAAGGCCAGGAGCTGACTGTGGCTCAGATCATGAACTCTTTATTCCCAAATTCAGACTCAAATTGAAGAAAGTAGGGAAAACCGCTAGACCATTCAGGTATGACCTAAATCAAATCCCTTATGATTATACAGTGGAAGTGAGAAATAGATTTGAGGGCCTAGATCTGATAGATAGAGTGCCTGATGAACTATGGCCGAATGAGGTTCGTGACATTGTACAGGAGACAGGGATCCAGACCATCCCCATGGAAAAGAAATGCAAAAAAGCAAAATGGCTGTCTGGGGAAGCCTTACAAACAGCTGTGAAAAGAAGAGAAGCGAAAAGCAAAGGAGAAAAGGAAAGATATAGCATCTGAATGCAGAGTTCCAAAGAATAGCAAGAAGAGATAAGAAAGCCTTCTTCAGCGATCAATGCAAAGAAATAGAGGAAAAGAACAGAATAGGAAAAACTAGAGATCTCTTCAGAAATTTAGAGATACGAAGGGAACATTTCATGCAAAGATGGGCTCGATAAAGGACAGAAGTGGTCTGGACCTAACAGAAGCAGAAGATATTAAGAAGAGGTGGCAAGAATAAACAGAAGAACTGTACAAAAAAGATCTTCATGACCCGGATAATCACGATGGTGTGATCACTCATCTAGAGCCAGACATCCTGGAATGTGAAGTCAAGTGGGCCTTGGAAAGCATCGCTACGAACAAAGCTAGTGGAGGTGATGGAATTCCAGTTGAGCAATTTCAAATCCTGAAAGATGATGCTGTGAAAGTGTTGCACTCAATATGCCAGCAAATTTGGAAAACTCAGCAGTGGCCACAGGACTAGATAAGGTCAATTTTCATTCCAATCCCGAAGAAAGGCAATGCAAAAGAATGCTCAAACTACCACACAATTGCACTCATCTCACATGCTAGTAAAGTAATGCTCAAAATTCTCCAAGCCAGACTTCAACAATATGTGAACCGTGAACTTCCTGATGTTCAAGCTGGTTTTAGAAAAAGGCAGAGGAACCAGAGACCAAATTGCCAACATCTGCTGGATCATGGAAAAAGGAAGAGAGTTGCAGAAAAACATCTATTTCTGCTTTATTGACTATGCCAAAGCCTTTGACTGTGTGGATCACAATAAACTGTGGAAAATTCTGAAAGAGATGGGAATACCAGACCACCTAACCTGCCTCCTGAGAAATCTGTATGCAGGTCAGGAAGCAACAGTTAGAACTGGACATGGAGCAACAGACTGGTTCCAAAGAGGAAAAGGAGTACGTCAAGGCTGTATATTGTCACCCTGCTTATTTAACTTATATGAGAGTACACCATGAGAAATGCTGGACTGGAAGAAACACAAGCTGGAATCAAGATTGCCAGGAGGAATATCAGTAACCTCAGATATGCAGATGACACCACCCTTATGGGAGAAAGTGAAGAGGAACTAAAAAGCCTCTTGATGAAAGTGAAAGAGGAGAGTGAAAAAGTTGGATTAAATTCAACATTCAGAAAACGAAGATCATGGCATCCGGTCCCATCACTTCATGGGAAATAGATGGAGAAACAGTGGAAACAGTGTCAGACTTTATTTTTTTGGGCTCCAAAATCACTGCAGATGGTGACTGTAGCCATGAAATTAAAAGACGCTTACTCCTTGGAAGAAAAGTTATGACCAACCTAGATAGCATATTCAAAAGCAGACACATTACTTTGCCGACTAAGGTCCATCTAGTCAAGGCTATGTTTTTCTAGTAGTCATGTATGGATGTGAGAGTTGGACTGTGAAGAAGGCTGAGCGCCGAAGAATTGATGCTTTTGAACTGTGGTGTTGGAGAAGACTCTTGAGAGTCCCTTGGACTGCAAGGAGATCCAACCAGTCCATTCTGAAGGAGATCAGCCCTGGGATTTCTTTGGACGGAATGATGCTAAAGCTGAAACCCTAGTACTTTGGCCACCTCATGTGAAGAGTTGACTCATTGGAAAAGACTTTGATGCTGGGAGGGATTGGGGACAGGAGGAGAAGGGGACGACAGAGAATGAGATGGCTGGATGGCATCACTGACTCAATGGACGTGAGTCTGAGTGAACTCCGGGAGTTGGTGATGGACAGGGAAGCCTGCCGTGCTGCGATTCATGGGGTCGCAAAGAGTCAGACACAACTGAGCGACTGAACTAAACTGAAGAATTACATGTTAAATAATTTGATGTACACAAAGATATCAGGTATTGAATATTATTAACTTCATTTTACAGGTTCAGAGAGTTTAGTTAACCTAACTGAGATCACAAAGTAATTTATGGGAATCAGATTCCAAAAAGAAAAGTAAGATTCAGAACATTTTCTTTCCTTTCTAATACATTTACTCTATATGCCAAAGCAATAAAGTTAGTCACTGCTTTAAAAAATATTTATCAACCATAAGAATTTAAATCTTTTTTATAAAGTCTTTAGGGATAGCAATTTAATAAACAAAAGTATGCCATTCTATCACCAAGCTCTCCTTTATCAAAGTCTGATTGTCTCTCAGACCCTTAGTTACCCTATGGTCAACCTGTCATCTAATTATAGATCCTGGTGTAATACAGATCAAAGCAGGCTACCTGTGTCCTTACATAGCCTTTCACAGTTTCAAAAGGCTTTTAGATACATTATCTCATTTGATTCCTCTAACAGTACTAATAGATCACACAGAATAGATGACATCTTTGTCTCTTAATACCAAAAGTCACAACAGGGTTCTCACTCTGCTTCTTAATTCAGAGGCATCGTCATCTCAGCACTTTAACTCTCATCTGCAGAATTCATTTGAACTGTTCCCCTTCCCTGTGAGCTCGGTGGTTTTGTGTCCCTAGATAACCTCATGACTGCAGCTCCATCCAAAGGGGCCAGCCTCCCCAGCAAAAGATAACATTAATAGAAAGTCTGGCTGAAATGCCCTGACTTTATTTTTCTCTGGGAAAAGATGTAATTGCAGAACAACTGCTCTCCAGTTATTCAAATTTAAACATTTCATTTGATGAAATGATTTCTTTTACTCATTTTATTATGCAGTTTAAAATTGTGGCTTCAATATATCTGATAGTGATATTAAAGTATTATAGTTACAATGGCTAATTTAACCCCATGTCCATTTGGAAATAATCTTATTCTAATGCAATGCCTTTACTCATGGCAACAGAATTTTACTAGAAGCTTTTTGACAGTAACATTTTATGGAATCAGCAGAGCATAGACTTGGCAAGTGCTCAGTTGGCTGAGGTTCCACATACAAGGTATTCCAACTGCACCATGAAGCAGCCAGGCATGGGTGACTGGCTTGATCCTGAGTTAAAGTCAGTTCTGAGAGACAAAAAAGCAAATCATCCTGCTCCTTTCAAATACATACTGCAATTTCTCTTCAACTTCCAATTACATACATGTAAGGAGGAAATGGTCAGAAGCATAGCATGTGTAAATCTAAATATACTTAGCAATATACTATAGAGGGATATGATTCTACCACTGTGGGCTTCCCTGGTGGCTCAGCCGAAAAGAATCCATTTCCTTCAATGCAGGAGATTTGGGTTTGATACCTGGGTTGAAAAGATCCCTGGAGAAGGAAATGGCAACCCACTCCAGTATTCTTGCCTGGAAAATCTCATAGACAGAGAAGCCTGGCTGTCCCTGGTAGCTCAGCTGGTAAAGAATCTGCCTGTAATTCAGGAGACTCTGGTTCGATTCCTGGGTCAAGA
Source organism: Oryx dammah (assembly GCF_014754425.2). Lineage (NCBI taxonomy): Eukaryota > Metazoa > Chordata > Mammalia > Artiodactyla > Bovidae > Oryx > Oryx dammah. Next base: position 32,496,523 of record NW_024070209.1, read on the forward strand.
GGATCCCCTGGAGAAAGGATAGGCTACTTACTCCAGTATTCTTGGGCTTCCCTGGTGACTCAGAATGTAAAGAATCCACCTGCAATATGGGAGACCTACATTTAACCTCTGGGTTGGAAAGATCCACTGCTTGAGGGCATTGTAACCCACTCCAGTACTCTTGCCTGGAGAATCTCCATGGACAGAGGAGCCTGGAAGGCTACAGTCCATGGGGTCGCAAAGAGTTGGACATGACTGAGCGACTAAGCAGAGCACAGCACATATAAATATAAAAAGCTGTTTGGTCTATTGAGGACTAATCTGACCTAGGTGAGTTTATTCCTAAGTCCAAATCAAATGTTGTAAGGTGCTTGTTCCTCTTGGATAAGTGTATGGAGATGCAATATGATGTGTTTTTGATATTTTTATTATCAAATCTACAGTAAAGTGTTGGTGAGTTTGAATTATGCCATCACATCACTGACAATGGTGATATAAATATCAAAGAAAAAATGAGCAAGCAATATGACTAACATCTAACAGTAAAGTATACAGCTTTTACTTTAAAGATTAGAAGAAAATTAGTTGAAACATGGAGAAGGCAATGGCACCCCACTCCAGTACTCTTGCCTGGAAAATCCCATGGACGGAGGAGCCTGGTAGGCTGCAGTCCATGGGGTTGCTAAGAGTCAGGCATGACTGAGCAACTTCACTTTCACGCATTGGAGAAGGCAATGGCAGCCCACTCCAGTACTCTTGCCTGGAGAATCCCAGGGACAGAGGAGCCTGGTGGGCTGCCGTCTATGGGGTCGCACAGAGTCAGACACGACTGAAGCGACTTAGCAGCAGCAGCAGTTGAAACATTAGGGAACATTGCAAGATACGTGATAAAGAAAAGCATGAACTGGCAACTGTCTTCCACACCCCTGCCTTTTAACCATTTCCAGTAGCCAAATTAACTTTAGTCAAGGTTAACTAACTCCATTCTATTACCACAGATGGGTCCCTTGACTATACTTTAATCCTCCTGGAAATTGTAAGAGACCAAATTAATCTTTCACATTCAGCCAGAGGGAGGAGAGAAGAAAGTCATAATTATGACATGACTGTAATATATTAAGGGAAATTTGTCTCTTTTTAAAGTTACTGCCCAGAAAGATAACACTTTCTTGTCTTTAGCACTTATAAGCTAGGCTGGTACATGTCCAACCTCAGGGTCATGGCCATTTCTCTGCTACACAGCTTACCTTGGAAAAGATAGCTTTCTCCCTCTGTCAATCATTAGCTAAGGTAAGTGTCAGACTATGTGGTTTAATGAGGTAAAAATAGATGAATGTTAATTAGTTCATTTCAGAGCACTAAGTACACATGAGGGAAAAGCCTGGAGTTCAGAGTTAGAAGCTGCAAGTTTGCAGGAAGAATCCCAAAACACTACATTCTCAGCAGATATTTCTGTATCTTCTGGTATGTGTTAAATTGCACTATCAAATGCAAACTTGAGTATCTCGGGAGCAGCCTGGAACTGTGGACTGTCAGGCTGAGTCAAGATATCTGGCTCCACACTGGGGAAGCTATAATTGGCTATACTCCAATACAAAATAAAAAGTATTTTTAAAAAAGATATCTGGCTCCACCACCAATATGAGTAGGATGATGGGCAGATTGCTCTAATTCTGTTTGCCTTCATAAATATGTTAAATGAGAATAATACCTCATGTGTTTACATCATACCAATGTCATAACAATTCAATATAAGAAAGGAATGTGAAAACAGTTGCAAGAATGATGAAAATGATTATATGCTATAATGATACAGAGAGTGGCTTGTAACATCTTCAGAGAAATTTGGGCTAAAATCCATATGTGATGATGGAATCATGAACAAGTCATTATTCTACTGAAAACAATGCTAAGAATGTTTATTGAACAATCGCTTCTATTCAAAATGATCTCACTTTCACCTATTCAAATTATATTTACAGATAAAGTTCATTCTTTAGTACCATGCTGGAAATGGTATCTCATAAACATGTATATGCCAGTTTTGGTCATGTGATAATGATTCATATTCATCTTCTGATAGTTAGAATGGAATGGTGAGATGAACACGGGATTTAGGTCATTATCTGAATGCACATATGTGTTCTGACACTTTCTAGGTTTGTGCCATTGGGTCAAGTTCTACCATTTAACTATCAGTATCTGTTATGCATATATATAATAATTTTTCTTACAGGTTTGCTTCAATGATCAAATGAGAAACTGGATACAAAAGTGATTTGGAAACTGCTTTGAAATAGTGTAATCACTACTATATACAGAGTTCATAAATACATCATCTTCTGAAAATTTAAGTAACTTATACAATCTTCCAGATTTTTTTTTAAATACTCACCACATTGAACTTCCATCCTACAGAGTACAGGAAACTCAGTCTCCTGTCTTGTGCATTCCTGCCTTATGTTTAGTTCTCATGCCACATTCTCTCTTCCTATATCCATATGAAACACTCTTCCTGCTTCCATCCTTCAAGGCACAGCTCAACTGCCTTTTGTTCTGTGAAGCCTTACCTGATGAGATTCTATATTTATTCATCTCTTCTCTAACTCTATTGTCTAAACTCTTAAAACAGTTCTTTTTGATGCCACTCATCTACAACTTACTGTACCCTTATCCCCTTGCATAGTTACCTTTTCAAATAATGTGTATGTATCATATCTTTACCCGTAGGACAAAGGTCACCGAATTTAAAGAACATGGCACACTTTTCCACCCCCAGCATATGTAGTGAGATATCTTATAAGTAGTTGTTCACATTTTATAGTGACTAATACAAAAAAAATAAATGAAAATGTAATGAATGGTGTAAAAATTGAAACCTACATGTCTATTCCAAATGACAAGGAATTACTTTTTTTTTTTTTTAATTATTTAAATTATTTTTTTTCTACTTTACAATACTGTATTGGTTTTGCCATACATCAACATGAATCTGCCACGGGTGTACATAAATTCCCACTCCTGAACCCCCCTCCCACCTCCCTCCCCATACCATCCCTCTGGGTTATCCCAGTGCACCAACCCCAAGCATCCTATATCCTGCATCGAACCTAGACTGGTGATTTGTTTCTTATATGATATTATACATGTTTCAATGCCATTCTCCCAACCTAGATGTCCATCAGCAGATGAATGGATAAGAAAGCTGTGGTACATATACACAATGGAGTATTACTCAGCCATCAAAAAGAATACATTTGAATCAGTTCTAATGAGGTGGATGAAACTGGAGCCAATTATATGGAGGAATTACTTTTTAAAAATAGTATGTTCTAAGATGATTTTCCAGTTGTACTTTGTATAGTGTACCATTTTAGGATATATGTATGTGTGCATATATATATATATATATATATATATATATATATATATTTAATGGTATTGGCACAAGAGTAAGACTGAAACGATTCATTTCAGTGTTTAGAAGGTTACCACAGATTAAAACCAAACCAATTTCTGTTCATGAAGGAGAATCATTTAAGAAGCTGCCATCCATAGTACATTTGGAAGGAATCCATCCAATAATGACTAAATTAAAACACAAATCACTGAAGAAAAAGAGTAGACTCAAGCAACTGGCAAAGTAATAATGAAAAACAAAATAATAGAACATGGGTGAAAGATAATTACAGTCTAGATTTCAAGCAAGTAATCATGAAATAAAAACAAAATAAATTTACTCATAAAACCAAATGTTCCCCTATTCGTCAACTCATTAGCTATGATAACAAATACTGCGTGGTGTTCCAGGTGACCTAAATTATCATATCTATCTCAATCTTCGAATATATATCTCTGGGTACAGAAAAGAAATGGTTTGCTGAATTACTATACTAGATTTCAGTAGTTAACGACTGTTGGGAATCAGTAAATGTTAGATATCATGATGGGTACCTTTATAAACATCAATTTTTTCAATACTCTTAATAGTCAGCCTTACCATCCCTTCACTACTTATTTCCTCTATCCTTAATTTGACAATTAATCCTGTACTATTTTGTGGTTTCTCATATATTATTTGTGTGTTAGTTGCTCAGTCGTGTCTTACTCTTTGTTACCCTATGGACTGTAGCCTGCCAGGCTCCTCTATCCATGGAATTCTCCAGGCAAGAATCCTGGAGGGGTAGCCATTCCCTTCTCCAGGGGATCTTCTTGACCCAGGGATCAAACCTGGGTCTCCTGCATTGCAGGAAGATTCTTTACCATCTGAGGCACCATGGAACCCCCATTATATTATATACTAGGGATATTGGAGAAGGAAATGACAACCCACTCCAGTGTTCTTGCCTGGAGAATCCCAGGGACGGGGGAGCCTGGTAGGCTGTCGTCTATGGGGTCGCACAGAGTCAGACACGACTAAAGCAACTTAGCAGCAGCAGCAGCAGGGATATTTATCTCCCATACTTTATGTGTTTATTCATTCATCTATTCTGGTTAAATATTTATTACATAGCTATTAGGTATTAGGGAGGTATCATTCTTAGTTCTGGACATAGATTAGTGGATAAAAAGAGTCCATTACCCAATGAAGCTTTCATGTTGGTATTACTCATTTGTACATAAATGCATTGTGTATCCAAACTAAATTGTTAGCTTCTTGGAAGCTAGTTCCTTAATTTTACTTTCTTTCATCTTCTAGAGTGTCTAACATGCTATGTACTTAATATATAATTGGTATATAACAGATGTCACTTTAAGATATTTCATTGTTGGATTAAATATCATTTACATAAAAAAAATCCTAATAATAATATGATATCAAATTCTTATGGACTTAAAGGAAAGTTTAGGTCTTAATAAGTTAGCATTCTCTGCATTCCACATAACCTCCTCTACCCTTCTGATCCTCACTGAAACGGTTATTTAAACAGACTTCTAGGTCAGATTTCTCTTCTAGCTGAAACAACATTCACATTTATATGGGCAACAGTTTTGCTTCTAGTATGAATTTTTACTATGATTCTCAATAACAGGATATTTTCTTAATTGATATCTCTTCAGACAAGGCTATTGATGCTATTCCTTTAAGCCACTTTAATTATTTTGATAAGATTTTGCATTTGAAAATAAGAACTCTGGTTTATATATTAGATGGAAGAGTTTCACATAGAATTATAGTCTACACATACATTATCCTGTTCATTTTTCTCAGCCAAGCAGAAGCTAGGTCCGTTTTCCTGGTCTAAAACTTTGGTATTCCTAGCCAAAGTTTCTACATCTTTGGCTATTCTCTTATGTTTTTCTTCTTTCTGTGCTTTGAAAGGCAGTATAGCATAGTGGTTATATGCATGGGTTTTTAAGATATGACTTTTGATAAAACAGGTTCCTCTTATGGGAGTTATATCATAGAAATACATATAAACAGTGGTACCTAATCTGTCATATACCAAGTGCTCATCAAGCACTTGTATGTGAGTCAAAGGAAAATAAAAGACCCTGTTGAAAGCTTACCTTCATTCAGAAAAGTCTAAAAATAAACCATATAATATTATTATATTAATACTAATATAATTAAAATAATAATAAAATAATTAAATAATGATAATATTATTATTTTTAAACTTTTCTAAAACCTGATAAAGTGTATGTTGTTCTATAAATATTTTGCATATGTATGTGAGTTTGGAGGCTCAAAAATTGATTTAACCACATTACCATCAATAAAGTTGGCTGTGGACTGACATAGACACACACAATATCATGGCTGGCATATGGGAAGAGGTACAGAAAGGGCCTGTTTGAAGATCAATGAAACATGAAGTCATCCTACTCTCAAAAAACAAGCAGATATGTATTTTATTCATATTTATCCAACAAAATATAGTTATTTATCTGTAATCTGTTTATGCTACCCAAGAAGAAACTAGGGTCAAAAACTTTAAGTAATACACTCAAGTTCACACAGTGATTTCATTCAGGATTTGACAGTGAGTTCAAAGCTGGACAACTAGCCAGAGGCCATCATTAATTGAAGCACCAGGGAAAGAAGGGCCTTTTCAGCAGGGGTTTTAAGCACAAACCTGTAAGAGTGAAGTGCTGTGTATGTATACAAATATGTATATATGTGTGCATACATATATGCGTATGTGCATGATAAACAATTCCGAGGTGAGGAACTACGAAAAACAGAGAGCACAATTACCTAACAAAAGAATGGACATTCAATGTTCTTCCTTTCCTCCCTCCTTCCATGCTTCCTTCTTTTTTCTTTATTACTAAGTTTTTTAAAGAAAACAGACCATTTCTAATGCTTGCTTTAGGATGTGCTGGGAAGATGTTACAGATGTAAAAAGCCTACAGCTTCTGCCACTATGAGTAGATTGAAGGATAGTCAAAGAATTGGAGATTTGGACCTTGCCAGTGAAAGGTGGAAGACTTCTTACCTTCAACTTGCAACTATCATAACAGTGTCTGATTAGATTATGCTCTGTTCATTTAAACTTAGCATAAATTCATGTGTCTCTTTCAATTCTGGTTTCCTCTGTGTGTATGCCCAACAGTATGTTCATTGCAGCACTGTTTATAATAGCCAGGACATGGAAACAACCTAGATGTCCATCAGTAGATGAATGGATAAGAAAGCTGTGGTACATATACACAATGGAGTATTACTCAGCCATTAAAAAGAATACATTTGAATCAGTTCTGATGAGATGGATGAAACTGGAGCCGATTATACAGAGTGAAGTGAGCCAGAAAGAAAAACACCAATACAGTATACTAACACATATATATGGAATTTAGGAAGATGGCAATGATGACCCTGTATGCAGGACAGCAAAAAAGACACAGATGTGTATAGCGGACTTTTGGACTCAGAGGGAGAGGGAGAGGGTGTGATGATTTGGGAGAATGGCATTGAAACATGTATAATATCATGTAAGAATCGAAATGCCAGTCTATGTCTGATGCAGGATATGACACGCTTGGGGCTGACGCGCGGGGATGACCCAGAGAGATGTTGTGGGGAGGGGGGTGGGAGGGGGGTTCATGTTTGGGAACGCATGTACACCTGTGGTGGATTCATGTCAATCTATGCCAGAACCAATACAGAATTGTAAAGTAAAAATTAAAAATAAATAAATAAATAAATAAAATAAACTTAGCATAAATTCAGTTTATGAACCATTATAAAGGATTAAATATGGGAGAAAAGAATACTACTTGGTCAGTGTAATCAGCATATTCAGATAAAGAAGGGCGCAGAAAAATAAATTATTTTCCATTTAAAATAAATTTATTATTTAAAATAAATATCATTTCTGTTCCTCTTGATTATGGCTAGAATGGAAGTTTCATAGAGACTGCACAACTGAAATTTCTAGGTCTTTATATCCCTAATCTTGAAAGTCTTCCCTAAGCCAATTTGGTTTATTTAAGTTATTTCTTTATTTAAAGATCCTGTTGCTATTTAGTGGCCTTTCTGAGGTCTCCCCTATTTAGTGGCCTTTCTGAGGTTTCCCCATCATCCTAAATAAAACGCTTGGAAGAATAGAAGGGGCAAGGCTGAGTGAAACAGCTAGCCATGCCCAAAGTCACTCTCATGCTTACACATAAACAAATACAGATACATATTTAAAGAGCAAATTATAAAAGCATTAATCATTCATCCCCTCAGGATGCCAAATTGCAGGTGCTTGCCCAGGATGTCTAGATATTTGGCTCATGCCTTTGCTAAAAATGTGGAACATGTGATCTGATGTTTGGATCAGAAAATACAGGTTCCATATAAGTACACAAATATACATATATTGTCCCTTTTTTTTTTTTTTTTTTTGAGGCCACAGCTTGAGCCTTGGAGGAAATTACAATGGGGAACTTGATTTTCAAGAAACTCCCACAAATGAAATAGAGCAGAATTTATGTAAAACTTGTCCCAACATAATCTCTTTCAGCCTACCTCCTTTCCTCAGTCTGTGCTACACATCAGATACATTTAAAAAAATGAGCTACATCTTTTGGTTAATTTGAACTATGCCTGCTCCTATCCATCTGTAAGGAAACAACAGTTCTGAGCCCTCAGGGCTCCTCACTCACATGAGTTCCTTCTTTTGTGCAGTATTGTTGTTTTGGAGGCAGAGGGCATAAGTGGTGGCTGAAACAGGTATCTGCATGCCCGTTTACATCAGAGGGCTACCTTTTTCTTTCACGGAACTTAGATTTTTCGGGAAGGCAAAAGATCCATGCTTAGCTACAATGTGCTGTTTTGTATTCATCAACCACTAATTGCAGCTTCTCTGGGATCTTCTGTAGGCCCAAAGACACTCAGACCCAAATATAGACTGGTACTTCACCACAGAGATTCTCTGTTCCTGCTGTCAAGTCTTTGAATACATGACAATAATTACTGTTCAGAGGAACACTAGAACACAAGGAAAGCTCCCAGGCATCACTTAGCTCTCCTTCCTTCTTGCATCCCCTCTCTCCACCCCATCACTGAAACCTAAACCAGCCAATTAGATAAACAGCATGATACTGCTAGATGCAGCACAAAGCCTGCATCTTACTGCAGCTGTTAGACTGACAGTTCACTTCTAGCCTGGAATTGACTGAGATTCTCTCATTGAGTTCTTTGGGGGTCAAAAGACTCTCCTTGTCCACCTTTGTACCTCAATAAATAGGCATTTATCTCTAAGAATATGTAAAGCTTAGTTCTATAAAAATAGATGTAAGCATGACAAACTGTGATCCCAGTTTAGCCACTAGATGATTCAGCTGGAGTGGACAGGGCACTCTGAGGACAGTTTGCATATCTGCTGTCCCAGAAAACACCTCAAACCCCCAGCTACAGAGCAGCATGCCCAAAAAACCATTAATTTCCCTGGAGCTGCAAACCACCGAGTTCTACTTGAGCAGAAGTTTGGACAATCTACAATGTTCTTTCATATGTCTATCGTATTATCAAATCAGCTCTAACTTATGATAGAATCTAGAAAGTATCAAGAGAAAATCCTGAAGCATGCATTTCAGAGTTGCTTGCCTTGTCTTTCATTAACTATAAATACATTGCATTCAGGCTGCTCTGATATGAAGCAACCACTTTTGTGTTTACAGCTTTTAAAGGGAGGGAAAATCAGAAGCAAGGGCTATCTCATTTTTCTTACATATAATGTGTTCTCCCTTGCCTCTGCAAATGGATGAAGACTACATGTAGCATTATTGATTTCCTGAGGGTTAATGTTTCCTCAGGAAATCAAGTCACTGACTGAAGTGGATTTAGTCCTACATGTCAAAAGGATTTAAGGAAAGGAAAAACAAAGGCATTTAAATAGTCATACTATCTTCTATTTATTAGGCAGGTTATTTTTATAGATTATTTTAAAATATTTTACTTTTAACAAAACAAGTTAATTTTTCCTCTTAAAAGTGTGGGATAGATATTTTTACTCAGGTTTTACAGATAGGGAAAAGTGATGCAGAAGGTTAAACAAGTTACCCAAAGTTGAAGAGCTTTGGTTGAAGAGTTGAAGGTGAGTAGCAGAGCTGGAATTGAAAACATAATGCTATGTACTAGAATTTATTTAACAGAGTTAAACTACGATTGTTGTAGTTAGAGCCCTCAGGAAACACTCCCAGGGGATACAAAACAAACAAATAAACAAAAAAATGACTCTGAAAAGAAGCAGATGTCTGAAACTCTATATCTGAAAGGGGTCTCTAGACCCTCCACTGCTCTTTGAAGGAATGGTGATAATTTTATAGGGGATTTACCTCTGAATGGATCTGTTGTTGGTGTTCAGTCACTAAATTGTGTCTGATTCTGCCACCTCATGGACCGCCAGGCTCCTCTGTCCTCCACCATGTCCCGTAGTTTGCTCAAATTCATGTTCATTGAGTCTAACTATCTAATCATCTTATCCTCTGCCCGTCACTTCTCCTCTTGCCTTCAGTCTTTCCCAGCATCACGGTCTTTTCTAATGAGTTGGCTCTTAGCATCAGGTGGCCAAAGTACTGGAGCTTCAGCTTCAGCAGTAGTCCTTCCAATGAACAGTCAGGGATGATTTCCTTTAGGATTGACTGGTTTGATCTCCACAGAGTCCAAGGAACTCTCAAGAGTCTTCACCAACACCACAATGCAAAAGCATCAGTTTTCGGTACTCAGCCTTCTTTATGGTCCAACTCTCTTATCTGTACATGACTACTGGAAATACCAGTTTTGACTATATGAACCTTTGTCAGTAAATTGATGTCTCTTGCTTTTTAATAGGCTGCCTTGGTTTATCATCCTTGTGACTCAGCTGGTAAAGAATCCGCCTGTAATGTGGAGAAGGGAAAGGCTACTCACTCCAGTATTCTGGCCTGGAGAATTCCATGGACAATACAGTCCATGGGGTCTCAAAGAGTCAGACACGACTGAGTGACTTTCACCTTCACTTGTTTTTTTCATAGCTAGAATGGACCTAGCATTCCATAATATGACTGAGTGATTGAAAGTCACTCAGTCATGTTCAACTCTTAGAAACCCCATGGACTGTAGCCTGCCAGGCTCCTCTGTCCATGGAATTCTCCATGCAAGAATATTGGAATAGACTGCCACTCCTTTCTCAAGGGGATCTTCCCAATCCAGGGACTGAACCCAGGTCTCCCACATTGCAGGTGGATTCTTTACCATCTGAGCCACCAGGGAAGCCCAGTCTTTGCTATATGTCAAAACTTACTAAATCTATGTGTATGTCATATCTAATTATTATGTTCATGTGTGTAAATTGATTATATACCTATCATTTACTGTGTTGATTCCAGACTAGATGATGGTGGTACAATGATTTAAAAAGACCAAATCCCCAAGCTAAAGGCACTCACAGCAAAAGATGGCAACAAATGCATTCACAAATATATATATATTTGCATTAGCAGCATAAGCAAAGTACTACGAGATCATAAGGGAAGAAATAATAAGAGAGGCTGATGGGAAAAAATCTAAATAATCAAAGGGTATTTGTCAGGTAACTTATGGTCTACTAGTCAGCCATTAGAATCACATTGTAGCACAGTACTTGATGACTTTGGAATATTTTTTGTATCTATTATTAAGCTGGACAAGCAGCTTATAACATGTACATGATATGGTTTCATTTGAAAAATATATGTAGAGAACATTTCAGCAAATGTTAATAATGGTCATGAAAAGTTAAATCACTGTCTTCTGCTTTTTGAGTTTTTAATATTTTCTAAGTTTTCTACAGTGAATCTATTTTTCTTTTGTAATTGGAAAGATTTTTCAATGTATTTTATTTAATATCAAATAAATAGTGTTTGCAATGTCTTAACAAAAACAAAAATGATTTGAAACTTCTTCAAACTGAGAAATAATTCAATTCCTAATAAAATTAGGATTTATTTTTACAGAGGGCCTCCTGAGCTCCAAGATGCCTCACTCTGACTAACTGCGATGCCCTGAATTTCTAGTCAGTATTTGGAATCATGCCAGATGTGGCATCTTGCCTTAGTCCAACTCTTCCCTCGTGGTCTTGAATGACCTCTCATACTTGAGATATTGAACTGGAGTGGCTCAGGTCTGTTTCCCTTCAAAGTCCAGTGTTTTGATATCTAGCTACATTACTCAAGCATTGAGCTGAACAGTTTGATTCACTGCTGTTATTTGGGGAGTCAGAATTATTAACAACCAACTTGAGAGTTGGACTGTGAAAAAGGCTGGGTGCCAAAGAATTGATGCTTTTGAACTGTGGTGTTGGAGAAGACTCTTGAGAGTCCCTTGGACTGCAAGGAGATCCAACCAGTCCATTCTGAAGATCAGCCCTGGGATATATTTGGAAGGAATGATGCTAAAGCTGAAACTCCAGTACTTTGGCCACCTCACGCGAAGAGTTGACTCATTGGAAAAGACTTTGATGCTGGGAGGGATTGGGGGCAGGAGGAGAAGGGAACGACAGAGGATGAGATGGCTGGATGGCATCACTGACTCAATGGACGCGAGTCTGAGTGAACTCCGGGAGTTGGTGATGGACAGGGAGGCCTGGTGTGCTGCGATTCACGGGGTCACAAAGAGTTGGACATGACTGAGCGACTGAAATGAACTGAACTGAACTGAAACTAGAAGACCCAGCATCTCTCAGGAAGCCTTTCAATACCTCTGGGTCAGTTCCTATAAAATTAACAACTCGAAAAAAAAAAAAATTCCACTTTCAAAGCTACCTTAGGAGTCAGGAGAAGGGGAGAGTGTCCTGTAATGGCTGAGCCTGATTACCAGCTCAGATCACTTACAACCTGGATGGGCTGTGGACAGCCTGTGATGTAGCCTAGGTTGCCAATACAATGAGACCAGCATACCAACAAGACTCAGTGGTAAACAAGATCACTCCTCTGCACTGGGAGTACTGTGTACTAACCATTGTTTTTTGTTTTTATGAGGTATTTCCCCCTGTGTGGACTGAAAACAGCATAATTTTATACATACTCATATATCACCAGCTTATTAATTCAATACCAAAACAAAGAGCTAACAGAATTTTCTTATATCATTTTTCTATTTTTTTTTTTCTTTCCTTCTTTTTCTTTTTTTATAGTGCTTAAATAGAACAGAATGCCTTCTCAGGTACTTACTCAAATATAAAATTCATTTTGATGATCTTTATTACTTTTGTTATACTAAAGGTTATAGTTGTGGTTAATCAAAAGATTTTCTAGGGTGACACTGTCTAAATTAAGCTACCAAGAATTGATATTTTAAGCAAACTATCTCCTGGGTTTTAGTATTTGATCTGAGGGGGGGAAAAAAAAAGAGTGTTAGCAGCAGGGCACGTGTAAGGTGGAGAGATCCTCTTGAAGAAGAAGATGATGAAATATTCCTTGGAAAGTCTCACATACAATGAATGTGATAGGGAGATTCCAGAAACAGTTTTACCATTTGAGCAAATGTTTCTAAGCCTGTATTTTCACTTTGAAATTCTTTACTACCAGTAAATTAATATCAGGGCATTTTAACCCATGGTTCATAATTATAATAATTGTAGTAATTGCTCTTTATATCATGAAATTTAATTGCTTGACATGTATTAATGAATGGAGGAATGCATTTAGTTCAATTAGAAAAAATATTAATCACATGTTGTATGACTTCCTGTGGTTAATAAAAATTTGGTTGGCTGGCTCAATGTTTAATATAGAGGTGAGATGATATTTAATATACAGAAAGAAAAATAAATTATCTGGATAAATAAGTAAAAACACACTATTTAAAAACCCAAGTAATTAAGGGGAAGAAAACAAAAATTGTGCATGTATATGATGAGTTTTTAATTAGCCATTCATTTATTTATTAAATAAAATTACTGACCCAGGATATACACTATTCTAGACACTAGGAGTAAAACAGTGAACAAAAGCTTCAAAGCATCTGCCCTCTTGAAGGGTTCTCCCTAATTATTGGGATAAGCATTAATTATTCACATTTGGATCTGCACAGATTTAACACACTGTTAATACTAACCCACTTTACCAATGAATTACAAAGCAGTGGAGACAGGATTAAAAGGTCTAGTCACTTATGTAATCTCCATGTGATCTTGGCCTTGACATTTAACCTCTGAAAAACCCTTTCTTTTAATGCACTGATTGGTAAGAATAGATGATCTCTAAGATCTGTCCAAGTTATAAATGCCATAATTCAGTGTTTCCTGTTGAGAGAAAAAAAATATTTTTGACTCATGTTTATAAGTCATGTTACAAGTAGAAAGTTCTTCACAATTAAAAAGGAAAAACAAAAGTAACTCTAATTACAATCAACAGCAAATTGAGAAAGGTATCGCGGTACTTATATACATGTAAGTAAAGTAGTGATGGGCAGCTCTGGGCCAAGGTCATGGGAAAAATCACCACACTGATTACAGCCATTGTGAAGGGTTGTTAGAAACAGCGAGTAAATTACAGAGAAAAGGACCTACAAATCCTTTTCTGAAAATCATTACTATTATCATGATGTTAACTGGGTAATTTTTCTAGCACAAGGGGCAAATGTGTTTTTAAAAACATAATCAGTTGGATGGTACACATAGACAATGCAATTCTTACAACAGCTAATCTGAGATTATTCTATTAGAAAAAAAAAAATAACCTAAAAACAAGATAAAACAACTCACACTGCATATTAGAATACAAGTTATATGCAAAGAATGATAGATCTTTTAGCTATTCTTCATTTATTTAGCTTTCTTAATAGAATAGAGAACAAAGGAAGAAATCTCAGAAATCACACCTCATGTAGACAGGGGCAAACATTATTAATATTAAAGATAATATCCATAAAAATAAACTTGGAATTAATTATGTTCGGATTATCCAGTATTTTCATTAAAGAACAACAGGATGGAGTTGAATGCAAAATGGCATTTGTTTCTAATTGCTTATGATTTAAATAAACGAATGTCAGACTAAAGAGTTTTTACTCTCAGTACCATGGAAGTTTGCCTTGGGATGTCTTGGGCACAGTTTATGATTCTAGAGTTGGTGAGAATCATATTCCTCATAAATTACAGCCTGGTTGCAGAAGCTGTTTTTTTTACATTTCATTACCTGTATATCTAATCACATTAACAGATACCTACTAGTCTTTGTTTTCTTTAGCTCAAATAATACCTTAATTCCTTTTATTTGTACTGTGATTCATGTTTAAAAAGTGCTTTGATATCCTTTTTGTTGTTAAATCTCAAATACTTCTTAGAAGTAGATAAAACAAGCATCAGTCTTTCTGAGGCTCAGTCTCCTCCTTTGTAATATGAAATTAACAATAATAATACTTCACCATAAGTTTTCCTAAAGATTAAGTGAGATTATAGTATTGATTTTATTTTACATTTCTTGATTATTTACTGTATGCAAAATATCATTTTGATTATGCTTCATCAGTTAACTTATTCAATCCACATAGTAACCCTATGTGAAAGTGAAAGTCACTCAGTCATGTCCAACTCTTTGTGACCCCATGGACTCTGCAGTCCATGGAATTCTCTAGGCCAAAATACTGGAGTGGGTAGCCTTTCCCCCTTCTCCAGGGGATCTTCCCAACCCAGGGATCAAACCCAGGTCTCCCGCATTACAGATGGATTCTTTACCAGCTGAGCCACCAAGAAAGCCCTGCTGCTGCTGCTGCTGCTGCTGCTGCTGCTGCTAAGTCGCTTCAGTCGTGTCTGACTCTGTGTGACCCCATAGACGGCAGCCCACCAGGCTCCCCCGTCCCTGGGATTCTCCAGGCAAGAACACTGGAGTGGGTTGCCATTTCTTTCTCCAATGCATGAAAGTGAAAAGTGAAAGGGAAGTCGCTCAGTCGAGTAACCCTATAAATAGGTCCTATTACTTTCCCTATTTTACAATCTGAGAAATCTGAGTCATAGAAAGCAAAGATGATTTGCCCAAAGTTACACAGAAAATTGCAGTTTCACTAGCTAATGATGTAAGCTACCTAGAATTATATCTGGCATCATGTTGCTTCCTAATGAGATCTGCTACCAAGTAAAGGTAGGAAAAGAAGATATTGGTTCCAATGTCAGAGTTAACAAAGTTAGCATTTCATGAATTAGGAGAGAGAAGAAAGGGCTATGAATAGAAAAAGATGGGCTGAGTGCGGGGGGAAGAATACTGATGTGAGCTGAATCCCTGGTCCATTGACAAAAGTTACTGTCAAGGTCATTGCATATCCATAGGGCATGTTTTCAAAAATTAGGAAAAGGTTACCTTTTATCAAGACATTCTTTTCATCTGTTGGAAATGTTTCACACTATTCTTATTGTATTGGAACCAGATTCTTTACCCTCATCTTCCTTAAAATTGTTGTAATAAGCATATGACCCAACGATATCCATGACACAGATGGCATCGTGTTAGATATGATGGCATAGTGCACTAGACAACCACACAAAGCAGTCCTGATTTCCATGTTCAGACCAGAGATTTCTATATATTCCCCCAAATGTCCTTTCACTGCTAAGAAAGAGCTTGAAAATTTTGTCTACAAATGATTTTCAGAAAACCAAGTCCTAGTCTTGGTTTAGATGCTAATATAGATGCTATTAGATGCAATATTAGATGCAATACAGATGCTAATCTATATTTATCTTAATAAGTCTTCTAACAATGATCTGCTTTACCTATGTTTTAGGTAGTCCATTTCTGGAGATCACAAATTTTAAAACTAGCTTTCTGAATTTGAACTGCACACTGAAAGTGTGTACTTGTGTATATGTATATAAAATATGGCTTTTTTTCCTTCCATATTTTCTTGAAATAATATTTTGGTATCACATCAACACACCTTAATATATCAATTACCTTTTTGGTTTGAACATATTTTCCTGTTATTGAAGTTATTGAATATCTTTGTTGGATATATTCTGAAAATAGACTGTCACCTAGTGTCTGAAGGTTTAAGATAAGGATTGTTTACTAAATATAGAGCCCATAAAGCAAAACATCAGCTAGGCACCTGCAATACTATTGTGGAGAGCAATACCTAGTGCATTTGAGTTCAGTAATACAACTTCCACCTAGCAACTAACGGAATGGTGTTTTATTACAAGGAGGACTAGAAAGTTTTAGAAAATAAGCCTCAAAACTATATACCTAGTATTTCTACTAAATTCTGCTTTGTTCTGACTCACTGAGGTTTGAATGCATGGTTTTGTTGAACACACTGGAGAAAGCATATGCTGGAGATGATTTTTATGAATCAGTTTTAGAAGAGTCTAATATAGTACAGTGGAACCTATTTTTAAATTATTTTTTTAAATCTATAAAATAACATTCTTTTATTGCTAATCTTAAAACACATTTTACAAGGGGATAGAACATTATATCCTCTCTAGCAGTAGTAGAGTTAGTAGCTCAGTCGTGTTGAACTCTTTGCGATCCCATGGACTGTAGTCCACCAGGATCCTCTGTGCATGAGCTTCTCCAGGCCAGAATATTGGAGTGAGTAGCGGTTCCCTCTAATCTACAATAATTTGTTACTTATTTTCCCCTCAATTTTTTAAAATGCATTCTTATGTTATAATAATATTAAAACATTCCTAGTAATAATAATTATATCTTTATTGGCATGATCTCTTTTAATTATAAATTATCTGAAAATAGGAAGAGCTCTATAACTGAAATATTATTCCAGAAGCTAAGCTACATAGCTAATTTTGTGAGTTTTATTGTGATACTCCCTGCACTACACACTTTATAATGTTTGTCCCGTTTGATCCACACAAGATTACAATTGTAAAATAATTACTTATAGAAGATGAAATACAGAAACCAAGATGTGCAATTTCTTAAAGATAAGGAAGGTATCACAATCTATAAGAACAGAATTTATACCCAGGAACCCTAACTTCAGACCTGCAGTCACAACTACAATGTTAGACTATGTTAGTCTACTTCTGTAAGGAAACTTTTGGTCTTTTGAGGCAAAGTGATATGGCAATCCCAACTGATACATAAAATAATGAATGGATTACTTCTCAGTTGTCCTTTATGATTTCCTCCATTTGTCTTCAGGCCTCTTTTTTTTTTTTTTAATCTATCAGCACTTCTCACCCTTTCATCAGCCTAAAGAGTGGCATCCCCAGAGGAACGTGGAGAATTGCTATCTCACATCACCCCAATTCATCCTTGCTTCACATTCTCCCTGACAAATCTATTCATCAGCCTGTCTGTCTGCTTCAGACTCGCAACTCTCTTAAGACTGCTTTTGAAAGGAAGGCACAACACTTCCATTCTTTTCTGAGCTTGTCAACTCAATCCTCACATTCACACGATACCTCCTTGTGCACGTCAGAGATGCCCAGGTTCATTAACCAAGGGCTGCTGCTGAGATTTCATCCTTTCTTTACCTTCTTAACTAAAGCAGTTCTTCTCTTTCCCTTTGTAATCTTGCAACCACTCTCTGAGACAGATGAAGCTTCCAACATGTTATTTTTCCATAGATTTACATAGTAGTAACAGAAACACAGGCCACTATTCAAAGATGACATTGAAGAAAAGTTTGATCATTTATATAACATAACTCTCCAAGAAGATGATCTTGCCAGTGATCTCTTGAAACAGGTTCCTTTTTCTCAACTGAGAGAAGTGGTTTTTATGTATTATTTTGGGAAGATCCTTATGAACTATTTTTTAAAAAATTCCCTATCGTCAATCTGACTGGAATGGTGATATGACATCAGTGCTGTCAGTTTCACAATAAAATATCATGCCTCTAGAGACTATTTATTATAGTATAAAAAAGAATCTTGTAGCTCAGTGGGTAAAGAATCTGCCTGAAAGGCAGGAGACCTGGGTTCATTTCCTGAGTTGGGAAGATCCCCTGGAGAAAGAAATAGCAACCTATTTCAGGATTCTTGCCTGGGGAATCTCATCGACAGAGGAGTCTGGCAGGCTACAGTCCATGGGGTCACAAGAGTCAGACATGACTTAGTGACTAAACCACCTAAAAAGAATCAAATGTAACCTCAACAAGATTTCTCAGACTCTGTGTGTCTGTCTGAAAGAAGTTCCTCTCTTCCATGTCTACTCAATCAGAAGATCAAGTATCTTTCCCAGTTCTTTCATTACCTGCCTGTTGACCAGTACAAACTTAAAAACCAGAACAAAAGGTGACTCCTTGCATCTCTCAGATGGTACATAACTCACTGTGGTGTACTGGTTGGCCTATGATTATTTCTTTGTTTTTACTCTACTTTGACTTCAGAATCTTCCCTTATCTCTATTTATATGATTGCATTCACTCTGAGATTTTCCACTTCCTCCTTGACTGTAACTCAGACAAACTACTGATTACGATCTCCTTCAGTCCTCCAATTCCTATTTCTGGCCTTGTTCCTCAATCTTTGCTGTAACTCCAACAGTAGTTAATTTATACTTACAAGAAACAGCTGTGAATTAAATTTGGTAATTACTTTCACATACACATTTTCCTCCCATACAAAAACAAATATATATCAGTTCAAATAAAAATGACAGGAAGCTGAAATGAAACACTGGAGTGAATTAAGAATTGGGGCAACTTTTAAAAAACTATTCAGAATTACTGAATTTGCTACAAAAACTGAACAGGAAGTTCCCAAGTTAAAAACAAGTTATATTCTGATTATTCTTTCATAGATTAATTGCTTGGAATTTTGGAAGCACTAATATAAACTACTAAATTCAAGGAAATAGTCTAACAGATTTTAAAATCAGAGTTAGAGCAGATGTAGTTGAGGAGCGGAAGGAACAGTGAGGAAGGGAAAGGATGAGCTACCTCACTGAGACCTCGGTGAAACCAAAAGTGCTGATGACCTAGAGTGGTGGGCAGTGGTTCACAAAATGTGGCTCTGGGTTAAGAGTGATAATTTGTATTAGCATCACTGTAGTTGTGTTAAGGGCTTCTCAGGTGACTCGGTAGGTAAAGAATCCACTTGCAATGCAGAAGACACAGAAGATGCAGTCTGATCCCTGGGTCGGGAAGATCCCCTGGAGAAAGGCACAGCAACCCACTCCAGCTTTCTTGCCTGGAGAATCCCATGGACAGAGGAACCTGGCGGGCGACAGTCCATGGAGTCACAGAGTCAGACATGACTGAAGCGACTGAGTATGTACACACACCATTGTGTTAAAACTGCGCATTCCCAGAACCTACCTCTGGTCTCTGGTATCAGAATCTCTGCAAGTGAAACCTAAGGATTCACCATTACAGAGAGACACCCCAGGTGACTGCACAACTAAATCAGAGAATCTTTCTATAGCTACAAATGTATAGTAAATCAACATACGGCGTTATAAAAATGAAACTAAATGATGCCAACCAAGACTATTACCATTTTATATTAAGATTCTTCTATCCAGTTGTTTGATTTGACTTGTGGTGCCTTGTTTTACTTTGGCTGCTGGCCTGATGGGCCAAGTTCTTTATTTTATGTCTGCTCTCTGTGCTGTTACTGTCAAAGAAAAGGCTAACCTGAATCTTATTGGAAATGTCCGCCTTTATCTGGGTCATAAAAGTTAAGCATGACCTTTAAATACTTCATATTTCCTGAAAAATATGTCAGTATTATGTACATATATATGCAGCCAATGGGTTTATATATCACCTTTCAGGCTGGCTATACAATCACATGTACTTTCTCCACCTGTAATGAAGTAGGGACGTGAATATTTGAAAGTACAAATCATTTTTGTATTCCTAAATGAATATGCAAATAGACTTGAAAAAATGGAATGTTTTTCTTCCTGGAATGAAAAGAAAAAATAAGGATTGTGAAAAGAAAATAGTCAACTGCAAGAAAGGAAAGAAAAGAAATATCTGGGAATGTACTGTTCCTAATTCAATGTTCTCAGCTAGTAACTGAGCATCATAATTACTATTAGAATAGAGACAAGGCCTGAAGTCAGTGATCAGCTACAAAGAAGAGCAGCAGTGAGCCACATCACCAGGATCACAGAAATAAGGGAGCAAAGCAGCACAATCTGTACTTTCACTGAGTGAGGTCTAGAATATGATGTCCTCATTCTAAAGTTTTACACCTGTTTAGGATTATAGATTGGGGCTTCCCTGGTGGTGCAGAGGTTAAGGCATCTGCCTGCAATGTGGGAGACCTGGGTTTGATTCCTGAGTCAGGAGGATCCCCTGGAGAAGGAAATGGCAACCTGCTCCAGTATTCTTGCCTGGAGAATCCCATGGACAGAGGATCTTGGTGGGCTACAGTCCATGGGTCGCAAAGAGCTGGACACGACTGAGTGACTTCACTTCACTTAGAATTATAGATAAACATGTATTAAATAAAAATTACTGTATATATGTTTTATTGAGGAAGAGCTGTTTAGTCAAACCTTTTAGGTTTAAGACAGATTAGAGTTCAACTAATTTGATTTTGATTTTCTTTTAAACCTGCCTCTCAAGAAAGTATAGAAAAGAGTCAAGTAAGGATTACCTGCATAGGTGTGACACATAGTTTTGTTCCTTGTTACTGTCTACCACTTCCATGAACTATAACTTTTTCATGTCTGCCTTTTATATCTACAGAACACATCTCTCTAATGACCCCTGATATTCCCAAATTAAACCAACAAAATAGGAGCACAAAGCTGAGCATAAGAACAGAAAGTTTGATCTCAGTAGATTTTATTCTAGTACACACGATCCTGTTTTCTGATTCACAGTTAAAGATTTATGTACTATTACATCAAGTACCTCAGACTCCAGCGGGGCTACTATGTTCAAAACAAGACACTAATTTGCTACTCATAACTCAGAATATAGCAGGCTCCCCCAGGAATAGAATTACTAATATAACTGGTCTGTCATTCATGGAGTGAAATATTGAATGAGAGAAAAGCTTATGCTAATTATACTACAAATAAATATTAAACATTCTAGTGCTTTAAATGATACAATGGGGAAACATTTGTATAGAATGAAACCTGATTTTACTGTTGATTAAATCAAAACTTTGTAATGTTGCCAGGCAATGGACTAGTACACTTATAGAAAAATCAAATTTGATTGGGCAGATTAATTGATGAAAAACAAAACAAAGTAAGTACAATTTCAGAAATAATTTATTTTTATTGCCCAAAATTTTGCTTAAATGATTTGTTTGTTCTGTACTATAACAAATGAAAAAAAACAAAACCTTAAAAAACTTCCTGATGATTGCTTCATTTGAGATGGGAAATGAACATTGTGATTAATGGTCACTCCAACAGTGATAATTAAATAAGTTAGTTATCTCTACAGACTATTCTGTTTCTTGTTTTATTTCTTTCAGGAGACAATATAATTGCACTTAATAGAGAAAAAGTAAACATGGTAATGATTTATTATTTTTATGAGAATACTTACAATTTTTTATCAGACTATCAGAATCAACTGTTGGATAAAGATACTAAGGTGAATTTAGAATTTGTTTTAGAGAAGATTAACATTGATCATAGAGTTGTGATAATGACTCTTAAAACAGGTTAAAGGAAATTAATTTTTAGCAGGTTTAGCCAATGATTTACAAAATATATCAATGAACGGAAATTGTACTGAACTAGCAAAATGCTGTTTTCATTCTTATTTTAAGCTAATGGTATAACATATTTTAAAAATGCTTTAACTACCTAAGAACTCTATTTCTTTTTACTGTTTGTAGTGCTGAGATGTTTAGGTACCATAGCTCTTCATGTGTTTTAACTACTGAAAGTTATACTTAAATTACCTAATGTCAGTGGTTGTACATTAAAAACAATTTGTCCCCTACCAGAGGACACTTGGCAATGTCTAGAGACATTTTTTGGTTGTCACAAGGAAGGGGGCACTACTGGTATATAGGGGACACTTGTAAACATCCTACAATACACAGAACAAGCCCCCAGGACAAAGTGTTAACTGGCCCAAAATGTCAATCTTCAAAAACCTTCCCCTAAACTTTTCACCTTGACCTTAATTTTCCATGAATTCTCAGCTCAAAAAGAAGCACTTTTCCATGGAAAATAGAATGTTGCATCCTGGTGCTGACTGCCTCTCTTCCTCAGTGCCACTTGATGGGTAAAGCATTTACACTAGTAAATGTGAATTCAAAATAAAACAAGGGCAAGTTATCATTTCAAGATAAAATGACTAAGATGAAACTTCAATAGCCTTAAGTGTTTTATTGCTTTTTTTTACTTTCTCTGACAATAAACATCATATTTACGCTTACTTTCTGTTTTGCTAGGTGTGAAGATAGAATTCTAATGAGCCATCAAATATCATAAAAAAGGAGTGCAGACAAGCACTTGGCTCAAAGGTCCACTGCCTGCTCATATAAGGTCCCCAATTCACTCTGGCAGTCTCTATAAAACAAATGAGCTGTAGAGAAATGCTTTTTGCTGGCAGTATACCTATAATGTAAAATATTTTTTTACCATGAGAAAAATAAATCACACACACACACACACACACACACACACACACATACAAACCTATAACAAAATATTTTTCACCAGGAGAAAAATAAATCACACACACACACAAGAGCAAAACTCTATTCTATTGACTAAAAAGGCAAAATAGACACAGTTCAAAGTATGCAAGTAATATATTTCACTGCTAAATTATTTCAAGCAAATAAATCCTGAGAACAGAAAGTAAAATATACAAGACTTCAACACTTCTAAATGTCAATGAATGATACTAGTTGAAAAACCAGCCTCTCAATATACATCAAGACCAGTTACTTGGCTACAACCTACCTATGTACATACTTTCCTTTAAAAAAACCACTTCAAACTGAAGGATGTGTTGGAAGATATTCTACTTTTTAAACTATTTCCATTTGGCCTTTGGAGTGAAATGCTGTTAGTCTATCATTAAATTTTTAAAAGCTTAAAGGAAAAGGCAGAATTTAAACTCTCAAGAATTTAAAGTCTTTGTTTTCCTTTTATCACCAGCCTTAAATAAAAATTCACAAGAAGAAAGGTGCCAAGACATATTTGCCATTTTGGATACATTTGAAAAAAAAATATTTAGGGAAAGTTTTACCAAACCAGCATTTACAGATTTTATGTTTTATATTTAATTATATTTCAAAAAAATTTTTACAAGTCACTCCCTGGTTAACAAATATGGACACAAAATAGCAACAGAAAATATAAATTTGAAATTTTATAAAATTAATCAAGAATATAAGGAAAAGGGTAAATTAAGAATAATGAGATAGAAACAAGAGTGAAATAAACACAACATACAGTTCTAGGGACTTTAGAAACGACCCGTATAATTATTTCTGTTCATTTAGTAATATTTTTTAAAGTTGCTGAAGAATTCACACATGCAACAGAGAAAGACTAAGATGCTATTTTTTGGATTCTGAAAGGGCATAAGATTCAATTAGACTAACATTCTATGTAACTAACTCTTTTACAAGCCATTAGAAATTTGGGCAATGTCTGCATAAATTTCAATAAGTGAGTACAAAATATGAACTTAGCACATCCCATAATCAGCTAAAATATCCCAGTCTCTAAATTTAGTAAGACTCTAGCCTTTGTCTTTACATTGCCTTATTGAAAAAAATCACCCAGTCCTGTTAATAACCCAAGAACTCCCTTTACCTCTTCTATGCCCTGCTTCTCAGTGTGTACACTCAAATGACTCACATATACATTACACCAGCACAGATCTATTTTCTCAGGTTTAGATCCATTCATTCAACTGCCCGTTGGGCACTTATAAGACCACAAGTTACCTCAACTCTTATTCTTGCTATCTCTCTCTACTTCATTCTATGTATCTCAGTATATTGACAGCTTTCTATCTTCACCACCTCCATGCAAGTCCAAGACACTATAATGGGAACTACTGCAACACCTATCTCACAGGCTGTCACACAACCATTCCCAACCCCCTTTAATCTGTGAAAACAAATCTGATCATAAAACTTTCGTGTCTCTTTAATAGTGTCTCTTTGCTATTTGAGAATAAAAACAAAACACTTGAAGTGACCTAGCAGACTTGGCTTATTCTGGAAACAAAATTCTGTCTCATTTCAAACTCTTCTCTCCCTGCTCCCAGCACTGTTGCAGCTATAATGGTCTTTCACTTGCATTTTCTTTCCTCTATTCACCACAGGACCTTTGAACATGATACTTGTCTTTACATGGAACATCTTCTGTTCTCTCTTCAACTAGTTCACGTTATTCATCTTTCTAATTCAGTCGCAAATTCCATTTCTTTGGAAAATTTTTCTCAGAGCCTTTGACTAGGCCAAATCTGACTAGGAAAGACTCCTAGAACTCTCTGTTTCTCTCCATCCTAACTGCCCGATGTGGTTGCAATTTTAGATTTGTTTGTGGAATTACCTAGAGAGTGTCTTATTCCTACAAGAATACCAAAGAGGGCAAGAATATCAAAGAGGCTTTGTTCATTACTAGACCCCCAGGTTTTACAGTGTTGCTTGACACCAATGTCTGCCCAGGAAATATTTATCAAATAACTAGATGGACACTGCTGTGATATCTTAAATTAAGAATGATAAAAATTATTAACTATTTTGAGATGTTGGTCCTAATTTCTGAAGCAGTGATACATTGTGGGGAAGAACATGTTATTCTGACAATGGTATTAAAGGCCAGTGCTTGAAAATTATTAAAAGAAAACCATAATCACTTGAGAACAACAAACTTTCATGGAACTCTTAGCCATATTATATAGAACTATTATTTTACTTATCTCAATTCTTCTTTGAGACAGATGATATTGTCACCATTTTAAATATGAGAAAATTTTAAAAGGTTAAATGACTTGCATAGGGTTTTATAAAATGTAAATAGTAGAGCTGGGATTTGAAACCAGACTGCATTAATTCTGAAGTCCAAGACTAAATCCTTTTCTTACATAATCTTAGTAACACTTAATTCAGGTTACTGTTTATGAAAGAAGATCATGTACACTTTTTTTGATGTTAATAATTCTCAACCATTTTATTGGCATAATTTTGGAGGAATGAGCTCTAAAGAAGAGCCTAATTCTATCCTCCATGTAAATATACAAGGGTAATACTTTCCAATTGCTTTTGGTCACATTATTTGACAATAAGATATAGTTACACAATGAAAGTCAGTTCCAAAATGGTCAAAAGATTTCATTATATAAAAAATAGCTTATTGACAATAGCCAGAAGACATTATAACAAGGATCCCATGTGGAAGATAGTTTTTCTCTCAAAGATCTTTAAAAAAAAATCAAGGTACAAAACTTTTTTAAGAAAACACTAAGGAATGTCAACATATCAGAGTCACAAAGGTTTTTCAAGGAAAGTTTATGGGAGGCAAGGGCTTCCGAGGTGGTTCAGTGGTAAAGAATCCACCTCCCAATGCAAGAGAGAGAGGAGATGTTGGTTTGATCCCTAAGTCAGGAAGATCCCCTACAGGAGGAAATGGCAACCCATTCTGGAAGTGCCTGGAAAATTCCATGGACAGAGGACCCTGGTGGGCTACAGTCATGGGGTTGTGAAGAGTCAGACACAACTGAGTGCACGTATACAGGAGAGGTAAATTTTCTCCAATCATGCAAATTTTAAAAAGAAGGGGTATAGATGAACCTTACCTGAAGACAGACATTATAAATAGCTTAGAAACTGTGGGTGTTGTAAAACATTTATTACAGAATTACTTCTTAGACTAAATATTATTTTTGAGGACTACTTCTGGTTTAAAATGGTACAGATGAAAAAATACAAAATAGAGATGTTGTCTTTCGCTTGCAGAACATCAACCACAGAGTAAGTGACATTATTTTCTCCGAAAATAGTGTTTTAAGATCACGCTCACTTAAAAAAGATGAATAAATCTTGATTAATTCAATGAAATTGATAGCTTTAGGAATAACCTGTTTGGAGCCAAATTTCTTTAAAAAAATCAATATTGCTTATACACTGGGCAAATTTTCACATTAATGGTAGCACATCTCTTCACTGCATAAATATACACTGATTCTAACCCATTTGCCACTGACCTCCATAGGTTGATGGAAATAGGAGTTCTGTGTGTGTTCTAAATTTTAAAAAGCAATTTTCTTAACATCTAATTTATTTGAGGTTGAAAGAATGTCACACAAAACACTCTACTTTCCATGTACAATAAAGGTATAGGAACCCTAGATTTCTAACCAATAATAATTAAAAAAAAATACTGTAATACATTCAGCTACTAGAGTATACAGAGAAGGGAGAAGTTCTTTTATGGAAACTGGCATCTATTGGCAACTCCTGAAATTTCACACAATTTTTATTGCAATCCAAAGAAACTTAAATTTGGGGTGGTGAGGAGGAACTGTCTTAATAATTAAGTATTAACCATAACTCACTAAAGGAAGGCCCTAAAGTTCTTGGATATATTAAAAAATAAGCAGCATGTTTATACCCGGAAAGAAAAACAAAATAGAATTAAAACTTGAAGCAAAAGCCTCAAAACCATTATGGAAGACAAACAAGGCCCCAAAGGTTAAAAGTGGAATCCTGACTGCATAATCAGGAACTACATGTACAGGAAGAAGGGGTGGGGGCAGAGGGGTAGTTAGAACTGTCTCAGATAATCAAGATATCTAGGTCACCGGACCTTGGTGTCATCATCTTTAGAATACTTAGTTCTAATAAGAGCTAAGACTTGATTTAGGTTTAAAGTACAAGATTCAATTTTGGATTCAAAATTCCTAATTGTCTGTAGGAATACTACCTGCAAAGAATCTAGACCTGGACTCAATTTTGAGTTCTAACTGATGACAAGCATTTGTATTTCCTATAACATTGCAGATTGCAAATCTGGGGATGGCAACAATTTTTACAAATGTTTATACTTTAAGATTTTCTGGCAGCACAGTAGAAATAGACCAAGGGTATTAGATTAATTGAAGATATTTTATGAATGAGACTTTCTGGTATAATTCAAAAGTACATATTAATGTTGTTTTCAAGATATCCTTATTATGCACTGAGCTGAAAACACAATGTACTAGTTACAACGTGCAAAAAGTATTTATTCCCTCTGAATGCTTCATCTGTACCCCCTTGTTTAAAAATCTTCAGTTGAACCATATAAACTTTCTGATAGTCATCCTTTTTGGACCTAAACAAAGCAATAACTCTGTATGGTGTAATCTGTATTAATTTGCTTGTATATACATCTGATTATGTGTGTGTGTATATATATATATATATACATGCATGTGTGCATAACACTAATTGAAATGTTAGATAAGTACAATAATAAATCTGGTTACTCATTTATCAAAAATCTTACTAAATGAAGCAAGTTTTTATGGGCTACTCTGTCTAACTGATCTTTCCTATTCCAATAGGATAGTTTTAATCGATGCTTGTTTATTTATATGATCACTTTTGTAAATGCATACAGTAGGAGGAAATTTTAACACTTTCATTATTTAACAGAGAAATACCAAAAGTTAAGTAAGTTTCTTGTTTTAAAGGGCTATGATTTGAAAAGGGGCTAAAGTCTTCTTAGGCTTTAAAAGTTATTAGTATGTACACAGGGAAGTGTGTGGGGGTGACTCAGGCTTGTGTCTTTCCTGTCTTTAAGATGCAGTAAAATTTGGTTAGTTTTACTGTCATCTCAAATACCTGAAAAAATGTCATTGATTCTAAAATTAGTCAAATGGCAATGGAAGCATAGTTGTCAGTGTACACTGATTTTTTTCAAGCTCTTCAATATTTATCATATCACTTTTTATTTGCACATATGATTCATGAAGCTTTGTGTATTTCTCAGTCAAGATTTTAGAATTTTGCTCATTTGTGTGTTTATCTGGGCTCCCCTGGTGGCTCAGATGGTAAAGCATCTGCCTGCAATGTGGGAGACCTGGGTTCAATCCCTGGGTTGGGAAGATCCCCTGGAGAAGGAAATGGCAACCCACTCCAGTACTCTTGCCTGGAAAATTCCATGGATGGAGGAGCCTGGTAGGCTACAGTCCATGAGATTGCAAAGAGTCCTACATGACTGAGAGACTTCACTGGTTCACTGGTGTGTTTATCTCTAAGTAGCCTGTGAAACTACTCTTTTCCCACCTATCTTCCTGCTTTACCTTCCTTAAGCAATTAAGTGATCAGTGCTTCCAGGCAAAGTTGATCTTTGCCTGGCTCTGGGGGCATGAGTTTTGATTAGCCTAGACATTCTTGATAATTTTCTTCTAATGCCTGTGATTGGTTTAGGAAAGAGTCAATGAGAGTGGAGGAAACATGCTGAGGAACTTGTAGGAAAGGGATGTAGATGCATGCATGTGCGCGCACACAAACACACACACGCACAGTCCTAGCCTATTTGAGGATGCAGTTATATGAAGATATATGAAGCATATATGAAGGGATGCAAATTAAAAGACACTTACTCCTTGGAAGAAAAGTTATGACCAACCTAGATAGCATGTTGAAAAGCAGAGACATTACTTTGCCAACAAAGATCCGTCTAGTCAAGGCTATGGTTTTTCCAATGGTCATGTATGGATGTGAGAGTTGGACTGTGAAGTAAGCTGAGCACCGAAGAATTGATGCTTTTGAACTGTGGTGTTGGAGAAGACTCTTGAGAGTCCCTTGGACTGCAAGGAGATCCAACCAGTCCATTCTAAAGGAGATCAGTCTTGGGTGTTCTTTGGAAGGAATGATGCTAAAGCTGAAACTCCAGTACTTTGGCCACCTCTTGTGAAGAGCTGACTCACTGGAAAAGACTCCGATGCTGGGAGGGATTGGGGACAGGAGGAGAAGGGGACAACAAAGGATGAGATGACTAGATGGCATCACTGACTCAATGGACATGAGTCTGAGTGAACTCTGGGAGATGGTGATGGATAGGGAGGCCTGCCGTGCTGCAAGTCATGAGGTCACAAAGAGTCGGACATGACTGAGCGATTGAACTGAACTGAAAGCTGTTGCACTTATCCTGTAATCACAACTAGACAAACCTAAGGAAAAAAGCCAATGAATATGCTGAAGATAGCAGAGAGATGATGGCCAGGTACAAGAAAATCTGGAGAAGTCCAATTACCTGACTTCTAGATTTGTGATTCTGTAACATAATAAATTTGTAATTGTTTTCCTTGAAGATAAAGATTGAAACTAAGTCTTAACATCTTCCTGTCAATCTCATTTTTCAAGACTCTAGTAAAGGGAAGTATATTTCAGAGTACACAGTAAGCATTTAGGAAATTGTCTTGGGGTATCTACATGGGAAAAATCTGGATATTTTTAAAGGCTACCTGGTATGATGAAGCCAAACCATTAGCAAATCAATACACCTCCAAAGAAATTATATATGAACAATTAGATTGCTGGGAGAAATATCAATAACCTCAGATCTACAGATGACATCAAGCTAATACCAGAAAACAAAGAGGACCTAAAGAGCCTCTTGATGAAAGGTGAAAGAGGAGAGTGAAAAAGGTGGCTTAAAACTCAATAGTCAAAAAAATAAGATCATGCCATTTGGTCCCACCACTTCATGGCAAATAGATGGGGAAACAATGACAGATTTTATTTTGTTAGGCCCCAAAATCACTGTGGACGGTGACTCAGCCATGAAATTAAAAGATGATTCCTCCTTGGGAGAAAAGCTATGACAAACCTAGACAGTGTATTAAAAAGCAGAGATATCATTTTGCCAAGAAAGGTCCATCTATTCAAAGCTATGGTTTTTCCAGTAGTCATGGATGAATGTGAGAGTTGGATCATAAAGAAAGCTGAGTGCTAAAGAACTGATGCTTTTGAACTGTGGTGTTGGAGAAGACTCTTGAATGTCCCCTGGACTGCAATGAGATCAAATCTGTCAATCCTAAAGGAAACCAGTCCTGAATATTCACTGGAAAGAGTGATGCTAAATCTGAAGCTCCAATACTTTGGCCACCTGATGTGACAGACTGACTCACTGGAAAAGACCCTGATGCTGGGAAAGATTGAGGACAGGAGGAGAAGGGGATGACAGAAGATGAGATGGTTGGATGGCATCATTGACTCAATGAACATGAGTTTCAGCAAGCTCCAGGAGGTAGTGAAGGCCAGGGAAGCCTGGTGTACTGCAGTCCAAGGAGTCTTAAAGAATCAGATACAACTGAGCGACTAAACAATAACAATCTAAATGGGAACAAACTGGACATTTTTAAGGCCATCCAGTATGATGAAGCCAAACCACTACTGAATTAATACATCACCAAAGAAATAATATATGCAGAATATCAAACTAATAATAATGACTGATATTTATTTTGTTTGTGTGAGTGTTTTTATCTGTTTATATTTATATAAGATAGTCAATAAAATCATTAGTAGTGGATTTTTTAAAATTTAAATTTATTTATTTTAATTGGAGGCTAATTACTTTACATTATTGTATTGGTTTTGCCATATATCAACATAAATCCGCCGTGGATATACACATGTTCCCATCCTGAACCCTCCTCCCACTTTCCTCCCTGTACCATCCCTCTGGGTCATTCCAGTTCACCAGCCGCAAGCATCCTGTATCCTGCATTGAACCTGGACTGGCGATTTGTTTCTTATAAGATACTATACATGTTTCAATGCTATTCTCCCAAATCATCCCACCCTTGGCCTCTCCCACAGAGTCCAAAAGACTGTTCTATATATCTGTGTCTCTTTTGCTGTCTCACATACAGGGTTATCGTTACCATCTTTCTAAATTCCATATATATGCGTTAGTATACTGTATTGGTGTTTTTCTTTCTGACTTACTTCACTCTGTATAATAGGCTCCAGTTTCATCCACCTCATTAGAACAGACTCAAACGTATTCTTTTTTATATATATATATATATATATATATATTTTTTTTTTAATTTATTTATTTATTTTTAATTTTTACTTTACAATTCTGTATTGGTTCTGGCATAGATTGACATGAATCCACCACAGGTGTACATGCGTTCCCAAACATGAACCCCCCTCCCACCCCCCTCCCCACAACATCTCTCTGGGTCATCCCCGCGCGTCAGCCCCAAGCGTGTCATATCCTGCATCAGACATAGACTGGCATTTCGATTCTTACATGTTATTATACATGTTTCAATGCCATTCTCTCAAATCATCACACCCTCTCCCTCTCCCTCTGAGTCCAAAAGTCCGCTATACACATCTGTGTCTTTTTTGCTGTCCTGCATACAGGGTCATCATTGCCATCTTCCTAAATTCCATATATATGTGTTAGTATACTGTATTGGTGTTTTTCTTTCTGGCTCACTTCACTCTGTATAATTGGCTCCAGTTTCATCCATCTCATCAGAACTGATTCAAATGTATTCTTTTTAATGGCTGAGTAATACTCCATTGTGTATATGTACCACAGCTTTCTTATCCATTCATCTACTGATGGACTTCTAGGTTGTTTCCATGTCCTGGCTATTATAAACAGTGCTGCAATGAACATTGGGGTACATGTGTCTCTTTCAATTCTGGTTTCCTTGGTGTGTATGCCCAGCAGTGGGATTGATGGGTCATAAGGCAGTTCTAGTTCCAGTTTTTTAAGGAATCTCTACACTGTTCTCCGTAGTGGCTGTACCAGTTTACATTCCCACCAACAGTGTAAAAGAGTTCCCTTTTCTCCACACCCTCTCCAGCATTGATTGCTTGTAGACTTTTGGATCAGAGCCATTCTGACTGGTGTGAAATGGTACCTCATTGAGGTTTTGATTTGCATTTCTCTGATAATGAGTGATGTTGAGCATCTTTTTATGTGTTTGTTAGCCATCTGTATGTCTTCTTTGGAGAAATGTCTATTTAGTTCTCTGGCCCGTTTTTTGATTGGGTCATTTATTTTTCTGGAATTGAGCTGCAGGAGTTGCTTGTATATTTTTGAGATTAGTTGTCAGTTGCTTCATTTGCTATTATTTTCTCCCATCCTGAAGGCTGTCTTTTCACCTTGTTTAGTTTCCTTTGTTGTGTAGAACCTTTTAAGTTTAATTAGGCCCCATTTGTTTATTTTTGCTTTTATTTCCAGTATTCTGGGAGGTGGGTCATAGAGGATCCTGCTGTGATTTATGTCGGAGAGTGTTTTGCCTATGTTCTCCTCTAGGAGTTTTATAGTTTCTGGTCTTACGTTTAGACCTTTAATCTATTTTGAGTTTATTTTTGTGTATGGTGTTAGAAAGTGTTCTAGTTTCATTCTTTTACAAGTGGTTGACCAGTTTTCCCCCACTTGTTAAAGAGATTGTCTTTTCTCCATTGTATATTCTTGCCTCCTTTGTCAAAGATAAGGTGTCTATAGGTGTGTGGGTTTATCTCTGGGCTTTCTATTTTGTTCCATTGATCTATACTTCTGTCTTTGTGCCAGTACCATACTGTCTTGATGACTGTGGCTTTGTAGTAGAGCCTGAAGTCAGGCAGGTTGATTCCTCCAGTTCCATTCTTCTTTCTCAAGATTGTGT
Source organism: Oryx dammah (assembly GCF_014754425.2). Lineage (NCBI taxonomy): Eukaryota > Metazoa > Chordata > Mammalia > Artiodactyla > Bovidae > Oryx > Oryx dammah. Next base: position 32,529,446 of record NW_024070209.1, read on the forward strand.
TGGCTATTCGAGGTTTTTTGTATTTCCATACAAATTGTGAAATTATTTGTTCTAGCTCTGTGAAAAATACCGTTGGTAGCTTGATAGGGATTGCATTGAATCTGTAGATTGCTTTGGGTAGTATACTCATTTTCACTATATTGATTCTTCCAATCCATGAACATGGTATGTTTCTCCATCTATTAGTGTCCTCTTCGATTTCTTTCACCAGTGTTTTATAGTTTTCTATATATAGGTCTTTAGTTTCTTTAGGTAGATACATTCCTGAGGATTTTCTTCTTTTTGTAGCAATGGTGAATGGAATTGTTTCCTTAATTTCTCTTTCTATTTTCTCATTATTAGTGTATAGGAATGCAAGGGGTTTCTGTGTGTTGATTTTCCTGCAACTTTACTATATTCATTGATTAGCTCTAGTAATTTTCTGGTGGAGTCTTTAGGGTTTTCTATGTAGAGGATCATGTCATCTGCAAACAGTGAGGGTTTTACTTCTTCTTTTCCAATTTGGATTCCTTTATTTTTTTTTTTCTGCTCTGATTGCTGTGCCCCAAACCTCCAAAACTATGTTGAATAGTATCAGTGAAAGTGGGCACCCTTATCTTGTTCCTGACTTTAGGGGAAATGCTTTCAATTGTTCACCATTGAGGATAATGTTTGCTGTGGGTTTGTCATATATATCTTTTATTATATTGAGGTATGTTTCTTCTATTCCTGCTTTCTGGAGAGTTTTTATCATAAATGGATGTTGAATTTTGTCAAAGGCTTTCTCTGTACCTCTTGAGATAATCATAGGGCTTTTATTTTTCAATTTGTTAATGTGGTGTATTTGCTAATGTGGCTTTTTGTGCCCTTCCCAGGTCCGAGAAGCTCAGGTGATGAGGTGTTTGGTGAGTGCAGGGCTGAGACTTATCACCTCCCCCGTCCCTGCCCCTTGGTTTCCTGGCTATACAACCAGTGCACCTTCTCAGGTGGATGTTGACTGTCCAGAACCCCAAGAAGTCTTAGTTAGCAAAGAAGCCTGCTTGCAGTTTGGTAATGTCTCTCTGGGGCTGCGATCACCTGCTTCCGCCTCTGGCTGTATGTCACCGGAGGGGGATGGTCTGCAGCTGGATAGTTCTGTTCAGTCCTTTGTTCTGTGCACGAGCCTGGTGGTGTCTTAGGGCTTTTCACGTGGTTGCTATCCCACAGTCTGGTTTGCTAGCCCAAGTTAGTTCGCTCAGATTGCCCTTGGGGCATTCAGGCCCAGTCCTTACTCTAAGCAATGCAGCCCACACCTCCCTGCCCAGCCCCCGCTTGTTAGTGGTGGGTGCAGGCGTTTGCGCTGCTTCTCCGCTGGGGGAGTTACCATTGGGCTCGTAATCTGTGGGTTTTAATTATTTATTTTTCCTCCCTGTTATGTTGCCCTCTGTGCTTCCAAGGCTCACCACAAACTCAGCAGTGAGAGTGTTTCCTGGTGTTTGGAAACTTCTCTTTTTTTAAGACTCCCTTCCCTGGATGGAGCTCCATCCCTACCTCTTTGGTCTCTTTTTTTTGTCTTTTATATTTTTTTCCTACCTGCTTTTGAAGACAATGGGCTGCTTTTCTGGGTGCCTGATGTCCTCTGCTGGCATTCTGAAGTTGTTTTATGGAATTTACTCAGTGTTTAAATGTTCTTTTGATGAATTTGTGGGGGAGTAAGTGGTCTTCCCATCCTATTCCTCTTGGACCGCCCCCCCAATAGTGGATTTTTAAAAAGTTTTTCCCCAGCATTTGTTTCACAGCAGAACTGAAGTAGGTTATAAATTCCCTCACTTTTTATGCATACTTCAATATTTAATGTAGGAGGCTCAGAAGAGCAAGGGAGAAAGAAGATGAGGAAAGATGAAATAAAGGTTCATTTTGGAATCAGAAACTGATTAGTAAGGAGAGTAATTTTAAGAAATTCACTTTTGAAGAAACTGTCATAATTGATAACTTCCCACAGCTTAGTGTCAAGAACTTTATTTTTAGTTGAACTAGTAACACAGGAAACAATTAGACATCATCACCAAAGTTTTCATGCATTAATGCCAGCACAAATTAACTCCTACCACTAGAAATACTCCTCTTGGTCACAGTCTGTGAAGGGTATGACTTACTGCACTTAGGGCATAATTATGTCTCCTTGCCTACATAAAACTGACACACAAAAATCAATATTAATTAAAAAAAGATAAGAACTGTCCTCATTATCTTATTTAGCTGTCTCTCCAAAATGAGGTTATCATTTATGACAGAGATATATCAGAGTTCAGACTTAACCAACTCTGGTTGCCAAATAATAAATGTTCATTTTTCTAATTGTTTCTAAGTACCTGTTTCCCTAAGAATTGTTATTTATAGTGTTACCTAGAAAAAGGATCCCATAAAGTTCATATTGAATATCTAAGACAGTGCCATATTTACTTTTTTTCTCTTCAACACACCTGTATTCTCCATTCTCCCACCTACTTCTCCCCCCAAACACATCTAATATGAGAAAAAAAAAGTCTCAGAAGCCTGTAATCATTGTGCCCTATAGAGATAAAATGAATGCAACTTACATCTTCTATCTTAAACATTCATATATGTTTAATTTCATTATGTTAGATTTATTTTAATGTAAAAGTATGACACATTATGTTCACCTGGTGGCTTTGCAAATATGTGCTTGCATTTGTGAAGTCTCAGGATACCTCTATTTCTTGCTACTTTATCTCCCTTTTCTCCATGCCTCAGGGCACTCTCCATAAACAAAGTAGTAACAATCCCAGCAAATGTTACCATTGCTGAGATTATTTACTCTGGAAAACACAACCTAATCATGTCAAACACACTGACCATCAGGAACAGGAAAAGCAAGGTTGGAGTCTCCTCTGTCTTTTCCTGCTTCTGGCCCATGTTATGCCTTGAAGCCATTTCTTAGACCTGGGACCCTAAGTGATGGGAGATATTTTAGCAACATCAAATTCATTCAACTGACTTCAGGTTTTACCATGCTGGTGTTTGCACACAATTAAGTATCATAACCAACTATACACCCCCACACACAAAAAGTCAAAACAAAAAAAAAAAAAAGAAGAAGAAGAAGAAATGTAAGTGATCTATAAATATAGATTGATCATCTTTTAGATAATTTTATCACCTGTTGTTGTTGCTGTTCAGTCATCTTGTTGTGTCCAACTATTTGTGACCCCATGGACTGCAACACACAAGGTTTCCTCGTCCTTCAATGTCTCTAAGAACTTGCTCAAATTCATGTCCATCAAGTTGGTGATGCCATCCAACCATCTCATCTTCTATCACTTCCTTCTCCTCCTGCCTTCAATCTTTCCCAACATCAGGGTCTTTTCCAGGGAGTCAGTCCTTCACTTTAGGAGGCCAAAGTATTGGAGCTTCAGCTTCAGCATCAGTCTTTCTAATAAATAATTGGGGTTGATTTTCTTTAGGATTGATTGGTTTGGTCTCTTTGCAATCCAAGGGAATCTCAAGAGTCTTCTCCAACACCACAGTTCAAAAGCATCAATTCTTCAGTGCTCAGCCTTCATTATGGTCCAACTCTCACATTCATTCATGACTACTGGAAAAACCATAGCTTTGACTAGATGGACCTTTCGTGGCAAAATGATGTCTCTGCTTTTTTATATGCTGTCTAGGTTTGTCATAGTTTTTCTTCCAAGGAGCAAGCATCTTTTAATTTCATGGCTACAGTCAGCATCCCAGTGATACTGGAGCTCAAGAAAATAAAGTCATTGTTTCCCTATCTATATGCCATGAAGTGATGGGACCAGATGCCATGATTCATTTTCTGAAATTTGAGTTCTAAGCCAGCTTTTTCATTCTCCTTTTTCACCTTCTGCAAGTGGCTCTTAAGTTCCTCTTTGCTCTCTGCCATTAGAGTAGTGTCATCTGTGTATCTGGGGTTATTGATATTCCTCTCAGCAATCTTGGTTCTAGCTTCTAATTCATCCAGCCTGGCATTTCACATGATGTACTCTGCATAAAATTAAATAAACAGAGTGACCATATATAGCCTTGATGCATTCCTTTACCAATTTTGAACCAGTCAAATATTCCAGTTTTTCTAACTGTTGCTTCTTTTCCTGCATACAGGTTTTGCAAGAGGCAGGTAAGGTGGTCTGGTATTCCCATCTCTTTAAGAATTTTCCAGTTTGTTGTGATTCACACAGTCAAAAAGTTTTGTGTAGTCAATGAAGCAGAAGTAGATTTCTTTTTCCTGGAATCCTCGCGTTTTATATGATCCAACAGATGTTAGCAATTTGATCTCTGGTTCCTCTGCCTTTTCTAAATCCAACTTGCACACCTGAAAGTTTTCAGTTCACGAACTGTTGAAGCCTAGCTGGGAAGATTTATGCTCAAAGTATAGCAAAATGAAGTCTAGTTAACAACCTCTTTTTGCTAAATATTCCAGAAGGAAAGAAATTTATGTTTGACATTTAAAATATGTGTGTGTATCTTATGTAATATATTTTTGTCTTCAAGTTGTTACTCACAAATAGAGTACATGGGCTCTACAATCTGAGTAGTTTGGTTTGGGTTAGAAACCTAAGTCTGTGTAATCATAGGCAAATTATTTAATCGCCCATTCTCAGTGTTCTAACCTCTAAAAGGGCATAATATTAGTACTTATCTACTAGGTCTCTTGAGAAGATTGAATAAGTGCTTAATCAATGGCAATTGCTACTCTTAGTAAGTGATAATATTGGCAGAGTCTTGGACTCACAGTCATGTAGGCAAAAAATTTCAGGAAATATTTTCCAAAATATTACTTATTTCCACCTTTTTACTCAAGGTGAGGAAATTTAATTTTCTAAAGTCAGCAGACAGACCCAGGGCCCTCCAATTAGCAGCTGGCATAAACTGGACAACTGGAGATGTCTTGTTCAAGGTGACTAGAATTTGTGTTAGCACATTTCAAAATGTAGCAGGAGGAAAAAATAAGGAATGGAGGTGATTTCCAAAGTAACATTGACTTTCCCCTTATAGAAAGAGATGGCTTAGACAATCAGCAGTTAATTATCCTTGGAAAAGGTGTGTTTTGTCTTCTATGACAGAACTTTTTTTGTTTGTTTTTATTTTTGCTTTAGTGAGGTGATTAGCTATTTGAACTAGAGTTTAAGTCAGTCTCTACCTCACGCTTTTGTTGCTCTTTGTACAGTTTAAATATAAATGTCCTGGTTTCCTTCCAGGAATTTAGCGAGTTTTGTGCTTGAGGTCACTGAAATTTAAAAAAAAATGCATAGTCTATTTACAGAATTAATAAGTTGCCAATGGAGGAGGGAAACTAAAGCTAGGAAACTGGTCACCTATTTTTGTCAGAAAATATTTCAAATGAGATAATATCTTGGCTCAGTTGTTTATGTTAGCTGAGAAATGGGAAAGAAAAGTTGGGGGAATGTTTGAAGAAAGAGGGGAGCATTTTAATGATTAGAATTTAATGATCATTAAATACATAGCAGACTTAATGCTAAGCTTTTTTCATTTCAATTACTTTTCCAGAAACTCAATGAAAAAGGCAAACTGCAGATGAAAGAAAAAAGCATATCAGTTAATTCAACAAGTAATAAAGACATTTAAAAAAAAGAAATTGAACTGATTCAACTGTCACATGATTTTTAAAATACTCATTAGAGTCCTATCATTTGCATTGTTTCTTTATTGATTAAGAAAACTCTAAAATTCCTTTTGGTGTTAAATAAGACTCTACCTTGGATGAGAATGAGAAATAACTGCTTTAAACTGAATGTTATTCAATAACAAATGGTTTAATAGCAAATTTTCAGAGAATTACACCTTTATGAGAAAATGTGGATACATGGAAACAATTTTCTCCCTAACAGAATCACCATATACTCACTAGCCTTTGACCTAATTTTAGCTCAATATTGTCCTGAAATCAGAGTCAATGCAAAACAGGAGTCTTTATAAATCCACAGCTGTGAGGGGTTGGAATTGTTATTTCAGTTTACACATCCTTTGAGAATACTTCTGTACCAGTCAAGACCTAAGCCACACAATTTAAAAAGTAGTACTTAGGAAGTATGTCTTTATAGTCAGAAGACTCTGTAATAGCAATATTTTTTTTAATGAAAAGAGAAAAAAATATAAATGCCATGAAAGCTAGTTTCTAGTATTTTGATTAAAACACAATAACATTTTAATAATGAATCAGAGGAATAATATTTGTAAAAACAGGAAATCTCCATCTGGAAGGAACACAATATAGAGAGCATGTAAGAGTAGAAGGGGCCTTGGAGATCTTTCTCAAAGGTGATCATTTCCCCAAATAGGACTAAATGGTAAGCTATATTAGGGAATGTTTTATTTATAATAACAATCATAATAATACTAGAAGACATTATTAATAATCACAAGTTTTATTCCTTGAGAATCTATTAAAGCTAATGCACTATGCTCAGTACTTTTCATACATTTCTGTTGACCTTTGTAAACTTGTTTTCCCATTTTATAGATGAACAAATTGAGGTCCAGATTAGTTAAAAGAGTTCTCTAGAGCAAAATCTAGGTAGAGAGGTTTTATCTCTTTAATGGTCTTGTATGGAGTTTTAGATTATGAACACATATTCATAATGATGTAATTATGGTTATGAAACTGAAAAAATGCTGTTCTTTTCTTACAAAATAAATACATACTTAGCATAGAAAGTTAAAGGCAGCATGAAATAGTTAGTACAGGATAAAATTAACTTGCTATCAAAATTACTGCAATAAAAATATTACAAAGAAGTTTTTCTCAAATCAAAAGATGTTAACTAAATCATAATTTTCTGACTGAATCATCCGACATTTCTCTATTCACTGCTTTGTGTTTCACATCCTGTCCTCTCAATGAATGGCAACTACGAGCAGGCATTTCTCAATTGAATATGTGGCTGGAAGGCATGGAGCATCATGATTAATTAGACAGGCTTCAGAACCCAACCAGCATGATGGCATCCTGGCTGCATCACTTGCTAGTTCTGCAACTTTGGGCAAGATACTTAATCCCTCTAAATCACTGTTACTCATCCATAAAATGAAGTTGATAATGGCCTCTACATGAAATTGTTATTGGTAGGATTCAATGAGATAATGTAAGTGAAGGGCCAGCACAGTATGTGGTCCATGGTTAGCCCTCAGTCAGTGATAGATATTTTTACATTTATGGATGCCCCTCCGGGAGCTGAAAGGAACTGCCTTAACTTTTCCCTCTATATAAGCCATTTCTGTTGAATGCCTTCCATTCCTTTCATTTCCTTTTCTTCACATTAAAGAATTCAAATCTAACTTGAACATGGCCTTATTCTTTCTGTCTTGGCATAGCCTGTCATTCTTTACTCACCTAAGGGTTAACAGATGGTGGTGAGAGATACGGTGACAACTAAGAAGCACATAGGCAAGATTATAGCATCCTCTCCTCTCACTATCATTAGAACCCTCTAGTTCAGCTTCCTCCTGCTCAGATCACAAGAGTAACAAACAGCGATTGGACCCTAAAGGAGTCCCATTCAATTTCTGACAACATCATGTTATCTTGGTATCTAACATTATAATTGGACTTTGCCAGTTTGATAAAGTTTTAACAATGGTGGTTGCACAATACTACCTGCCTCAGGGACATTAAGGGTTAAGGAGACTTCTGGGAACTCATTGCATTAATGAAGCAGTGATGTCTGAGTTTCGAGCAACTAGTTCACAAAGGCACTTTTGAAACAGTCCACTCAGAGACTGGGGGCTGGCTTTCCTTTTTGTTGTTGTTGACGGAGGCCTCCATGGCACTAGAGCTTTGCTATGCATCATCTCCCTTATCAGAGGCTTTTAAAGCTCAGTTCTGAAATAACTGGATTTCAAGGGTAGGACCATATTCTCCTTTATTCCTACAGTATCTGCAGAGAGTGTCTAGAAGTGAGAAAGAACATTTCAAGTGCTGATCAATACCCTGTTGGGGAAGATAGATGAAGGCAGCAGGTTGAAAGTGGAGTTTAAAAAAAAAAAAAAAAAGCAGGTATGAGGAACAGCTGAACACTCCAGTTAGCTTCCTTAACCCATTCAGGGTAGCTGGAGTCTGCTCACACTTCTGTTTAAAGCAAAGAGAGTGAATTCCAGGAAGTATGTTAAAGTATACAGATGAACCCCACTCACAGACTACTCTCACATGCTCTGTATTCAGAGTTGATTGAGACAGAGACTAGCACAAGAAGGTATGCAATAGATCATTTAGGTTTCACAGGGATCAGAAAAAGATGACCACAGCTCAGAAGTGGCTTTGTATACAGGACCTTGGCCTCTAGCTTTGTCTTCTGAAGAATTTCTTCCCTGGCAATTAGAGTTGACTTAGTATATTCCTGATTGTTGGGACAGGAGTGGGGAGGACCAGGCAAATGAGAGAACAGGAAGGGAGCCAAGAACATTCACATTTGGGGATGATGTTCCACCAATTCCTATAGATCTCTTTGTCAATGTATGGAGGAAATAGATGCCTCCCTTTTTATTTTCTCTTGTTTTGGGGCACATCATAGATAATCAACTATATCTGCTGGATTTTTGAGGTTCTACTTCCTTCTCTGGTCCTCTTTCAAGTCCATTTCATCTTACCCCAAGCCAATCTATATGGTGATATTCCAGGTATGATTCCTATTTCAAAGCCAATGAAGCCACAGCTAATACATCTAGTCTTTTTTTTCTAACAGACTTCAATAACTCTTCTTGAGGCATGTCAAGATTCAATTTTCTCTGGTAGTTTTCTATACTTCATTATCCATGAATGAGCTTTTCCACACAGGTAATAATAATAATAAAATAACAGTAATAATACCAATGGGGCTTCCCTCGAGGCTCATTGGTAAAGAATCTTCCTGCAAAGACGAGAAACAAGGGTTTGATTTCTGGGTCAGGAAGTTCCTCTGGAGAAGGAAATGGCAACCCACTTCAATATTCTTGCCCAGGAAACACTATGGACAAAGGAGCCTGGTGGGCTACAGCCCATGGGTCACAAAAAAGTCAGAAACAATTTAGCAACTAAACGAAAACAACAATAACACCAATCCTTTTAGGTACTAACCTTCTAATTCTTTTATACACATTACTTCATTTAATCCTATGAACAACTCTATCAGGCAGACAAATTACTAACACTGTTTTACAGAAGAGAAACCTGAAGCACCCATGCTCACAGCTAAGGGTGTGAGCCCAAAGAGTCTGTTTCCTACATATCATCAGCTGTGTCTGGGCTGCTGCTGGGCACTACTGCCTCTGCAATGACCATAAACAGCCTTTTATTTTTAACTGTACCTATTATGCACCATTCATGATATTAAAGATTTCACAAGTATTATTCCACTTAATTTCAAAAACAACATGATCAGCGAGGCACTGCCCTTACTAAAAGATGAGAAACAGATTTGGCAGGAGTTGGTTGTCAGAGGTCAAGTTAAACAATCAAGACTAGCATCCATGTTTCTCTAACTCCAAAGGCTATAATTTCAATCATCACCCCATCCTGGCCTACCCAACTACTCCTGGACATACAGTAGGCCTCCTTTGGCACATGGTGCAGCAGCAGTGAGGTTAAAAACAACTGTGATTATGCATTATTTTATTACTACTATCTCTATGAATAAAATGTCTATTTGATTTTCATTTAACCTCAAAAGAATCTGATTACTGAACAACCATTGAAGAATTATTGGCAATTATGTTCTGTAATTATGGCTCCTGTTAATGACATTAGTGTGCAGCCTTTCATATTTAGTCCTATTAATCCCCATAAGCCCAGAAAGTTATAATCGATACAACAAAGGCACCACGGTAAATTATAAATAATCCCCAAATCCCTCAAATAGTTTTCAAGCCTCCTTCGGTTTCCTTGGTTTGGACACACTTAGTTTGGAAGCTGGAGAAGTCTGCAGTAACTGATAGCTTTTCACCAAGAATCACCTGTTTCACTAGTGCACCTAATCAGGCAAATGTTTAAAACTGGAGTACGGATGCCACTGACAAATATACATTTCTGTAGGGTAATAAAAATAATTAACTGATTGAGTCCTGAGACCCCCAAATCAGAGATACAACTTTTCAATTCTCTGAGCAATATACTGCTTCAGTTCAGTTCAGTTCAGTCGCTCAGTCGTGTCCGACTCTTTATGACCTCATGAATCGCAGCATGCCAGGCCTCCCTGTCCCTGTCCATCACCAACTCCCAGAGTTCACTCAGACTCACGTCCATCGGGTCAATGATGCCATCCAGCCATCTCATCCTGGGTCGTCCCCTTCTCCTCCTGCCCCCAATCGCTCCCAGCATCAAAGTCTTTTCCAATGAGTCAACTCTTTGCATGAGGTGGCCAAAGTACTGGAGTTTCAGCTTTAGCATCATTCCTTCCAAAGAAATCCCAGGGCTGATCTCCTTCAGAATGGACTGGTTGGATCTCCTTGCAGTCCAAGGGACTCTCAAGAGTCTTCTCCAACACCACACTTCAAAAGCATCAATTCTTTGGCACTCAGCCTTCTTCACAGTCCAACTCTCACATCCATACATGACTACTGGCAAAACCATAGCCTTGACTAGACGGATCTTTGTTGGCAAAGTAATGTCTCTGCTTTTCAATATGCTATCTAGGTTGGTCATATCTTTTCTTCCAAGGAGTAAGTGTCTTTTAATTTCATGGCTGCAGTCACCATCTACAGTGATTTTAGAGCCCCCCAAAATAAAGTCTGACACTGTTTCCCCATCTATTTCCCGTGAAGCGATGGGACCAGATGCCATGATTTTTGTTTTCTGAATGTTGAGCTTTAAGCCAACTTTTTCTCTCTCCACTTTCACTCTCATCAAGAGGCTTTTTAGTTCATCTTCACTTTCTGCCACAAGGGTTCAGATAACATCTATTGTCAGTGAGTGTCTGGTCTCAGTTTTGCAGAAGTTGAACACAGCTAGTGTGTCAAATGCTGAAAGTTCAACAAAGAAAATTTCCTGATAGCTCAATCTCACAGATAGACAAGACAAACAGGCATACTGACAGTGATGCCAGGAATTGATGATTTATGAAAAACAGGTTTCTGAATCTAATGTTTTTCAAAATCTCCCAATCCATTCTTATATTTACTTCCACATACTTTATCAACCACCTATGTTGATACACATTAGATTTCTAAAATGGCTACATTTATATATTTTATCTGAGATAGCTACTGCTATAGTTGTTCAAAGATGCTACAAGCAGCCTTAGAAGTAGTCCATTTCAAAAAGGTGTAGCATAGCAATCCACTCTGCATCATGGATGGAACTAAACTAGTTGGTTTCTGAGGCCCTGATTTATGTTAGTCTAAAAGTCAAAGAATCCTGTCTTTTTTTGCCACAGAGGAAAGAGTCAGAACTTGATCCCTACTGGCATCCCATGTCCTTCCTTGGTTGCCTTCTTGTTTTGGATGATTTCCCAGGAGATAGTGAATAACCCTCAGCAGCTGCCCAGCCTCAGAAACCATTTGGGAGAAGGAAATAGGGGCTCAGAATAAATATCTATCAAAGCATCATCACATCAGATATAACAGAAAACTAGGTCATCTTTAAAGGATTCAGAAAGGGGAATAATATGAAAAATTTAGACTGAATATATATTGGGACCTTAAGTAAATAATTGTTAATGGAGAAATCAATCTAACTGGCCATTTACATGAATTAGTTTATAAACTTATGATATTCAAGATCTGGAAATAGCCTTAAAGGTCATCTGAAGCTATCTTTCCATTTACAAATAAGGGAGCCAAAAGTCAGATAGACTAAGGAACTTGGCCAATGTTACCCAGTAAATCAATGGTTGAAGTAGGCAAGGAATAGGGACATCTTAACCACACCATCTGCTGCCACTCTCAAACTGAATGGTAGATTCAATTTTAAAAGTTTTAAATACAGAATGATATTAAGCTCAGTGCAGTCACTCAGTCATGTCCAACTCTTTGCGACACCATAAGGTGCAGCACACCAGGCCTCTCTGTGTATGACCAACTCCCAGAGCCCACCCAAACCCATGTCCATTCAGTCGGTGATGCCATCCAACCATCTCATCCTCTGTTGTCCCTTTCTCCTCCTGCCTTCAATCTTTCCCAGCATCAATGTCTTTTCCAAAGAGTCAGCTCTTTGCATGAGGTGGCCAAAGAATTGGAGTTTCACCTTTAGCATCAGTCCTTCCAATGAACACCCAGGGCTGATCTCCTTCAGAATGGTCTAGTTGGATCCCCTCATAGTCCAAGGGACTATCAAGAGTCTTCTCCAACACCACAGTTCAAAAGCATCAATTCTTCTGTGCTCAGCTTTCTTTATAGTCCAACTCTCACATCTATACACGACCACTGAAAAAACCATAGCCTTGATTAGATGGACTTTTCTTGGCAAAGTAATGTCTCTAGGTTGGTCATAACTTCCTTCCAAGGAGTAAGCATCTTTTAATTTCATGGCTGCAATCATCATCTGCAGTATTTGGACCTAGAAAAATAAAGTCAGCCACTCTTTCCACTGTTTCCCCATCTATTTGCCATGAAGTGATGGGACCAGATGCCATGATCTTCATTTTCTGAATGTTGAGCTTTAAGCCAACTTTTTCACTCTCTTCTTTCACTTTCATCAAGAGGCTCTTTAGTTCTTCTTCACTTTCTGCCATAAGGGTGGTGTCATCTGCATATCTGAGGTTATTGATATTTGTCCCGGCAATCTTGATTCCAGCTTGTGCTTCCTCCAGCCCAGGGTTTCTCATGATGTACTCTGCATATAAGTTAAATAAGCAGGGTGATAATATACAGCCTTGATGGACTCCTTTTCCTATTTTGGAACCAGTCTCTTGTTCCATGTCCAGTTCTAACTGTTGCTTCCTGACCAGCATACAGATTTCCCAGGAGGCAGGTCATGTGGTCTGGTATCCCCATCTCTTTCAGAATTTTCCACAGTTTATTGTGATCCACACAGTCTAAGGCTTTGGCATAGGCAATATACAGTCAGAAATAGATGTTTTTCTGGAACTCATTTGCTTTTTTGATGATCCAGCAGATATTGGCAATTTGATCTCTGGTTCCTCTGCCTTTTCTAAAACCAGCTTGAACATCTGGAATTTGACAGTTCATGTATTGCTGAAGCCTGGCTTGGAGAATTTTGAGCATTACTTTACTAGCAATTGTGCGGTCGTTTGAGCATTCTTTGGCATTGTCTTTCTTTGGGACTGGAATGAAAACTGACCTTTTCCAGTCCTGTGGCCACTGCTGAGTTTTCCAGATTTGCTGGCATATTGAGTGCAGCACTTTCACAGCATTATCTTTCAGGATTTGAAATAGCTCAACTGGAATTCCATCACCTCCACTAGCTTTGTTCATAGTCATGCTCCCTAAGGCCCACATAACTCTACATTCTAGAATGTCTGGCTCTAGGTGAGTGATCATACCATCGTAATTATCTGGGTTGTGAAGATCTGTTTTTGTACAGTTCTTCTGTGTATTCTTGCCACCTCTTCTTAATATCTTCTGCTCTGTTATGTCCCTACCATTTCTGTCCTTTATTGAGCCCATCTCGTTCCTTGGTATCTCTAATTCTCTTGACGAGATCTCTAGTCTTTCCCATTCTATTGTCTTCCTCTATGTCTTTACATTGATCGCTGAGGAAGGCTTTCTTATCTCTCCTTGTTATTCTTTGGAACTCTGCATTCAAATAGGTATATCTTTTCTTTTCCCCTTTGCTTTTCGCTTCCCTTCTTTTTAACAGCTATTTGTACGGCCTCCTCAGACAGCCATTTTGCTTTTTTCATTTCTTTTTAGGCATACTCTTAAGATTTATATTTTAAGATGAAAGATTTCATCCTAACATCACTGACAATCATTGCTAGCGTGTCTCCTCCATCTTGTTAGTAAGCAGAATTAAGATGTGAGTAGATATTGGGAGTGTGACCTATACTGCCACACCCTGGGACAGGAGACCTTATAAGACATTGTGGTTCATATTCTACTGTCAACAACTTTTATACAAATGGAAATAATGATGATGACGATGGTGACAGATGACAATGCCAGAAGTCTACAGTGTTTGAAGGCCAAATTTCTCATATACACTTCAGGGCCCTTCTCTGACCAGTCATCATTTTTTCTTTATTTAATTTTTGGTGGTTTCCCTAGAGTTTTACTTTAGATTTTAACTATATATTTTTTGTTTGTTTCAATTACTTACCATCAATTAAGAATTCTAAAATTTCACTTTAAATTGGAGTGCTCTTTTCTCATAAGTAGCCACTAAATGGTGAAACATAGGAAAAAAGGCAAAAAGAAGGCAAAGCAGGCAAACCAAAATATTCCTTTCCTGCTTGGCTGAGCAGAGTTGGTGTTCCCAACTTTGCTTTAATGTTTCCTTATTCCAGCACAACTATCAAAATTCCTATGCAAGTGTCTCTTCTAACTACCACCAAAGTAGCTATACAAGTGCTATTTAGCTAGCCTAAGTGAATGTAGATTTCCTTGAAATTAAAAGCAACTTTCAGAGACATGGAGAGGGACTTATGTCTGCATTATTGGATGGGTCACAACGGCAAGTTTAGCTTTGAATTTCTAGAGTCTTAAGTTTTGACCTGATGGAAATCAATATATGCCAATAGCAGTGATTATAAAAATGATGTCATGATCAGAAAAAAAGCTTGTGTACATAAAAGTGTGATGGAGGAACTGAAGGGAATAGCTGATGACACTGACATTCCCAAAGAGGATGATGCTTTTTGGCCTCCTCCCAACCAAGTACAGTAGCAGAAGCCTGAAATTGTCATTGGAGATGAACACATTTCTTTCCCAACATCAAAAATTGGTTCCCTTATTAGTGTCAATCAATCCAAGGATCCAGAAAACTTATGGGTATTTTATCATCTTCCCTGGGACCTGAAGTGTTTGCTCTATGGTCTTATTGGATACACTTCAAGAGGAAGCCAATCTAGATTGAATACTGGTGTTGACACCAGTGGGTGCGAGTAGCTGCTTTCAAGGACCATTATCAGGACAGTGTCGTGTACATAAGGGCAATATTCTTTATAAACTATAAATGATTGTCTTTAATAAATGTGTAACCAAAAAAAGCAGTTTTAACTTAACTTCAAAAGGAATAAGAAATAAATCTTCAGAATGTCATACTCAACAACTATGCTTCTTAAAGCAAAATATATAAAATGCATTGTCGAGGATAGATACTCCCTCATGAATGATGTTATGGGATTGGCCCTTTCTCTGTTATATTTACTGTTTCTGGTTATACAATGAGAATACATTTGGAAAAAAAAATAAGACAAACGAAAATATTCTGATTTAAGAAGAGGGTAAAGGTGGGAGGTGGCAGTGGCACCATGGCATCTGAGATCTACCTGAAGGTTCTGAGAGATGGGTCTCTTACTTGTGCAAAGCTGGGCCTGGGAAAGCCTTGTTGCTGATGTTGTTCAGTTGCTAAGTTGTGTCTGACTCTTTGCAACCCCATGGACTGCAGCACACCAGGCCTTCCTGTCACTCACCATCTCCTGGAGTTTACCCAAGGTTCATGTCCATTGAATCGAGGATACTAGTGAACCATCTCACTGAATTTATTGTTTTCCAAGCATGTTTGGTCACATTTAAAGAACTGCTTGCATTGCTTTAAATAAATAATAGCTTACTACTTGAATATTTACCTATTACTTGAATCAGAGGATGAGATGGCTGGACAGCATCACCGATGCAATGAACATTAACTTCGGCAAACTCTGGGAGATGGTGAAGAACAGGGAGGCCTGGCATGCTGCAGTCCATGGGGCCACAAAGAGTTGGACACAACTGGACGACTGAACAACAGCAAAACTTGAATATTTAGCTCATTGAACACTATGATATACATTCACAGTTGTGAATGAATAAATTTGTGTTTTCCCTTGGAAGTGGGATTGAGTTAGCAAAGTGCACCCTCTTAAAGAAAGAATTCTCTAGGGAGAATTTCTAAGAAGAATTTCATCTTCTCCCAGAGGAGGGCTTGAATAGACACTGGGGGAAATAAACTTCCAAGTGATAGCAGCAAAACCCAACTGTTGGTGCAAGTCACTTCGGCTTGAATGGAAAATAACAAACTCTTGCCAGCAAACATGCAATGGTTGCAGTTCTCAGGGCAGAAATAGGGTCCAGCTCACATACCACCTTTTGTTAAGTACAGGCTCTTGAAACAGCACATGGTCAGTGCTCCTTGATTGTACAAAGGTATGGAAAAGTGCCCATGCTCCCCAGTTTCAATGATGGTTCCAGTATTAGAGAGTGGAAGAATCTCTCCAAAGCTTTCTAACAGCCTTCTTACCCTTATCCAGAAAGCAGAGGAAAAATAATCATTGAACAATGAGACATTTTCCAGATGAAAGATTAACTTAGAATATGAATCACTTAAGCAAAACTTTCTGTAGGTGTTGCTTCTCCAGGATGATTAAGAGAAGGCCCATCAGACCTGTTCTGAGGGGTGAAGCAACAAATACTCTGTATCATCCAGCATGGTGCCTGGCAAACAGTAAGAAACAGGAAATAGTTACTAATGAAATCAAAACCAACTTTCCCACTTCAGAACAGTTACCCTGAGCACAGAAGCTGTTAAAGCACTGGTTTATGCAGAGGTTGTTACAATGTTGATTCAGACAAACAGTTCCTTTTAGCTCTGTTAGTCTTAACTCAATTGAATTATTTTATGAAGAAAGCCAAAAACATAAACTCATATAAATTAAAATAGCTAAGTGAATGAGTGAGTGAGCCATTGTTGCTCAGTTGTTTCTGACTGGTTGCAACCCCATGGACGGGAGCCTGCCAGGCTTCTCCATCCATGGAATTCTCCAGGCAAGAATACTGGAGTGGTTGCCATTTCCTTCTCCTAAAATAGGTAAAAGGGCACCCAAATCCTCAAGAAACACCCATTCTCTGGCTTATTTATCATCTCCATTTGTATAATGATTCCTTTGCTCCAAGGTTCACAAAGTTTAGACTTCTGATGATGTAAGTATACCTCACAAGGTATTAACCTCTGCCAATGGAAACAATAATGTAATTGATTTAGTACTATGACTATTTAACATATGAACATGTGCTCATTGAGAAAAAATGATGTCTGGACAACTGACATTGCATTTTTTGCCAAATAACAAGCTGATGTTCATAAAATCTTACTGGAGAGCAACCAATGCTAACTATAGGATTTCAAACTGCTGATTTGCAGAGATGAATCACGAAGCAGTCTACATTGTGTGGCTAATCAGAATTCCCATCCTTACCGGTGCTCTGAAAAGAAGCCTACATTTTTTATTGGAAGCCACTGTGAAAAGCTTTCATTAATTTAAATTTCAGAACAGATTTCTCCCCATTATGTGTATTCAACTAAAGGCTTATTAAATACAACGCCATGATAAAAGTGAACAAATAGCAGGTTTATCCAAGGCATCCATTTTGTTTTATTCCAGGATCCAGAGGCATTGAAAATTCAGGGACTACTGCCACACTTAGAAATCTTTTAAAGACTAGAAAGAATTGGTAATAATTTAGTGATTTCTATTCCTCTACAATTTGTTTAAAAACATGTGATGTAAATGACTGCCTGTTCCTTAAAACTCCCCCCAAGTTAAGCAATATAATAACTGCTAATTAGATGCATTTAATTCTAATTTAAAAACCATCTTTACTTGTTCTTTGAAGAAATACTATTCAACTGAATCCTACTATATCTGACATGGTTTATTTATTACACTTCATCTGAGGAAAAAAAAAGTGCATATCCAAAAAGCATATTTTTTAATCCTGATAATAAGTTACTTATACGCTTCAAAAGTTTAGAGGTTTAATATTATTTGAACTTGGTAAAAAGTATGTAAAGTTTCTCGCTTCTGCTTTTCATATTTGGGGGTAAAAATAAAAGATTCCATTAGGGTTTTCAAGATGGCTAAGCTTGTAGAACAAAAATTAGAAGCAGGGATAAAATAAGCCTGAGATGGTACAATTCTCATGATTTTATATATCTTTACAGGAGAGGAACAGGTTTTGAGGAAATGGCAATGGGAAGTAGACTTGCTGACATGTTAAACAGGGAAGGCTCCAGCAAAAACAAATGAGATGCGAGGTGCCCTCCATTAAGGCCAACACAAAGGGAGAAAAGAAAACGACAGAGTCAGGACAGCAGACAAATAACTAAGCCCTCTCAGTGCATCTTCGTTTGTAGTCCAGCCTGGCAGTGAAACGCCAGGGGCTCCGTCACCCACTTACAAGTCAGTTTCACATAATAGACTGTTATTATTAGCAGCATTATTATGACCATTCCCAGTTATCTCTACTCTTCTTATCTCCCTCCTGAAGCTGTTATAAGAGATTACTCAAAAAGGGAAGGAAGTAAGTACCCAAAAAGGTTAAAGTAGGAAAAACTGCATGTTTTCAGAAAACTTTATAAAGACTGATGAAGCAGGGGAATAAAAAGAATAAAATGATTACATCATGTTCCATGCAGTCTGACAAGGTAATCCCTAAGTGGGAGAATTTCTTCTCAGCTGCAAATTTCTAGCTGTATATAGAGTGTGACTGACAAGCCACAAACATAAATTAGTGAAACCAAAAGGAAGCCATTTGGCAGCTCATTATTTTACCATTTGCTACATTTCAATAAATTCATGATGACAAGTTGAGGTTAGGGGGAATTCCTAAAGGCATTAAAGTACTGGTTTAATTGAAGAATAAAATAATACTACAGGAGAATAAATGGCTTTAATAAATATATTGAATTAATATACCATAAAAGGAAAATAGATAGGTGATTCATGCACTGTTCATTTGAGATTTCTTAAATTATAAAAACAAAATTAGCCTTCTCTCTATAAAAAGATAAAGGAAATGCCAATTGGTGTTTTGGTCATCAGGCCTACTTGTGGGATCATTGATCTTCTGACTAGATATTAATCTTGCTTCTAAGTGATTTTACTATTATAGCATGCTCCTAGCTTAACTTACATATACATATATTCTCTTATTATTTATTAAAAATAAGTTTAGCTAACAATATTATCTTGCACACTTAAACATCTGCTAAAAGGGTAAATCTCATGTAAGTATTCTTACCATAGTGAAAAAAAGTTGAAGTAAATTTGTAGGAAACTAAATTCATTATGCTACACTTACTAACACAGAGTGAGGAGAATCAGCCACTTTTTTTTTTTTAACCCAAACAATCAATTCCTTGTCCTCAAAAAAGCCACAATTTTCTATATTTCTTATAAAATGAAATAGAATATGAATTACCAGGAAAATTTCCTCAGTTGTCTATTTCACTTTGCAGTATGAACATAGCCTGTAATTATAACCATTAATTCAAAGGGAAAATGATTTAAATATATATCAGGCTAATGTGATTTAAGCATATTGTTTTGCTGTGGTTCCTTTCTGGGATTGAATATCAAGATGCAGTCCACTATGCTGAAAGTCTCTAGCTTTCCAAAAACTGAAAACCTTTGCCAATGAATCACAACTGTTCTACCATATGCCTCTTTGTTCTGCCAAGTATTACCAGCCTGTTCTACTTTTAAGCAAATTTCATTATATTATAGCTCAGAGCAATGCTCATTAAAAAGTATTACTGAAAAATGTCAAGTTGTTTTTATATAGAAACTGGAATTTATTTTCTACTGAAACGTCAGGTATTAATTGAACACAAGACATTTGTAAAATAGTGATCTCATTTGACAAGTCACTTCAAAAATCTTCATTGTCTATCTTGACTGTGAGTGTTAAGTCCACGTTATGATTGCCTAAACATGGAAGAACTGTACAAAAAAGATCTTCACGACCCAGATAATCATGATGATGTGATCACTCATCTAGAGCCAGACATCTTGGAATGGGAAGTCAAGTGGGCCTTAGAAAGCATCACTACGAACAAAGCTAGTGGAGGTGATGGAATTCCAGTTGAGCTATTTCAAATCCTGAAAGATGATGCTGTGAAAGTGCTGCACTCAATATGCCAGCAAATCTGGAAAACTCAGCAGTGGCCACAGGACTGGAAAAGGTCAGTTTTCATTCCAATTCCAAAGAAAGGCAATGCCAAAGAATGCTCAAACTACTGCACAATTGTACTCATATCACATGCTAGTAAAGTAATGCTCAAAATTCCCCAAGCCAGACTTCACCCATACATGAACCGTGAACTCCCTGATGTTCAAGCTGGTTTTTGAAAAGGCAGAGGAACCAGAGACCAAATTGCCAACATCTGCTGGATCATGGGAAAAGCAAGAGAGTTCCAGAAAAACATCTATTTCTTCTTTATTGACTATGCCAAAGCCTTTGACTGTGTGGATCACAAGAAACTGTGGAAAATTCTGAAAGAGATGGGAATACCAGACCACCTAACCTGCCTCTTGAGAAATCTATATGCAGGTCAGGAAGCAACAGTTAGAACTGGACATGGGACAACAGACTGGTTCCAAATAGGAAAAGGAGTACATCAAGGCTGTATATTGTCACCCTGCTTATTTAACTTATATGCAAAGCACATCATGCGAAATGCTGGACTGGAAGAAACACAAGCTGGAATCAAGATTGCCGGGACAAATATCAATAACCTCAGATATGCAGATGACACCACCCTTATGGCAGAAAGTGAACAGGAGGTAAAAAGCTTCTTGATGAAAGTGAAAGAGGAGACTGAAAAAGTTGGCTTAAAGCTCAACATTCAGAAAACGAAGATCATGGCATCTGGTCCCATCATTTCATGGGAAATAGATGGGGAAACAGTAGAAACAGGGTCAGACTTTATTTTTCTGGGCTCCAAAATCACTGCAGATGGTGATTGCAGCCATGAATTTAAAAGACGCTTACTCCTTGGAAGAAAAGTTATGAGCAACCTAGATAGTATATTCAAAAGGAGAGACATTACTTTGCCGACTAAGGTCCGTCTAGTCAAGGCTATGGTTTTTCCTGTAGTCATGTATGGATGTGAGAGTTGGACTGTGAAGAAGGCTGAGTGCTGAAGAATTGATGTGTTTGATCTGTGGTGTTGGAGAAGACTCTTGAGAGTCCCTTGGACTGCAAGGAGATCCAACCAGTCCATTCTGAAGGAGATCAACTCTGGGATTTCTTTGGAAGGAATGATGCTAAAGCTGAAGCTCCAGTCCTTTGCGACCCGATGAATCGCAGCACGCCAAGCCTCCCTGTCCATCACCAACTCCCGGAGTTCACATAGACTCACATCCATCGAGTCGGTGATGCCATCCAGCCATCTCATCCTCTGTTGTCCCCTTCTCCTCCTGCCCCCAATACAACTTTATGTCTCACAAATACAGGGGTGACAAGGAAGCTCAGAGTAAAGTAGAGTGCACTCTGGCTGCCAGTGTAGAAATTATGATCATTTAAATGTACTGAACCACATTTATTTAGAAAGAGCTCGAAGAGAATGATAAGAAAAACACTAAGACTCTACCAGACAAATAAGTACAATCAGCTTCAATAACCTATTAAGAGATACTTATCAAGAGCCTGAAAATGTTCATACCCCTTATCCTATTAGTTCACACCAGGAAATCAGCCTAGAGAAACAGCATTTTCTGCACAAAAGTTTTTACTGCAGAATTATTTAGAAAGGCAAAGCTTTGGAGAAAACAGAAATATCCAACAGTAGTAAAATAATAAATCAGTAATAAAGAATAGGCAGTTAATTTTTTAAATATTTGTGTAATAGAAAAATATTAATATTTTGATATGTTAAGATCAACATGATCTCAAATGTTTGGTTTATGTTATACAGATAGAAAGACTGGGGCATCAAATCAAGATATAGCAGTGCTGGAATTATAGTTACATTTTATTTTCCTCCTCTGAGCATTTTTTGTTTGTTCCTAATAAAATCTGTAAATATTATATCGTTGTAAAAATAATCCATACCTGTTGGGTATTTATGTGTTAAAATGGAAAGCCTAATCTTTAGGAGGAAGTCTGAAAAATGGCTGTTCTGCTGGAGCGAAAGAATGCTTTAAAGAGAAGAAACATGGCATACTACTGTGAGAAAGCCTGTTTTGTTTTTAAATGGGATGGTTTTCTTGGTGACATGCTGAAGTCAGTCTTTTTCCTCTTGAATGACAGGATTTCTGTATTAAAGTGTTAGTATGAGGAGATGGCACCCCACTCCAGTGCTCTTGCCTGGAGAATCCCAGGGACGGGGAGGCCTGGTGGGCTGCCATCTGTGGGGTCGCACAGAGTCGGACACGACTGAAGTAACTTAACAGCAGCAGCAGCATGAGGAGACAAATAGTGCCCCTCAGATGTGCAGAGAAGCACATTCAGTAACCAACTACAGGATTCCACAGAAATTATGAAGCCCTCCATGCAAGTTCAGGTATGTGAGTTAAGCAGGAACAGTTACGGAACAGTAAAGAAAGGGGTAAGGCAGACACACAAACCAACACGTAGAAAGTGACGACTATGGAAGATTAAAAAAAAAAAAAAAAAGAGTATGGGAAAGAAATAGTGCAGAAAGGAAAGGAGAGAAAATTGATGATCCTGTAACCAGATAGAATGTGGCATGTGCAAATGACACTAAAAAAACAGAGACTAAACTTCATATCTCTCTTTATACATACAACATAAAGTAAAAGTAAAGTAAAGTAAAGTCAAGTCGCTCAGTCGTGTCTGACTCTTTGCGACCCCATGGACTACAGCCTACCAGGCTCCTCCCTCCATGGGATTCTCCAGGCACGAGTACTGGAGTGGGTTGCCATTTCCTTCTCCAGGGGATCTTCCCAACCCAGGGATCGAACCCGGGTCTCCCGCATTCCAGGCAGACGCTTTAACCTCTGAGCCACCAGGGAAGCCCCTACATGTAACATATTCCTCTATAAAAAGTTCTCAATGAAGCATTTAATTAAATATTGTTTGGTAACATGAGTAATACCCAGATATAGTCTAGTAATACCAGGCAAACCTACCAATTATCTCATCATTGAAAAATAAAACCCTAATGATGATGGTCTTTGAGGGGATATGCCCAAGAAAAAGTTGAAGAAGACAAGACTACTGGAAGAGGATGCAACATGAGGTCTCACTATTCCCAAGAACTGGAACTTCTTTCAATATCAGCCCATAAGATCTCCTGACACACTCAAAAGGGAGAGGACAACAAACAGAATGACACCATTATCACTGTCTAACCTGACAGAATCTCTGTGCTTTTTAGAATGGAATAGATAGCTCTCTTGTATTGCTTTATTGCAGAAGTATCTAGAGTCTGCAGTTGGAGATTGGTGAGGTCCTTACCCATCTGAGAATTTCAAATTTCTCTCTAAAAAAAAATGAGAAACAGAAAGAGTCTAACAAATACAAGGACCAAATCCAACACTTCAAAGCAAATGCCCCTTTCCTAGATTCAAATATGTTGGATTTTCTTTTCCTTATGCTTCATGTCATTTCACAGCAAAGCTGCAACTCTGATGCTTAGAACTATGGACATTTACTCTCTAGTTACCAAGATTAAGTAGCTAAAAGATCAAATCTAGATGTTAATGAAAGTGAAAGGTTTATCTAACATTTCATGCCTCGGAATTTTATTCATTAAAGAGCAAGAAACAAAGGTTGATTATATCTTCCTTCTTATAAGCTATTTTAGAATAACCTTTATTCTGGCTTTTCTTCCCCCAGAAATGATTTATGTTGATAGCATTCTTTGCTGCTTCTTTGTTTCTCTTTCCAGAATAATATGACCATTTTTTCCCCCTTTTGTCCACACTGGTTTTAGGCAGATCAACTTCACGTTAGGAAACAAAAACTAAAGGAAAAATCTCTTTTGAGTGCTCTCATTCATTTATCTTCACCAAACTAATCATAAAACTATGCTTTCAAGACTACCAGGTAATATGAGTGTGGTCTATTCCAGTGTGAGGATTCTTTCCAAGGCAGTTTGGAGCTAATTCACTAGGTCGATTGGTAAGTCAGGTCTTCATTCCATAAAATGATTATGGCCGAAGGGAACATATCATAAAACTAAGCACAATGGTTTCCAAGTTATTAAACAGTGTGAGGATTATCTTCAAAGCAAAAATTAAAAAAAAATCAATAAGTATAAATAAGGGAGCAATGGTGTGCACAGGTGACTTTTAAACCAGAAAATAGTTTTCAATAATTTCATTAGGGATAAAGGGACAAATTTGGGATGTGGGATTAACAGATAAAACTACTATACATAAAACAGATTAGTAACAAGGATTTACTGTGTCGCACAGGGAGCACTGGACATGCATAGTGGCTCAGCAGTAAAGAATCCACCAGCAATGCAAGAGACGCGGAAGACTCAGGTTTGATCTCTGGGTTGGGAAGATCCCCTGGAAGAAGAAATGGCCAGTAATCTTGCTGGGAAAATCCCATGGACAGAGGAGTCTGGTGGGCTGCAGTCCACAGGGTTGCAGAGTCAGACAGCTGAGCCCGAGCACAGGGAATTATAGTCAATACTTCAATAAATGAACAAATAAATCTCACTGTAAAAAAGTCACCTTTAATAGTGAAATATTGGGGTTAAATCACGTTGCCTATATATTTCAAGATAAGAACGAATACCACTTATACAAATATTTGTTTGTTTAAGAGCAGAATTTGTAAATGTTACAGTGCATTCAGTACAATGTCCTGCTGACTAGCCAGAAGTGGAGCTGATGGGAGCCTGGCACTCAGATTTCCTGAGCTCTGAGGTTTCACATTTTGGAATGTGTTCTACATAAGGAATATGTCTTCTCAGCCTAGGCTTCTAGTTAACTTACACATATCAAGAACACTGGCATAAAATAAGAGGCATTGGGTGAGAAGTCAGTCACCAATTTTGTCACCATTTTGGCACGATTCAGGAAAAATCAATAATCAGTCTGCATCTCAGCTACTGAATCTATCAGATACGATAAGCAAACAGGAGGGAAGAATTCAATGAGACTGCACAACAAAGTTCACTGGAAACAATGTATTGTGAAAGTTCAAGACACAGTTATGAAAGCACTAATATATCAGGAACATTGGTAAACTTCAGAATAATTCCTTGTGGTCTATTTTTGCTTTAGTTAAGATGTGGGTAAATATGTTTATGAAATTTCATTCTGTGGGTAGCAGAGATGGGGACACCAGTACCAAGAGTTTTATTAATTAATCTGGAACTTTCCCAGACCAGTATTGAGCACTATCAATCTAACTGACCTGTGTGTGGGGGCTAAGTTGCTTTAGTCACGTCCAGCTCTTTGCAACCCTAAGGACTGTAGCCTGCCAGGCTCCTCTGTCCATGGGATTCTCCAGGCAAGAATACTGGATTAGCAAGAATCCTTCCATCTCAGGGATCAAACCTGTGTCTCTTATGTCTCCTGCATTGGCAGGTGCCATCTGGGATCAAACTAACTGACCTGGGTTTCATTTATTTAATGAACACCTGATAATGGTCATCAGAATGAGAATCATTCCCAGAGCCTATCCAGCACCACCAGTTAATTGGAGGAAGGGCATTCTCCCCTTACCAAGTCTCAGGAAGCTGTCTCTAAGAGAATTATAGCTTTGGTACAAGTAGATAAACTCAGATTACGCTTCAGGAAACTCTATTTAGTGGTGACTATATATAGGTCATTAAAAAAAAAAAAATCTCCCTGCACACAGCCTGATCCTGTACTACTCAAACACATCAATAGTTATGATTCATTACTCTCCAAAGGTCTCATGTTAGTGCTCAATATTCCACTGGGAGCTTGGAAAATGAATCTGTCCCTTCACTGAGTTATTAGGCAAGTTTCAACACATATTTTCATCAGCATGAGAGAGTCCAGAAAACCCAGCTTCTGTAAATTCAGAGAAGGAATCTTGTATTTTACAGCACATGGAAAGGGTGTTAGTCACCATTATTTGTTTCAACTGCAGCCCTCTGATCAAGCCCATATCTTCTCTGTTTCCCTTATCCCTACTAGTAAAATCTTACCTATTCCCTGCACCTAGTTGGAGTCCCTTTATGAAGACTCCTCTAATGAGCATTTGCAATTAATAGTACTGTACCATGTTAATTTCTTAGTTTTGATAATTATACTATAGTTCTGCAAGATGTTAACTTCTGGGAAACTAGATGAAGGATGAAGTGTGTGCATGCTGAGTCGCTTCAGTTGTGTCCAACTCTTTGTGATCTTTTGGACTATAGCCACCAGGCTCCTCTATCGATGGGACTCTCCAGGCAAGAATACTGGAGTGGGTTGCCATGTCCTTCTCCAGAGGATCTTCCCAATCCAGAGATTGAACCTTTGTCTCTTATGTCTTCTTCATGGGCAGGCAGCTGAATGCTGAAGAATTGATGCTTTTGAATTGTGGTGCTGGAGAAGACTCTTGAGAGTCCCGTGGACTGCAAGATCAAATCAGTCAATCCTGAAAGAAATCAACCCTGATTATTCATCAGAAGGACTGATCCTGAAGCTCCGATACATTGTTTGGCCACCTGAGGCGAAGACCCAACTCATTGGAAAAGACTGTGATCTGGGAAAAATTGACGGTGAGAGGAGAAGTGGGAGACAGAGGGTGAGATAGTTGGATGGCATCACTGACTCAATGGACATGAGTTTGAGCAAACTCTGGGAGATAGTGAAGGACAGGAAAGCCTGCTGTGCTGCAGTCCAAGGGGTTGCAAAGAGTCAGACAAGACTGAGCAACTGAACAACAACAATGAGGGGCCGTCTCTCCTCTCGTGGGCTTTATAAAGCTGCTGTGAGGCTGCTTCCCCACTCAACTCACCTCTATTTCTGCAGCTCCTTTTTTGCTAGGTTATCATGTACTCTAACCATACTTACCCTCACCCTGCACCCTGTCTTTAAAAAGAAAAAATGTTTCTGAGGCCCTAAATACCTATCTCAGATACCAACAGTTTAAAAAACAAAACAAAACAAAACCTGTAGCTCATTAAGCAGTGACTTTCAATTGTGTGTGCCTATGTGGCAGGGACTGATGGGACCTCAAATCTCTAAGGCAGGTGAAACAGGCACGGTGGGTGGGGCATGTGTAACATGACATGTCCTTTCCTGGCTGCCTTACCTGGAGGTGAGCTTCTCTGCTCAGAGTCATTATCTCTGTTTATTCACATTGTGCCAGTCTCTGAAACTTCTTATATTTCATTCAACATTCTCCCAACTGCTATTCCCGACTATCGCCCTAATCGTGACCTCAACCAGCCAACCAACTCTCTACCTTGCTTGCTGAGTGATCTTTGAAAATGCAAGTCCAAGTCTGTCATAAGTCCTTCGGTATTAAGTCCTACAGTGTCTCTCCATCCACTTTTTACTAAAGTCCAAGCTTCTCAGCAACCCAGAGGCTACCACTTCTGTTCTGACCTTTCTAGCCCCTACTCTCCCCATCCTCTGAGCGCCTCCTCTTTCCCTAGCCCAGCTCTTGTCCTGCAGAATCGTGTGCACTTCTCTAAATGGTACTGGTCATTTCTTTGGAGCTTGTGCACAGGCCATTCTTCCTGGCTAACCCTTGCTCTACCTTGCCTGACTAAATAGGCCACTTAGCTTCTGCTCTTTAAGACCCTCTTCCTTATCACTTTCTCCCAGTGGCTTCCTTTGACCTCAGAAGGGCTTTTCAGAGGCCACCCTTTCCTTTTCCTTTAGTATTAAATCACCACGATCCTTATCACAATTTATCACACACTAATTACCTAATTAGCTTCTGTCACCATCTCACATCTCACTGGACTATCAGCTCTCTAAGCCAAGGAAGGTGTTTTATTAGTTGTTCTTTTGTTTTTCTTTCCTTGCTTTCTTCTTTTTCCCCTTTGGTATGCTCATTGTCTGGCACTGCCTTCAGCACTAGGGAATGACAGAATGAACATGAATGGATGAATGAAAAGGTATTTCAAAAAGCCACAGAAAGTAAAGTGAGTCTGTACCCTATAATGGAATGATTATGAAACTACACCCAGCAGTTTTGTGAATCTCCACAAACCAAACTACTTTAGTGCCAGCTTATCCAGTTCTGTAGTAAGATTATTGATATCACTGTTTACCTACTTCTCAAAGTTTCTGTGAGAACAGACTAGTGTCTGTAATTAAAAGCTATATGATGTTACTATTAATTAATCTCAACTGGTTACTTCATTTCCTGATTGTCCCACACATTCCCTGGACCATAGGTTTTCAATTGCAGGGTCAGAGAGAGCTGGAATCAGGTCTCTCTGATATTTTATTAAAAATTATTTCTTATTTAACTTTTATAGATGCCATTTTTTCCCATCTGTGAAATAATGATGACTTTGCTATTGTTTTTTGTGGCTATTACTCAAAAAACTAAGATCACGGAATCCAGTCCCATCACTTCATGGCAAATAGATAAGGAAACAATGGAAACAGTAAGAGACTTAACTTTCTTGGGCTCCAAAATCACTGCAGATGGTAACTGTAGCCATGAAATTAAAAGACATGTGCTTCTTGGAAGAAAAGCTATGACAAACCTAGACAGCATATTAAAACGCAGAGACATTACTTTGCCAACAAAGGTCCATCTAGTCAAAGCTATGGTTTTTCCAGTAGTCATGTACAGATGTGAGAGTTGGACCATAAAGCAAGCTGAGTGCCTAAGAAGGTGCTTATGAACTATAGTGTTGGAGAAGACTCTTGAGAGTTCCTTGGACTGCAAGGAGATCAAAGCAGTCAGCCCTAAAGGAAGTCAGTCCCGAATATTCATTGGAAGGACTGATGCTGAACCTGAAGTTCCAATATTTTAGCCACCTGATGTGAACAACTGGCTCATTAGAAAAGACCCTGATGGTGGGAAAGAATGAAGACAGGAGAAGGGGATGACAGAGCATGCAATGGTTGGATGGCATCATCAACCTGAAGGACATGAGTCTGAGCAAGCTCCAGGTGTTGGTGATGGACAGGGAAGCCTGGCGTACTGCAGTCTACAAGGTCAAAAAGAGTCAGACACGACTCACAACTAAGCGACTAAACTGACTGAACTGATGGGTAATACATATAAAATACATACCTTAATTAATGCCAAACACTAATAACAGCTTAAGTAAATGATTCTTCTTCCTCTTCAAAGTATTATATTATAGTTGGTGCCTAATAAATACTTGATGCATTAAAATTAACTACCTAAAAATGTTTTAATATCTAGGAACCAAATTTCCAATTTTGCTTCTCAGCCAACATATGAAGGATGGAAAGGAAGGAGCAAGACACAGAAAGATTAGTTTTCCTTCAGCACATGTCAGAGTTCCCACTTTTGTCTTGTAACTCTGCTGTTGAAGGTGATATTTCATTCTATGAAGTCAGTTATGAGATTTCCTATACAGAGTAATGAAAAAGCCTGTAACAGCTAGTGACCTGCCTTCCCTGCTGTTTCTTCCACAGAATAATTTTGCCATAAAAAATAAAGGGGACATCTCCTTTTATTGAATTATGACAAATTTTCAACTGACTTGGAACTTAGGAGTGTCCTACTTTCCCCTCCAATGACTCTCCTACTGAGATGACACGTGACACGTCCCAGGGAAGCAGCAGAACTAAAGAGAAGGTTAAGACTGTGCCACATCCATCAGCACTTCCTTTCGCTTTAAGAAGAACCGACCCTCCCCGTCATCCCCTCAGTCTGTCTCTCTCTGTTCTCAGGATTCTTTTATTCCTCTGGCTAAGAGGAGATTTACAGGCAAAAGCCCATGCAGAGCAGCAGAGACACCAAATATCTCCCTCCTATCTCTCTCTTTCCCTCCCCATAAATGGGTATATATATTTCTATTCATACTATATATATGCAATATATATAATATCAACTATGTGCCAGCCACTGGGCAACAAACAAAGCCTGCCCCTGTGGAATTATGGGAGAAGATGACATACAGCAAATGTGTTCCTAAATAATTCTAAGTTGAACAAATGACAACCAAATCACATTTTAAATGTGCCAATAATACACAATCTCTACAACTGAGTTTTACAAACAATATTCTTTTTGGAGACTGGCAATCCTTTAGCACCCATCTCAGCTTCAGCTACAGAAAAGTTGAAGATGAGAACTGCACTGAACATTTACTATGTACCAGAAACTCTGCAATATCTTTTTCATGTAGCTGTCACTGACACACAAATATGCCTACATGATAGCATGCTTATCATTATACCAATTTTACAGATGAGAAAACAGAGCAGTTGAACACTAAGCCCAAAGTCATACTGTTAGTAGATGGCCTTGAACTCAAGCACCCAGGCTGCAGAGCATGTGTGCACAGATAGACTATGACACATTGTCTGCAAAGGTGGTTCATTGAAGGAGTGAATAAATGAGCATCATGAACCTGAAAATCAAATCACATAAACACAACTCAGGATCACTAAATTGACAAAATGCTCAAGAGCTTGATTTGTTGTATTCCTAATTTTTCAGTAAATGATGGAAATAAGTCCTTCATCCCCTAAGAGAAGCACAGCTGTAACACTTCCTGCTGTAGATATGAATCCTGTGTTTATAAACTCAAAGAGAACTTCTCTCAAAGGTCAACTGTCTGTAAGTTGCTATTGTGACTGATTAAACTAACGAGACATCTGGTAACTTCCTGCTTCTCCTTGTTTCAAAATATAGATTTGTGGGGAAAACATAGGTATCAGACAAGCTCCTATGAAAACTATTTCTGACAAACCTAGAGATAAATTCTTTCCATGAGAGTAATTTAACTATCCTGAAGGACACAGGAAGCAAAATATTTATTTGAGGTGGGAAAAATTACATTATTTCCTTCTCCTATTCTAGTAGACTTTATCAGGTTTTCCTGTGTCCATAACTCTGTTTACTTTAAAAGAGAGAGAACCTAAGCTTTCTAGAATGTAACATAACTTCACTAAGTTAACCATGAGGAAATGTAGCCTTAGAGGGAGAGTGAGGAGGGAAGGGAATCCTCTCAGACATAAGGGAGACAAGTGCAAGCTGTCAATTGGAAAGGAAAAGTATGATCTCCTAGGGGCATATCTATCTTTTCTCCTTTCTACTACTTTCTTGTCATTACCACTCAAGGGAAGGGGGAAGTAGAAGATTTCCTGCCAAACAATGCTTTAGTACCAACTGAAGGCTAGTGATTGTAACTGCATTCAGTATCCTATATACAGATTTAAGGGAGGGGCGTACCGAGGAGACAATGTGTATAGAATACCAAATGATGATGTTTCTGCATGTAGTGACAAAGCCAACTGCTGCTGCTGCTGCTGCTGCTGCTGCTGCTAAGTCGCTTCAGTTGTGTCCGACTCTGTGTGACCCCATGGACTGCAGCATATCAGGCTCCTCCACCCATGGGATTTTCCAGGCAAGAGTACTGGAGTGGGTCGCCATTGCTTTCTCCGACAAAGCCAACTGGAACCCATGTATTCAGAACAGCAAGGAACCTGAACAGTATTTCATCATGCTTCTTGGAAGAATCTTATAAAAATCCGAGTATCACAGTGGAGGGTTTCGGAGGTGGAAGCAGGTGAAAACAATAATAAAAACAGAATGTTTTAAGCTTTCAGAAGCTCAAGAGAGCAGAAGATATTATGAGACAGGAATGGAAAGATACTGACATATAAAATAGATGTGAACTAGCAATATCTTTGATTCTTTGCCATTGATCACATGAGAAATCAAAGTCAACAGTCTCCTGTGTCTTTCTACCCAGAGGGAGGAAGGAAATTTTGAATGACCTCGCCATTTTTATCCGGGCAGATAATTAGACAATTAGAGCTCATCATGAGCTACAACAAAGCTCTCGACTGTCATGAATCACAGTCATGCTCAATTTAAAAGAAGCTTCATAAGAATGAACTGCTTTCTAAAGAATATATTGCTTTCACATTTCTTCCAGGAACCACAGAAATTAGGGAGAACTAGGGAAGAGAGATTTCTATCCATCAGAAAGAACAGAAATGATATTTAACGTGCTTGGCTAAGTGTCTTCCCTGTGATTTATGGATTGAGGTACTGCTTACATGGATGAGATGCGGTTGAGGAGAGGAAACTGAAATTGTGATCTGAGAAGCACCTATAACAGAGGCACCAAAACTGCCTATGAAAATGCATATCCTGGCTAATTCTAAAATACTGACTCTCAGAAGAAAGCCCTCCAATTTTTCATTTTTTAAAAATCTCCCTCCCCAGGGACTGACAGCATCCTTAAGTGAAGCAATAGAGGGCAGAAAAATCCACATGGGTAGATGGGGTAGGCAAAACAGGGTTAAAGGTGTCCTTAGAAACCGAACAAGGCTACAGGATTTAACAAAGTTATGTCATACTTCTAGTGTTAATAATGGAATATGCTAGAATTAATCTCACACGGAACAAGATGACATCAGTTAACATGGTTTGTCATTGCCTAATCTCACCTATGAACTTTTTAAGGGTATTTCTTTTGGATGAACTCCCACGATTAGATAAACTCCACAAAACCCGGTCACCATGGTCACCAAATGGGGTCAATTATTGGAACTATATTATTTCTGCAGATATGCAGATTATAAGGGCCCTCATACTGGACAGGGTAGAAGGTCCAGCATCACTAAACACTCAGCAATATACTAATTAGTGAAAGTCATAACTGAATAAAACAGTACCGGGGGATTTACCTAAAGGAATGAACCAATACCTTTGCCCATAACCAGCCATTTCAAGGATGGGAAAACCACTGAAAAACACCTGAGTAAAAAGTAAAGTTAATTAAATAACTTGAATACAATGACTAGACGAAGGACTTCTGGTTTTTGAATATCCTGAGAATTTGGGCAACTACATCAGTTAATTTCAAGGAGTCCACAAGCTGACAGCAGCTGTCCAAGGAATTTGTTTAAGTCCTGCCTAGTCAAAGTTGAGAGATAACATAGCCATCACAGCCACAGGAGAAAATGCATGAGCACTTTAATAGTATCTGCCTTAAATACTAAACTTAAAAATGCCCTAGGTTGTACAGTGGTATGTGTTTTTAAATGTATTACTTTAGTTGGTTTCACACAATAATACATCTTTATTATCCCAGCATCTTGTACCATAATCATTGTTACATCTTCTCCCCCAAATAAATTGTAAACTTGACTGTAGAAGGAATGAGCAAATTTTAAAATCTAAAGTGTCCAGTATTTGGGTAACATTATAGTACACATCAAAAAGTCCTTCTAAATGTTTATCTGGTGGAGAAGATTTGTATCAGACATTTCAATGAACATGAATGTTCTACTAGTTTTCTTGGCACTAGGCTAAGGCACTGGGGACAAAAACATGAACAGAAAATAGTGCCTGTCCTTGAGAAGGTCACAGTCTAGTAGAAAAGAAAATCTCTGAATGTATTACAATGTTATGGTAAATGTCTTTGCTAAACAACAAATATTCCTTGAAAATGAACAGTTCCTTGAAAATGAACAGTTCCTTGAATAACGCATTCAGATTTTCACGTTTGCTTGAATTTAACTATGCAATGTAATTTACATTATTAATGCATTCTAACTCTGGGCCATACATGTAATACAAATAGTAGAATGTAATTAAAGCTTGTTTTATTATAAATATGCCCAAGTATATAGCTGCACACTAAAGAAACACTGAAAGAATTCAGATTTATAATTGTGAGTGTTGAATTATATCAGGTAGTATAATTCTGGCTTATAATTTATTATACTCTCATTTGTTGATATAAAGACAAATTATTTTTAAAAAACACTAAATGTACTTCTAATTCTTAACATGATTTCTTCCCTGAATTTCTGCCCAGACCTGGGGGTTGTGCATTTTCAGAAATGTGCACTCAACTCCTTTTCTCATGAATCTGATGTGAGAAGGAAAGTTGAGACCATTGTTTGGGATTCTCTGAAGTCTTTTTCTTACCAAGTGTCAGAAGTATGCAAAATGTTCTAATGAAAATGGTATTGAGCTCAGAGATAAGGAGGTAAAAATCTTAGCTGAAAATGGTAACTAACAGAAAAAATAACTAATAGATAACTTCAGACAAGAAGCCAATTTTTTTTAGGCTCTGTTCCTTTATAACAGAAAAGCACTTAACTAGGAAGTCTCTAATGTCACCTCTTGCTTTAAGACTCAAGGATTCATTGATGAGCAGTATCCTCAGAGATTTTACATGAGAGAGACAGCTGGTTACAGCTAGGTCATTGACAATCTAGTGAGACTCACATACTGAGAAGCCACAGCTCCCTCAGCTTCCCACCCATCAGCCACTCTCTCATCCAATTCCCAAAAGGCATTTGGATTCAGGAATCTCAGCTAGCAAAGCAACAAGCACAGCAAACAACAACCACACGCATCCACCAATAGCCTGAACTTGATGACCAAACCTTCTATTGGGATTTTTAGGACATGGTCTCAGCTATCTAGCTTCCTGGAAAGTAAAGCGGGTGGCAAGTGCTAACAAATTAAGTTTCCCTAAAAACAGGTAGAGGAAAAACTGTAAATTTTTATTTCGCATCAATTTTTAAGGTTTTGGCATAGATGGGAGATATACCTACAGTTTCTATGCTCTGCTTTATTAACTTTGTTTTTAATTTCATGGATCATGTTTCAGATTTATTCAGGTGTATACACTGATCATGACACTCCTCTGCATACTTTTTTTTTTTTTTTTTGCTGCACAGCATACAGGATCTTAGTTCCTCCACCAGGAACTGAATCCACATTCCTTGCATTGGAAAGGCAGAGTCTTAACCACTGGACCACCAGGAAGACCCTGGGTTCAGCTTTAGAGATGCCTCTTTTCCATACTGTCACTCAGTTATCTTGCATTAGACAGAACCAAAGCTATTTCTTCCAATTCTACAAAGCAGCCCCTGAAATCTGCAGTTAAGTAACAACAGGCCAAAGCAAGCCTACTGGATCACAGATGGGTTATCCAACTCAATCACAGACATTCCCTAATTTCTAGCAAGGAAACCTGCTGTCTCTCTAATGCACCAACGTCATTCTCTTGGGGCAAAGTCTGGTTTCTCTGGGTATCTTATTTGTAGACATATTATAAATTTTTGTAAATGCAAATGTAGTAAAAAAAAAAAAAAACAATGCAGAGTGGTGTGTTTAAAGAGATAAAGTGAGAAATTGCTTTCTCTGTATTTATCTTCCCAAGGTTTCTCATCCCTTTGCAGAATGAGATTCCAGCTTTAGAGACATTAAGAAACCAGTAACCATGGGACACGTTGCCTGGAAACAGCCTGATTACAACCAACTCACTCAGCTCTGAGGAAATTCTACCTGACCCTTTAGGACCATTTGTCAAGCCTTATTATGATGATAAAGAAAATTTATACTTTTGTAAAGCCTTCAAAAATTATTGCCATGAAACTGAGAAATCTGGGCATCTGCGTTGGGGAAGAAATGGGAAGTTAATATGACCATCCAGTGTCAAAATTTGACAGTCAGTACAAAAATAAAGAAAAATTAGTTCAGCACCATGCACAGAATTCAGAAATGAAAAACCCAGACCCAACGCTGAGCAAATCATGTCTGGGAATTGTACTGTCTGCCATGGGAGTTAGAAGCTAAGGCAGTCAGAAAGTCACTAATAAAGGGCATTTGTATTCTGCAGCAGTGCTGCTTAACTTGTACTTCCCTGTACATCTACTGCAGAACTTTCAATCAGATGCTGCCATTAACAGCTGCTTTGAAACATACACCAGTTGGTTCTGTGGTGCCCTGACAGTTGGACAAGATTTGTCAGGGAAATCACATTACAAAAACATTGCACAAGTTTAGCAAAATCTAAGAATGTCTACACAATTTTTAAAAATCATTAATGATCAGTCTCAGAAAATAAGACATTTTTTTTTTACTTTAGTGGAATAATGTTTTACAGCCCCATGAATATGTGCATATGTGTGTGTATAATTATAGATAGATAGCTAAACATATAAATAAGATTTTTATTCATTCAACATAGATGGATTTATAAGGACACAACAGAGAATCCTGGTTCCACTAAAAGATTTATCTTGCTCTTGATCCACTCACAGTTACATTAGACTATGGTGCATCTCACATGACAGCTCAGATGTGGCCTGGCACCCACCTTAATACAAGCTTTGCCATTGCTTAAATCCATGATCAATTTCTAGGCACATCTATTACACCCTGACTGGAATATAGGGATGCTTCCCTGGTGGCTCAGACAATATAAGGACGCATGTTTCAGCAAAAGTCAACTATTGCTGTTTTGAACTAAATTATGTTATCTCAGTTGTAGGAGATGAATGTGGTCCATTCGTTAACTGTAGGTAAATGCTCAATACTTGAGAGCAACAGAGAACTGTGGGGGGTGAAGTTCCTAGCTTAAATTTAGCTGTATCAAAGAAACTAAACAAATTTTGCTTTGAAAAGACTGTTTCTCAATCCTTCACACATCCATAGCACTCCTGAATATAGCTCCAGGCTACAGTGCTGGCTCTCTAGACCCCAGGCTTCAGGGAACATGCCTTGATTTCATGTGAAACCTTGGTACTTATCTCAGTCCTAGCACTCAGTGGATACTCATGAAACCTCTGCTGAACTGAATCAGGCACCATTATCATCAAAGTAACAGACTACGCAATTATAGAGCTGACCCAGATAGACATGAAAAGAAAAGGAGGCTATAGGTTGCTCTAAACAGATGTAAGGATGATGGTGGGCGATTACATGGGAAAACAAGAAACTTTCTGTTGATTTTCAGTTTCTATTTTCACCACCCCATGTCATTCACACCATATATTATTGTCAGAATAATTCTCTCCAAACACAAAATCCCAATACTACTCAGGTGCTAAAGAAAATAATGAATGCATAAATGAATGAATAAAAAGACTTCTGTTCACAAGCAACTTACAAATTGGTTGCCTAGATGGAAATAACACATGATGTTTTTAAGAAAATATGGGTTGAAAGAAAAGTTCAGTGTGAGTTGAACTGTACATAGAAGTTGCCAAGGGAAGAAGGGATTTGAATCAGGTCTATTCATTTTAATGAATAAAAGGCTCAAATTTAGGCTAATCTCAGTTAGGCAAGAAACATAATCAAAACATAGAGATAAGAAATTGAATAGTACATTAGGAAAGATATGAAGATACATTGGGAGGTACATTACTGATAAGAATATGAGTTTTGATTTGAATCTTGGATTGTATGAAGTATATCTTCCCATGAAGAAAGTATTTAAAAGGATGTTATGAGTCACCAGGAATGCACAATAAAAGGCTATTGTGGATTAGGCTGCATTTGGGATGAACCTGAGACATTCATTTATTCACCAAATATTTTTTGAGCACCTATTACGTCTTATTCACTGGAGATAAAGCAAAAAACAGAGAGAATCTCTGCCCTGATAAAACTTACATGGAGGAGGGAGGGAGGGAGGGCACAGATGAAAACAAAGTAGACAAGTAAGTAGATAATCAAAGGTCAGCTAGTGATAACGGTTAAAGTAGGGTATGCATCTCAGAGAATGGGTAGGGGGAAGCTGTATTTTCAAATATTAAAATTTTACCATCCTCCTAAATAGCTAGTATAGATACGAGCATATAATAGACAATAAAGAAATGCGGCTGACTGGGGTACTGTCAGTTTGACTAAGATTCTTGGGATTAATGAGATGCAAACTTTCTCCAAATCAGATCTACAGGAAATGAGTCAGCATTCCCTGATATTTATGCCTAATACACAAAAGGTTGGGCCCAACCCAACTTAACCTAAAAGATGAGGATTTCTGAAATAGGCTCCATCAGTATACAAAGGCTGTACTATAGCAGCAGTTTCTCCATATCATTTAGAGCAAGTTGCTGATAGTGAACAAAAAATATTCATTAAATATTTGTTAAATATTTATTATCCACATGTTATAAAGACTAAAATAATAAACGATGCTCACAATATTGACTTTCCCATTAAAAAAAAAACTAAACTCAAAAGTCAGAAAAAAGATCGGGGGGTAATGCTATCGGAATGAACTTGGCTTTATGAAAAACTTACATAGACGTTCAGGGGCTCCTGTGACATGTGGAACCTGAACGAAAGGAAGGCTGCTTGTATAAATGTTCAGGCTGTCATGGCTCTGAGCTCCTTTCAGAGCAAGACATATGAATGTGATTTTCCCATCACAGTGCCTAATTGGTCCTGACTCATCTTTGGTCATTGGTTGAATTTCCCATATCTCCAATATCATCCCTCAAATATAGTCTGATGCTTACACAGTAAAAACTTCTGTGGACCTAGCTGGTCCAAGTGGGAAAGAGCAGTGTGAGGTGACTATATTTGCACTGTGACTTCTCTGACTTAATGCCTATAGGTAGTGGGTGTTCTCTTAGGCATAGCATAGAGAGGTTAATTCAATGCCCTACAAACAGGGACAACAGGAGAACCCTATCCTTATACTGTCAAATAAAGAGCAGTTCAATTACTTGATAAGATGAAGGCAGCACTTTCCTCTCTCACTGTGCCCCATTTCTGCAGGAAGTTTATTAGTGAAATGTACTATTAAATCCCAGCTATACACTGGAGAACAGCGACTTCACCTGTTTCACTTCCATTACCCAGGAGAATGTCTTGTTTCTACAATATTACAGCAATTTGAACTCTACAGTATTTCAGTCCTTCTCAACTTAGATCTTGTTAGCACCATCCCTTAATCCCCTGAGAAAACCCCTTGCTCAAAAAATCTTGTCTTCAACTGCCTCAACCTTGGTCCAAAGGACCTCTCTTTGTTCATAGCTCTTGACATTCATTATTATCTGCCAATGAAACACAGTGTATAAGGA
Organism: Oryx dammah; assembly: GCF_014754425.2. Taxonomy (NCBI): domain Eukaryota; kingdom Metazoa; phylum Chordata; class Mammalia; order Artiodactyla; family Bovidae; genus Oryx; species Oryx dammah. Next base: position 32,568,217 of record NW_024070209.1, read on the forward strand.
GTTAAATGTTTTCACAAGCAAACCTTTGTTCCTTTCCCTTTGCAGGAGAGGGAGATAAATAAGGGAAATTAAAAAAAAAAAAAAGAAAGCTGCCAGATAGAAAGCCTGAAGTAAATGACCTGCACCACCCATAGCTGAATTCTACCTCTTCCCATAATGTTTCATAAGAGAGAATCAATAAAAGCTGAATCTGAAACATTGGTGCAGGGTAGTAGCTAAGTTCAGTGAGCTTCCAAGCTAATCCTGTGTTCTCAAAAGCAGTACGTGTAACTCCCTTCACCTTTCGGGAGATGAGCTCACTACATAAACTGGCCTGTTTTTTGACCTCAAAATCCAGGTAGGACAAGGTTGGGGGTGGCAGAAGCAACTAGAGGGAAGCTTTCCAGGCCATTTGTTCTAAACTGAGATACTCTGGCAGAGGGAAGGACGAGGTTGAGTTTCCATGGCCCTGAGCTGGGTCACACAGCTGGAGTCAGACTTTGCTCAACACAAACGTCTTTCACTCACCACAAGCAACACAAAGACTATGAAAGAACACTGCCAAGGAACAGGCCAATTGCCACCGGCCATTATCATTATCTAGGCTACCTAGTAAGGTAACCCTCATACAACCCGGCTGTTAAATTAACTTTCATATCAGTGTACACCCTTTTGTCTATGACTACTTGATTAAAATATGCAAATAAAATAGAACAAAGACTAAAATAAATGTCAGTGACATAAGGCTTCATATTTCTATTTATAGTAGAGGATTTAAAAATCACATATTTGTTCTCTTTAATGATATTGTTGCCTTACAGAAAAATATTCATTTGCATACTAACATTTCATCACCATCATGAAAAAAAAGCCTCCTTTGAAAATTGAGATTAAATTTACTAAAAGACCCCCAAGAATCTGTGCTGAAGCAATTCAAGTGAATAGATTGAAGCATAAAATTAAATATATTTTAGACAAGTTGATTTGAGGACATTTAATACATTTGAATAATAAGCCTGTCATCTTATTTAGAGTTGTTTAACCTTATGGAATTCTCTGAAGTAGCAGTAAATAACTGTTGTGTATGTATGACACATTAAAAATGTACATGTTTATATTTGAGGCAGTATTTTAGCTAATTGTGAATTCCCCTGGAAAGTATTTTTTAAATAAAATAATGTTCATGCAATTTCTACCAAATGCATGGCATATGTTATACAAAAATTGAATGTCATGAAGAGAATTGTAAATTATATCAAACTGATATATGAATAATCAGCTGATTAAAGGCATGTATTTAATATGTATTTTGCAACAGAATTCCAGCTTTTAAAGGCATCTTGGACTGGAAAAGCAGACCATGAAACTGCATTGGCACTCTGATGACTCAAGCCCTAGTTCTTTATGAAAGCCTATGAACAGTTTAGATATATCACTTTCATCTCATCCATAAATAGTTGATAAATCACCATTTATAAATCCTTGTTGTAGTGAAAATTATTATGTATCATAGATATTTTTCATCCCCATTCTGAATCACCAGTGAAATTTCTACCTTTCAGTTGTCTAAATTAAAACAAGCAAACAAAAGCAAAGACAAAATGAAAAACACACACACAACTTAATACATGTACCTATTCCTAACAATAACATATTTCTTCTCTTGCCTCATCTTCACTATTAGTATACAAACTCCTAAATGCAAGATTGTTACCTCCCTTCTCCTCTACTCTATCCCCTGCCTTAAGTGCAAATTAAATAGAACATAAACAGACAATATAACTTGCCTCATTAGAGTTCAATGATGGTCTGATCTCCTGTGTGGTAAGAATGTTTCCTTGACTGAATTTCAGTATCTTTCCAGGCCATCTAATAGTATAGTCCAACAGGTAATATATAGCTTTCCCAAGTGAATATGATTCTTAAACAGTGACAGAATTGTTCTTCTCTTATTGTGTGAGGCCCAGGAGGACTGTCAAAATCTTAGCAATACTGTATTTTCTTTGCTTCTGTTCCATTCTAACAATTTCTTCCCCTGGAATAATCTCATCTTTTCTTTAGATTTGTGCTTCTCAACCACCTGATGAATTTAGATTCTATAGAGATTTCTTTGTACTCCTGTTTTATTGTGACCTGAAAAACAACTACTTTATTGTTTATAATCAAATGTTAGAGTTCTTGTGTTTCATTAGCACATGCTCTGAGAATTTTTAAATTTCCATATTAGGATCTTGCGGATAACTAACAAAAGTATAAATATTAACTACTGGTTGAGCTTTGCCTTTAAAGATGTAAGGGCTGATATATTAGCAGAGGATATATTAGCAGAGACTCTCAGGAATCTGTCCAGGCCATTACTACCAGTAACAGAGAGAAGTCTTTCCAAGAAAAAATTAATGAATAAGTTGAAAAGAAGAGCAAAGTGTTTTTCATCCACCAAAAATTCTTTGCCACAATATTTATGTTTGTACTTTTGTCTAAAACATTTTCGTTGTCTTTGTAGTCTCTTGCTTGAAAGTCAACTCTTCCACATCAACATCCCCAAGTTCACTCAAGGTGATTCTTTTCTGTTGGAATAGGAGCCATTATCTCTAAACATTCATTTATGTGTTGCTTAATTGGGTGTGGTATGGTTGTGTCGGCACTGTAATAGGAAAACTTCACAGTCTTGACCTGTAGATGCTTAAAATCTAGAGATGAAGTAAATATTCCAAAATATTACTGTGGATTCAAAACATAATGGGCCATTTAAAATAATACCAGGAACAAATTGACTGTCATTTTGACAGTACTGAGAACAACATATGTCCCTTCACATTTCGGCTTCTGTTGGATCATTAGGCACAAGTTCAAACAATTCCAAGAAAAAAACTTATAAACAAAATTTTGAAATAAAATTTGGATGTAAAACATCAAGACTTACAAACATGTTTTAGAGAATGATTTACTTTATGAAACTATTTGGTCTACACATTTCAAATAATATATTTTTCTACCAGATTAAAGTGGGTTTGAATATATAATCATTTGTAAGTAAAATTGATATAGATTCAGGATTTGCTAGGAGTGCCGAGAATGTACAAAGGGAGATCCTTCTTTGCACTACAGGAATCTTTTATGGTAATCCCTGATCCATTATTTTGGAATATTCATGATTTTTTAAATGACGTATCAAGCTTTTGAGCCACGAATAGCAACTGTTCCATTTGACTAAGAATCCCAGCACAACAACAATGGACAGAAACACTTTTTACCATCCCCTTCACCCCACAGAAACAAATATAAGTACTCATGCAAATAGAATTTCATTTAAAATTATATGACAATCCAAGTAAAGCCCATGTTTTATTTTTATGAAACCACACCCACAAGTCACCAGGTCACTTTTAGTTATGGCGTTGGGAGAAATTTTCTGTTGAGATTGTACCCCTGCCACATTAGAGGCAGAATTCAATATTTTGCAGCCAGTGTCCACCAGTTCTAGTCTCATTCAAGGAAACTGTATAACACTCTAATGCCAGGTCTGAAAGCACATAACTATCTGTTGTAATCAAAGGTTTAAATAACCATTTATTTCATCTTGTATCTGCCTGAGGAAATCCTTTACGAGCCTATTTTCTCCCCTTAGAGTAAGAACATTTGCATGCTTGCAGACAAAGGTAACAATTTCAAATGATATATATTTTTCAATGGTGAATATTTGCTTTTTAAATACAGAGAGTAGATATCTAGTTATTATTATGGGATTTTACATGTTGCTCAAATTAACTGCCAAGAAAAGCCTCTAAGAAATAAATTGCCTTTAAGTAATATTACTTTTAATTTCTTCTAGCAAATGGGATAAGAGGTTTAAGTGGGTTAAAGGAAATCAAGTAAACATATTTATGGAATACAATTTTTCATGGTTAAAAGCCTAAAAGCAAATATTCCACAGTTAGCTTACTAAGAATGTACCAGGGGACTAGGAGAGGCTTTTGTAAGACAGAGAGTTGATTTTCAGAATGACTTACAGGTTAAAACAGAAAACTGCTGATACATTTTAACAAGCAGGCCTAGGGGGCCCAGACCATGTTTGCTAGTACTGGCTGTTTAGCTTCTGCAAAGTTTTTGTAACCATTTTGGAAACCAAATACTGTAGAACAAAAGCTTTCCTTCCATTCAGTATCCAACTGCATCTGGTGTTAAAGGAGCATCAGAAGAGCATTTTAAAGGGACAATATGAAAACATTTGAGTTCCTACTAGAGAACGATATGAAATAAAATATTTTATAGTATCTAAGTATCTTAAAGGTCTGAGTTCTAACCCATATACACTTACAAAAGTCAGAAAATCAGGGTGATGAAATAAGACTGCTGGAGGAATGGGTCTTGGGCAAGTCAAATACATTCTGAGTCTAGTTGGTAAAAGGGGATAATAATGCTGTCTCTACTGACCTCTTTGGTTCACTGTAACAAAAGCCTGATTGTGAAGATGCTTTAAATTGTACACAATCTACACAAATATTAGATAATACTATCATTTTCATTCTTCTCTATTAATATTGCAGCAGATCACTGAGTAGGACCTGTGTTTTTAATAACATAATTGAAAAGGAGAAGGTAGGATTTTAGGAACCTTTATTTTTTTTCACACTTGATGAGATTCTGAAATACAATCAGTCACCAAACTCCTCAGACACATTTAGCAGCATCAGAAGCAGCTGCCGCTGACAATCATGTCTGCTTCCACAGGGACTGAGGGTGTTAAAACAATGAGTCATTACAGGTGCGTCTACTTCTCTGCATTCAAAGGATGGAATGAAAAGAAGATGAAATTTACCTAGCCCAATATTTTTAAAACAGAAAGAAGGGATCAAGCAGAAAAGACAATTTCCAGTAATTTGTAAGGGCAGAATTCACTTATATTCAATAATAAATTATAATGTATTATTTATAAATCAATAATTTAGTAATTATTTTTTAATAGCCAGCTACTCTACTAGGTATTGGCCCAGATTATTAAGAGTTTCCTGACTTTAAGAAATATGTTGTTTTATATTAATAATGATATTAATATATTGATAGCATACATTAATAATAATATTAATATATTGATAGCATAAATTTATATTAATATTATTATTAATGTATGCTATCAACTAGGAGAAGGCCATGGCAACCCAATCCAGTACTCTTGCCTGGAAAATCCCATGGACAGAGGAGCCTGGTAAGCTGTAGTCCATGGGGTCGCTAAGAGTCAGACGTGACTGAGCAACTTCACTTTCATTTTTCACTTTCCTGCATAGGAGAAGGAAATAGCAACCCACTCCAGTGTTCTTGCCTGGAGAATCCCAGGGATGGCAGAGTCCGGTGGGCTGCCCTCTATGGGGTGGCACAGGGTCGGACATGACTGAAGTGACTTAGCAGCAGTAGCAGTTCGGTTCAGTTCTATTTCTGCTTTATTGACTATGCCAAAGCCTTTGACTGTGTGGATCACAATAAACTGTGGAAAATCCTGAAAGAGATGGGAATACCAGACCACTTAACCTGCCTCTTGAGAAATCTGTATGCAGGCCAGGAAGCAGTAGCAGTATCAGCATACAACTAATTCTATTTCCAGGGACAACTTTTGTGAGACAGCAGATAAATGTAAAAGGCTACTGGATTTTTTTTTAAAAGGTGGTAAGATTATAAAAGGTTTTCATGAAAGTGACAAAGGAGCTAATATTTGAGATAATTCTGAATGATTTTTAAGATCTTGGTAGGGAAAACATCCATAAAGACAGAAATGTGAGGTTGAAATTGTTTCAGGAGTATCCTGCTACTGTTTCCTATCCTCCCACACCTGAACATATTTCTGCAAAATGCTAATATTCATTACAATGGGAACAGGGAAAACCTATGTTTAAATTTTTTTCTTTTAAACTAGAAAATTGTACATTAGAGACCAATTGATTCAAAATGCAACAGTTTATTATATACTGTAATATGTGTTTTTAGAAATTTTAAAAAGTACAAATACACAACATGAATTTCACATATAAATCCTCCACCCCAGAGATGTTAACATTTTGATGTATATCCTTCAAGACTGTTTCTGGGTATCTAGTGCACTGCTTAGTGATTATAGTCAACAGTACTATATTATTAACTTCAAAGTTGCCAAGGTTCTAGATCATAACTGTTCTCATCACAAAAAGAGGTGATAATTATGTGATATGATAGATGTGTTCCAACAAAGGTCCATCTAGTCAAAGCTATGGTTTTTCCAGTAGTCATATATGGATGTGAGAGTTGGACTATAAAGAAAGCTGAGCGCCGAAGAACTGATGCTTTTGAACTGTGGTGTTGGAGAAGACTCAAAGGATAGAAATGGTTGGGACCTAACAAAGCAGAAGATATTAAGAAGAGGTGGCAAGACTACACAGAAGAACTGTACAAAAAAGATCTTCACGACCCAGATAATCACAATGGTGTGATCACTCACCTAGAGCCAGACATCCTGGAATGGGAAGTCAAGAGGGTCTTAGGAAGCATCACTATGAACAAAGCTAGTGGAGGTGATGGAATTCCAGTGGAGCTATTTCAAATCCTGAAAGATGATGCTGTGAAAGTGCTGCACTCAATATGCCAGCAAATTTGGAAAACTCAGCAGTGGCCACAGAATTGGAAAAGGTCAGTTTTCATTCCAGTCCCAAAGAAAGGCAATGCCAAAGAATGCTCAAACTACCAGACAATTGCATTCATCTCACATGCTAGTAAAGTAATGCTCAAAATTCTCCAAGCCAGGCTTCAGCAATATGTGAACCATGAATTTCCAGATCTTCAAGCTGGTTTTTGAAAAGGCAGAGGAACCAGAGACCAAATTGCCAACATCTACTGGATCATGGGAAAAGCAAGAGAGTTCCAGAAAAACATCTATTTCTGCTTTATTGACTATGCCAAAGCTTTAGACTGTGCGGATCACAATAAACTGTGGAAAATTTTGAAAGAGATGGGAATACCAGACCACCCAACCTGCCTCCTGGGAAATCTGTATGCAGGTCAGGAAGCAACAGTTAGAACTAGACATGGAATAACAGACTGGTTCCAAATAGGAAAAGGAGTACGTCAAGGCTGTATATTGTCACCCTGCTTATGTAACTTATATGCAGGATACATCATGAGAAATGCTGGGCTGGAAGAAGCACAAGCTGGAATCAAGATTGCTGGGAGAAATATCAATAACCTCAGATATGCAGATGACACCACCCTTATGGCAGGAAGTGCCAAAGAACTAAAGAGACTCTTGATGACAGTGAAAGTGGAGAGTGAAAAAGTTGGCTTAAAGCTAAACATTCAGAAACTTAGATCATGACATCTGTTCACATCAGTTCATGGCAATAGATGGGGAAACAGTGGAAACAGTGGCAGACTTTGTGTTTCTGGGCTCCAAGATTGCTGCAGATGGTGACTGCAGCCATGAAATTAAAAGACACTTACTTCTTGGAAGGAAAGTTATGACCAGCCTAGACAGCATATTAAAAAACAGAGACATTACTTTGCTAACAAAGTTCTGTCTAGTCAAGGCTATGGTTTTTCCAGTGGTCATGTATGGATGTGAGTGTTGGACTGTAAAGAAAGCTCAGTGCTGAAGAATTGATGCTTTTGAACTGTGGTGTTGGAGAAGACTCTTGAGAGTTCCTTGGACTGCAAGGAGATCTAACCAGTCCATCCTAAAGGAGATCAGTCCTGGTTGTTCACTGAAGGACTGATGTTGAAGTTGAAACTCCAATACTTTAGCCACCTGATGCGAAGAGCTGACTCATTTGAATTTGAAAAGACCGTGGTGCTGGGAAAGATTGAGGGCAGGAGGAGAAGGGGACGACAGAAGATGAGATGTTTGGATGGCATCACCAACTCGATGGACATAGGTTTGGGTAGACTCCGGGAGTTGGTGATAGACAGGGAGGCCTGGCATGCTGCGGTTCATGGGGTTGCAAAGAGTTGGACATGACTGAGTGACTGAACTGAATTGGATTGCAAGGAGATCCAACCAGTGCATCCTAAAGGAAATCACTCCTGAGCATTCACTGGAAGGACTGATGCTGAAACTGAAACTGCAATACTTTGGCCACCTGATGAGAAAAACTGACTCATCTGAAAAGATCCTGATCTGGGAAAGACTGAAGGCGGGAGAAGAAGGGGACAGCGGAGGATGAGATGGTTGGATGGCATCACCGACTCAATGGACATGAGTGTGAGTAAACTTCAGGAGTTGGTGATGGACAGGGAAGCCTGGCATGCTGCAGTCCATGGGGTCACAAAGAGTCAGATACAACTGAGCGATTGAAATGAACTAAACTGAACTGATAGATGTGTTAGCTACTGCCATGGTGGTAATCATATTGCAAAGTACAAATGTATCAAAACAATACACTGTACAATTAAAACTTATACAATACTATTTGTCCATCATATCTCAATAAAAATAAAATTAATTTTAAAATGAAAAGGACTATTTGTGTAAATATAAATATACATTTATAATAAAAATGAACATTTTATACATATTGCTTTGTAATGTGCTTTGCTCACTTACCAGTATAATTGAATAACCTTAAACAATGTTAAATACTCTACAATATAACTTTTTAAAGACTTCCTGGTATACTATTATGAAGTCTATTGTCCATTGGTTTATTTGTTTATATTAGTACATATTCAGATTACTTTTATTTTTCTTGCATAAATAACAAAGCCATGATTATCTTTCTAGATAATTATGTCAACCTCTGGTTATTTACTCAACAAATTCTAGAAATATGATTATGGGCCTGTTTGACACTGGCTTCGAGAATAATTATTATAATTTTCATCCCACCATCAACTGATTAGCCTTACTCTATATGTGCTCTTTTCAGTGTTGGGTGTTTAAATTTTAATCATTTTTTTTCTATTAACTATATGAAAATAATATTTTCTTCAATTTTGTTTTTCTCTGAACGCTACTTAAGTTGGATGTTTTAAAATGTATTACTTATTGTACATGTGATATGACTAATCATCCGTTAAAACATAATGAGTTCACTTTGTGTATTTTTTCATGTTTGTTTTTCCTGTATCTATCTTCTCACTACTTATAATATCTGGTCCATACCATTCAAGGAAACACTTTTAAATTCAGGATTTTGTACATAATTGGTCTCAAAGAGATTTTACTTGACTTGAAAGTTAGTAAGTTAACTCATTGCAGTTTCATGCATGCTGATTCCTAGGTCAGAAATGAAGGATATCTCATTACTTTGAGCAAAGTAAAAGCAGTAGCCAGAGTATCAGCATTTTGGGGGCTGTTCTGTGAACCCCATTTTCCACAGGGTAATGCAGAGAGCTAGTGGGTGCACCTGTACACTGGGGTGTGTTAAAGGAGAGGAATTCTGAGCTTAGAGAACCCCAGTATTTTATAAGGGTAGTAAATATTCCTGCCCTTCGCTCTTTATTAAATTGGACAACATACGTTCAAGGAGGAAAAACCATAGATATAATACAATCTATGTTCCAAGGACATTCATGATAAAACTTGCTTGAAATGACAGTCTAGGGAAAAAAATAAAAAAAGGTCAGTCAGTGGCTTGCCATGTGAGAGACGCAGCAGTGCAAACGACTCACGGAGAAGTGTTTTCAAATACTTATTCCTGAACATGTAGAAAGAGAGCAACAGACTTTGCAAAGGAAGGAAGGAGAGTGAATCAAGGGCATTCAGTATCCAAACTTGATTTCTGACTCAGCCCTAACTGTGAACCTTATAACAAAAACATATAAGTGTAGAGAAAATAAATGAAAGGCGGATCTTGGGTAAACTGGTTTCTGAAGACTTTCTTTCAAAAAAGGTTCAATAGACAGTGATTATAAGGAAAGCTGAACGTCAAAGAATTGATGCTTTTGAACTGTGGTGTTGGAGAAGACTCTTGAGAGTCCCTTGCACTGCAAGGAGATCCAAGCAGTCCATCCTAATGGAGATCAGTTCTGGGTGTTCATTGGAAGGACTGATGTTGAAGCTGAAACTCCAATACTCTGGCCACCTAATGTGAAGAGCTGACTCACTGGAAAAGACCCTGATGCTGGGAAAGATTGAGGGCAGGAGGAGAAGGGGATGACAGAGCATGAGATGGTTGGATGGCATCACCGACTCAATGGACTTGGGTTTGGGTGGGCTCTGGGAGTTGGTGATGGACAGTGAGGCCTGGTGTGCTGTGGTTCATGAGGTTGCAAAGAGTCGGACATGACTGAGCGACTGAACTGAACTGAACTGGGATAGTGATTTTTTAACTTACAAAACAATTGCCTATAGAATTCTTTAAATATGAAGTTCTCCTAATATGATTAGAAAATAAATTAATCTCAGAAGTTTTTATACATTTTTTTTTTTCTTAGCGTGTTAGTGAAGAGGATGTGCTCAGACCAAATTGCCTCTGTTCAAATCTGGTTCAGTATGCTAGGTTAACGTACTCTAAGTTCCCCCTGTTGTAAAGTGGGAATAATATATATTCACTCCAGTCTCACAGAGATGGTTAAAGGTGTGACTGAATTAAAAGATATACAGGGCTTTTGACGGTGCCTAATATATGGGAAGCACATTTACTGAGCATCTGTGCTGTGCTCAGTTGTGTTTGACTCTTTCTGACCCCATGGGCTGTAGCCTGCCAGGACTCAGTTCAGTTCAGTCACTAAGTCGTGTCCGAATCTTTGCGATCCCATGAATCATAGCACGCCAGGCCTCCTTGTCTATCACCAACTCCAGGAGTTCACTCAGACTCAAGTCCATCGAGTCAGTGATGCCATCCAGCCATCTCATCCTCTGGCGTCCCCTTCTCCTCTTGTCCCCAATCCCTCCCAGCATCAGAGTCTTCCAGTGAGTCAACTCTTCTCATGAGGTGGCCAAAGTACTGGAGTTTCAGCTTTAGCATCATTCCTTCCAAAGAAATCCCAGGGCTGATCTCCTTTAGAATGGACTGATTGGATCTCCTTGCAGTCCAAGGGACTCTCTACCATTTCAAATATAATCATTAAGGAGATATATTCTTTTTGTTCTCTTTCTCTCTGAGTATAATTAAACATAAAATGTCTTCTTTTCTTGACTTAGAGAATAGATGCCAAATGAAGGAAGACTTTCAAAATCTAACTTCAAAAAGAAATGGATCATGGTTTTATTCACATTACAGGTTATTTCTAAAATTGAGAGAAGAAAAATGATTAAGAAAGTGTTTGATGAATTCCTAAAGTTGCATTATCCATGGCTGCTCTATCATAACTTCTTTCATTTCTACAATTTTACATATTCTGCTAAGAGATGGCAAACAAAAAATAATTTCATACAGTTTAAAAAGGTCTGTAACATACTATTTATTTATGCATAACAATGTTTGAATCACAAGGATAGTTTGAATCACTAAAATATTCATATTCGGGGGGACAGTGGGTTGCACGGTCTTCTTTTCCAGCATTTAATCATTATTTCTTCCAGGTTACAGTTGGCTATTTTAAACCTGACACTAGTGACTCTGGTCCTTTCACAGAGATTCTAAACAAGAAGGAAAAAGTCACAATTAAATAAAAGGTAGTGACCAAAGACAGAGGCCAACTAATGCACAGTGGCTGCTGCAAAGACAAAGCCACTGAACAGTAAGTGGAGGGAAAGAGAGCACTTTGTACAAATTAACCTATACATTTAAAATATTTCTATTATGTTCCTGAGACTAGTACTTTGGGGATGGAGAACAAAAACTTTGTTTTCTTTCACCACCACCCCTTTCTATTATTATCATTGTGCCCATTTTACAGATAAGAAAATTAAATTTTGGAGAAATTCTGTGATTTGTTCAAGATCATGCAGGTAGAAAACAATGCACCTGGGACTTGAATCCTGGCATTAAAAAGCCAATATTCATTATATTGTCTCTGCTGACCCTGAATTTCAGCCAAGTGCTTATTCCTCCAAAGCTTACATCACAAATGACTTTAATAATTTTTAGCCAACCCAGCCATCAGAGACTAGCCTGGTTCTCAGCCAGAAGAGGGCTCTGTTGAATTGAGGGTGTAGCTGAAGTTCTGTGTTGCATCGGGATCCTTCTGTTAATTTTGGTTCTTCTATTGGAGTTTTCTCAGGCTCTTGGTCTGTGACTCCTTCAACTATTCAGTTCTTCTCCCAGCTAAGCTGGTATCCATAGACAATAAAACAACATCATAGATCAGGCTGTTCTTTGTATTTTGTCCTGGACATTCTCTGAATCCTCCAGATAAATCACAGGTACAGCAACAAATCTCAGGGAAAAGTGATGGTGTGGGTTCCATTGCAATAGCACTCTCTACTTTCTTTTCCACATTGTAACCACTATTCACAGTGCATTGTTATTTAGAACATTTTTCTCTCTAATATGCTAGCTAATATAAATCACTTAGTAGTAGAAAAAGGAGTTTATTGTTCTGTACACATAACCACGGTGCTTCTTTTCCAAGAGGAGAAAAAACTCATGCTGAACCACTAGTCTCCCACAGCCATAAGCATACCCTGTGACTTGGCTTTTCCTTTGACAGAAATTATAGAACTCAAGTAGCTTTTATTTGTGATTGATGTATTTGTTATCACTTTACTTACTCACTCAGGCAAGAATGCTAGTAGTAAACTTGGCCTATTCCTTATTCTTAAGCCTGCATTTACCCTTTGCCCTACTCAATATTTAAAGAACACCCCCACTCTTCTCAAACACATAAGTAACAAATATTCCAAGCTTCATGAAATCAGGTCAAGCACATCTCTTGCTGAGATTTCAAACCTGGCAAAATTCTGGGTAGGGGGGAAGATGTTGGCAGGCAGAAACATATCCAGGTGACCCAGTGGAGGTATTATTAGTCAAGATTTCTTATAAACCTGTGAGTGTGTGTGTGTGTGTGTGTGTGTGTATATATATATATAAGTGTCTGTGTGTGGTGGGGCAGGGGAGGGGGGGAGTGTATGTGTGGAGAGGAGAGATTAATTGATTTATTGTGTCACTCAGTCATGTCTGACTCTTTGCGACCCCATGGATTGTAGCCCAACAGGCTCCTCTGTCCATGGAATTCTCCAGGTGAAAACACTCAAGTAGGTAGCCATTTCCTTCTCCAGGGGATCTGGAGAAGGAAACACAGGGATCGAACCTGGGTTTCCTGCATTGCAGGCAGATTCTTTACCAACTGAGTCACCAAAGAAGTCCAACTGATTTAAGGTCTCTCTAACGAAATATTACTGGTATTGCATGAGGCACTTGGGGATATAAAATGAACCAGAGTTAGACCCTGACTTTGAAGAAATTAACTCTTTGTTACGTTTGAGTCAAAGAGTCAGATGCAGAAATAAGTGCTTTTACTCCTAGGATATAAATGTGCAGACAGTCACCTGAGGACAGAGAAGAAGGTTATCTGATTTCTAGGTATAAATATTCTTGAAGGAGGTAGCACTGGAAACAATAGATGCACAGAGTGATCCTGGAAAAAGAAGAATGTGGAGGGTGTTCTAGGTAGAGGAAATAGAGGCATGGAAAAGCACAATAAGTACGATAAAGCACAACAACTGATAGCCATTAGGACTAAAAGCTTGGGGCAAGAAGTGTTATGAGATAAAGTGAGAAATGATTTGATGAAGAGATCATGGAAGACCACATATACATACTACAAAGCTTGATATTTAACCTGTAGGTAATAAGACATCATCAAAAGTCTTTAGGGTTGGGTGTGACAAAATCATATATTTTAGGTGAGCTTGTAAAGGATGGGATGGTATTCAGATTACAGGAAGGCAATATATCAGGAGACTGATTAAATAGGGTCCAAAAGATAGGATGAGGGTCACCTTGGGAAAGGAGATGATAAAAGCAAGGACATGAGGATTCCTGAGGGAGACTGTATACATATGCAGATACTTTCTTCTGGGACATATGAAAAGGGGGCCCATTAGAGGGTATCAAGGGCTGAATTGTGTCCTTCCCCAAATTCACATGTGGAAGTCCTAACCTCCAAAGTGTCTGTATTTGGAGATCGGGATTTTAAGGGGATAATTAATGTTAAAAGAGTTTGTAAGGTGGGGCCCTCATCAGATAGTATTAGTGTCCTTATAAGAGGGAGGGACAACAACCAGAGCCCTGGAATACACTCATTCTCTCTCTCTTTTCCTCTGCACACAAAGTAGAAAATCTGGATGAGGACACAGAAAGAAAGCAACTGTCTTTAAACCAAGAAGAGAGACCTCAGTAGAAATCAACCCTAACAGCTGCCTTGATCATAGAAAAGCCTGACCTCCAGAACTGTAAGAAAACAAATTCTGTTGTTTAAAGTACGCAGTCTGTGGTATTTTGTGACTATGGCATCCCAAGCAGAGGATTTTGGCCAAAGATGTGAAATCTAGAAAACACTCAGAGAGAAGATAGAAAAAACAGTGTCATAAACAAAGCTCTGAGTAAGCAGAAATTGTGAAGTAGAGAGGAGAGCAGAGGGAGCTTTTAGTTGATAACTTTGGAGGCTGAAACAGTAGATATGTGAGTTCCTTGGGTCAGAGAGTTCTAGAGTAAGGAGTTATGGACATTTATTTCTGAGGAGACTATTCCAGAAGTGGGACTGGATCAGCTAAACCACTGTCCAAATACTACTGTGCCCTGAGCTCTATTTTCATTCCTGGAGGCTGTGTCACAACAAAGTCTGTTGCTTGTCTGTTTTGCCTCCCTGTGCTGTGTGACAGCCACACCCCCGCTCTTATCGGGCACCAGCTGGGACAGGCCTTTGCATTTGTACTTGGAAACTGCCAAACAAGCAGAGAGGGAGGACATGGAGGTGTTAGGATGAGCAGAATGGAAATAGTGACTACAGACACACTCTAGATATCTTGGGATGTGATGTTAGTAAACAGGAATATTTTGTAAAATATATATATATATATATATAAACCTTTTATATTATCAACCCAATTTATAATATCAAGAAACCTCCTGTGCATGTAATAAGAGCCATCTATTTAACACAGAAAGGGTGGCATGATACTGTTCCTAAATGAAGAAGGGCTCTTTAAAATAGACACCACAAAATCTGCTTTTATTCACCTCTGTAACAAGTTGGCTCAGTTTAAATGCCAGGCTATAAAAGGTTCTATCCACACTCTCAATACCTACCAATTGTGAGAAAAGAAACAAAGGAAAGCTCTGAGCACACTTTTCTTCCATACCTTCCAACATGGCACCTGGATTTTAGGACAAAATTTCATAAATGGAACAAATGAAAAATGACCTTTCTTTTTTTTTTAACCTCTATACCATTATAGCCCCTTCGAGTTAAAGACAAGAAAGATTATAGGATTTAGATAGTCCTTGAGGAAGAATTGGCAAGTAGATTATTCTTCTGCCTGCTAAAAATAGATTCAATTTTGATCTGAGGCATATCTCTGGGCATGTGTGTATGTGGGGGGGGGGGGGTGGTGGCGGCGGTTGGCCAAGCTTGTGTGGTAGTTTCACTCCTTTCGTCTTTCACAGGAATGCTTTCCACCTGTGCTTTTAACATCCAGATGCTACCATATTATAATTATGCTGATTAATGTCTGCAGAAGTATTACAAATGATAAACCAACCTTCCCTCAAATTAGGTAAGTCAACCTGCTTAAAGGCAGAACAGTGAAATAGGATACCAGGCTAAAATCATTTAAGAGATGAAAATGTCTTCATTTGTTTGTGTCTGTATGCTTTTAATTAAAGGTGACAGAACCACCCTACACTACCAGTGCAGCCACAGTGACACGCTCAGATGAACGCATTTACAGATGCAGGTAAAGTCGCTGTTTGGAACATTATTACTCTCAGTGCTGGGGAAACATCTGTGGAAAATAAGAGACGGGAGTTATCTCAATAGAGCTGAAAACAGGCGTCAAAAAGAAATCTCTTGCCCATTTCCATCTTTAGAGAGATCTGTGAAGAGAGCTTGACACTGTACTCCAGCTGTTTTGACCAGAGATTCCATTAATACCCTGAAAAATCTCCCAGAATATCCAAGTATTCCCTCTATGGCTTTCTGGCACACATTTTTAGGAAAACACAAAATAAGAAAACAGGAAAACCTCTAAACTAATTCACAAGGTAATTTAATAAAACATTTTTATCCCTGACCACACAACTATTCATCAATTTTCCTGAGTAAGGGCACTTTTGAAGCAGAGGGCTGAAGACTGCTCTGGCACTAATAATCTGCCCTGAAGCTTTTTGAGTCCACGATCCTCAATTCTGTCATCTAAAAAATGAAAATCCTACCACTTCCTGGGGATGTTATAGGATTAAATAGCATAATACAAGATGAAAGTGCCTTGAACATTTCAGTATGCTGATCTACTGTGATTTTGTAGATGAAGATCCTAAAACGTTTTGTGCTCCAAAATACGAGGAAATAAATATTGCTTTTTTCATTTGAGCATTTTATCTTACCTGTATCACTGCCTTCCCCACTCTTTATGCACTACGTCAATAGCTTTCTTTTTAGAGCACATCAATGTTATATAAAAATTCCACACAAAACTTGTTAGTCCGATGCTAGTGGATAACAACAAGGTCATCAGTCTGTGTAACTTTATAACATCACAGGCTCTTGTTTTCAAAATATCTAATACTGGCAAAATGTGTGTGTGTGTGTGTATATGAGATATGAGAGAGAACATGTGCAACCAAGCACATACACTTTGGAAGGGGTCTACAAATCAGAAATAAGATTTCTTCTGAGAATAAGAGAAACATTTAAACCTTTAAACCTAACAGTGATGATGAGCATGGTTGCCATGCACTGTGTGCATAAACTGTGTCCTAGCTACAAGGAGATTACAACGTCAAAATGTAAAACAGACCAGTAAACTCAGCAATTCCACATAAGCACCATGATAAGGGACTGAGTGGTCTTGACACATATCTCAGTAAAGATGTTACATAAGATAACTCCTTAATGGATAATAGGGTGATAGAGATGTTTGGGGAGTAGAAAAGTAAGAATGCAAGAACGGGAATGGATTGGGGGCAAAAATGGAGAACATTACAGACCTGCAGGTTAAAAAAAAATGTTTTTAAAGCAATTCTATATATTACAGAATGACTAAAGGTTTAAATTATAATTTTCTATCTTTTATACATTTTCATACTTTTCTATATAAATGCAGACCTCTACATCTTTATATGCATACTGCTGGGACCCAATGTCTAATTTATGGCTGCCTACTCCTCCACATATAAGCAACAAGCAAAAGGGTAAATACCACACAGCTGTGACATCCAAAAAAGGCTCCTTTCTATTAAATGCAACCATGAAATGAAAGGGTTTAACAAAGATTCATTGAAGTCTCATCTTTCAAGCACAATGCAAGTTTAAATAGATTCCAGCTCCATTCAGTCTTGGCTACAGGGCAATCATAACTGTAACTAACTCCTACGTCTTTCATCTTTTGACAATGAAATTAAAATATTGCTTCATGCTACAGTAGGAAAGAACACTCTAAAATAAATAATCCTAAAGTTGAAATGAAACTGAAAATAACAGCAGTGCCTTTCTGAGACAGTGGGCGGCAATGTTAATGAATGGAAGCTTTGCATACAAATAGAATAAACACACACTGATTTGGAAGGAATACATACTGCAAGAAGATTTAAATGAAACTATGGACAGCAGATAGTTCAGAATTTGAAGCCACAAGTAACCAATTTAAGTAGAAAGAAGAATTCATTTCCTAAAAGCATTGGTATAGTGGAACAGTATGGAAGACAGCTGCCATTCACCAGAGATGCCAATTACAGAAAAATCAAGTTAAAGAAATGTGGGCCTTACCACATATGGTGAGATGGAGAAGGATAATTTTAAACCATTAAGTTCTCTCTGCTCCTACTTTGAATGGATAGGGATCCCCAGGGTCCTAGAATTTCCAAATTGTGTCCGTTAAAGAGAATGGATAGTTTTGAAAGCCATGGCAAACTCATCTCCTTTTCAACCCATCGGTATCTCTGTCTATGCTACTGATGATGACACACTGGCCCCTCATATTTCTTTTTTTTCATATTTCTGTAAATCCAGTCCTCCAGTGTTGGCCACCAAGTGTTCCACTGAATAGATGGATATTTGTTCTTTCTTTATCCCTCATCATTTCCAGAAAGAAACCAGGCCTACCCATCCCATGTCTTTTTAATTATGAAGCAGGCCCCCATTTAGTTCATGCAAGTCTTTCCTTTTATCTAATCTCTTCATCCTCTCTTGGAAATCCAATCTTAACCCAAAGAAAACTAGTCATAGTCGGAACTGGCAGCTAGTATCTCTTCCATCACTTGCAGTTTCTTTTTCCTTAGGTGTTTTCTATCTAGATTATGGATACCCCGAACATCCCAATTCAATCACTCATTCTCCTTTGCATAAATAAAAATAAGGCCCAAAACATAAGAGAAATGCTGTTTCTAGCAATTATATTATCCACTAAGAAAACTCACTCACTTGTCCTTTGGGAACAAACTCACAGTATAAAACATATACTGTTACTTGACTTTTGAGGTTTAATTTTGGCGGGGGGGTGGGAATCATTTTTCTTTAAAAAAAAGACAAAATATCAACAAATAAAAGAGAGAAAGAGTAACTGAGTCAAAATATATGCTGGTATTTCTTTCAGCAGTGAAGTGAAATGAAAGCCGCTCAGTCGTGTCTGATTCTTTGTGACCCCGTGGACTACATAGTCCATGGAATTCTCCAGGCCAGAATACTGGAGTGTGTAGCCTTTTCCTTCTCCAGGGGATCTTCTCAACCAAGGAATCGAACCCAGGTCTCCTGCATTGCAGGCAGATTCTTTACCAGCTGAGACACAAGGTAAGCCCAAGAATACTGCAGTGGGTAGCCTCTCCCTTCTGCAGTGGATCTTCCTGACCCAGAAATTGAACCTGGGTCTCCTGCATTGCAGGCAAATTCTTTACAACTGAGCTATCACAGTGAGGACAGGGGCAGTAAATGGAAAACAAAATGGGTGAAAACAGAACCAAAACCAAAAACTCTCAATATCGAAGCATGAACCAAAGCTTTTGAGAACTAGACTGCAGTTTACAGCTAAATATGAGTGTAAATGCCTTACTAACAGTGAAATCAGACACTGGAGAAACTCCTCTGTGGGACAGAAAGTCAAAATACTACAAGCAGTTTCCAAACTGCTTCCTTCAAAAAATACTAGCTTTGCCTAGAAGTAGATCTATGGCTCTTCTCTGTGCAGTGGGGATGAGGACTTCCAACCCAGTGAGAATGGTGGTTAGCTTTCTCAACTCTCATAACAGAATGTCAGCAGCACCATCTGCTCATCTGGCTTCCAAAAGACGCATATGGATTTATCTTCTCGCCCAGATTCCCCTCTTGCTTTGGGGCTTTTCCCTTCCATTTGGTCCTTGGTGTGTGCTAAGTTTGCCAAATGCACACTGGAGGCCACTGAAGACTCTTTGCTGAAGAACAGTTCAGTAATGAATTGAATTCTTATCTATTAAGAAGGTTTTCTTAAAAAAAGAAGTCTCTGCAACCTATTCAACTTGCGCAGCCCCAGTTATACACTTCAGACTGTAGTAATTGAGATTTTATTTAAAAATTAAGACCTTTGTTAATAAATAGTATTTTTTTAACCCTTAAAATTAGAATTATGAAGCAACAGTTAGAACTGGACATGGAACAACAGACAGGTTCCAAATCAGGAAAGGAGTACATCAAGGCTGTATTTTGACACCCTGATTATTTGACTTATATGCAGAGTTTATCATGTGAAATGCAGGGCTGGATGAAGCACAAGCTGGAATAAGGATTGCCAAGAGAAATATCAATAACCTCAGATATGCAGATGATACCACATTTATGGCAGAAAGTGAAGAAGAACTAAAGAGCCTCTTGATGAAAGTGAAAGAGGAGAGTGAAAATGTTGGCTTAAAGCTCAACATTCAGAAAACGAAGATCATGACATCTGGTCCCATCACTTCATGGCAAATAGATGGGGAAACAGTGGAAACAGTGGCAGACTATTTTCTGGGGCTCCAAAATCACTGCAGATGGTGACTGCAGCCATGAAATTAAAAACATTTGCTCCTTGGAAGGAAAGTTATGACCAACCTAGATAGCATATTAAAAAGCAGAGACATTACTTTGCCAACAAAGGTCCATCTAGTCAAAGCTATGGTTTTTCCAGTGGTGATGTATGGATGTGAGAGTTGGACTATAAAGAAAGCTGAGTGCCAAAGAATTGATGCTTTTGAACTGTGATGCTGGAGAAGACTCTTGAGAGTCCCTTGGATTGCAACCAGTCTATCCTAAAGGAAATCAGTCCTGAATGTTCACTGAAAGGACTGATGCTGAAGCTGAAACACCAATACTTTGGCCACCTGATGCGAAGAACTGACTCATTGGAAAAGACCCTGATGCTGGGAAAGATTGATGGCAGGAGGAGAAGGGGATGACAGAGGATGAGATGGTTGGATGGCATCACTGGCTCAATGGACATGAGTTTGAGTAAGCTCTGGGAGTTGTTGATGGACAGGGAAGCCTGGCATGCTGCAGTACATGGGGTCGCAAAGAGCCAGATACGACTGAGTGACTAAACTGAACTGAACTGGACTGAACCCTTTATAACAAATTGCAATCTCCAAGTGTCTTTATCTGCTTGTGTTAATTGAAACAGAAGGGTTTGGGTCTCATTTGTTGTTCAGAACCACAAAGAAACCTCTAGAAGCAAACAACTTTTTTGTTGTTGTTGTTCCACATTAGTTTAAACTTGCTTTGAAAGCAGAGTGCTGTCACAACTGAGATGCGGGTGGGTATTATAAAAAATTAAGTGTGTTGATGGACAGGGAAGCCTGGCGTGCTGCAGTCCATGGGGTCGCAAAGAGATGGACATGACTGAGTGACTGAACTGAACTGAAAGTATGGTAAGTGAGTGAATAAAGAAAACAAGACAGATTAAAGAAACAGAAGAATTTCTTAAAGAATATATAAATTCCCATCCCATTTGAAAAGTAGAATTTTGGAAGAACATTAGTGACAATCTCTATAGCTAATTAACTGAGTGCCTTTGGGTGAGATATTATCTCTCTGTAGATTTATGTAAAATTAGAATTATGTGTGAGAAAACAGAAGCTGAGAAAGATGATAAATAACTGCAAAGAAATTGAACATATATCTTGAGTACATGATCATTAATTGTATGATAGAAGAAAATAGTACGTATCATATCAATAATGTTTGTTTAATTTTCTGTCTTCTCCACAAGAGTCTAAGTCAGGGTTTATATCTATCTTGGTTACCATTTTATCACATATGACTAGTCCAGCATAGATTACGCATCAGAAGAAAGACTAAATGAGTTTTAACTGTATTGTGCTTAGTTGCTCAGTCGTGTCCGACTCTGTGATCCCATGGACTGTAGCTTGCCAGGCTCCTCTGTCCATGGTGATTCTCCAGGCAAGAATACTGGAGTGAGTTGCCATTTCCTCCTCCAGGGAATCTTCCCAACACAGGGATTGAACCTAGGGCTCCTGTATTGCAGGCAGATTCTTTACCATCTGAGCCACTAAGGAAGCCCTTTAACTGTATTATCTGAGAGTATTTTACCATAATGGTATTGGCTTCCAGTTATTTGTTAATAAATGCATTTGTATCCTACCATAAAAATGAGTAGGGATGATACTGGCAATGGTTCATTATATAAAGGAGAAGATTAGGTCTCACATAAGAAATAAATTTATTGAAGCATTATTAATGGGAAAATAGATATAGCATGTACGGATGTGAGGGTTGGACGATAAAGAAGGCTGGACGCCTAAGAATTGATGCGTTCAAATTGTGGTGCTGGAGAAGACTCTTGAAAAGTCTCTTGGACAGCAAGGAGATCGAACCAGTCAATCCTGAAGGAAATCAACCCTGGATACTCATTGGAAGGACTGATGCTGAAGCTGAAGCTCCCATACTTTGGCCATCTGATGCGAATAGCCAATTCATTGAAAAAGACCTAGATGCTGGGAAAGATTCAGGGCAGGTGGAGAAGTGGGCGACAGAGGATGAGATGGTTGAATGACATCATCAATTCAATGGACATGAGTTTGAGCAATCTCGGGAGATAGTGAAGGACAGGGAAACCTGGCATGTTGCAGTCCACAGGGTTGCAAAGAGTTGACTGAGCTACTGAACATCAACTTCCATTATACTAAGAATGAAGACTTAGATCACAATGAAAAGGTCAATGGACAGTTAAGATCAAATAAAAGAATGTAATATTGTATACAAAAGATATTCTATTTGGGGGAGTGATAAATTAGGGGTTTGAGATTAGAAAACACAAAGTACTATATATAAAACAGAAAAACAAGGTCCTACTCTGTACTACAAGGAACTATATCCAATATCCTGTAATAACCTGTTCAGTTCAGTACAGTTCAGTCACTCAGTCATGTCCAACTCCTTGCGACCCCATGAACTGCAGCACGCCAGGCCACTCTGTCCAACACCAACTCCCGGAGTCCACACAAACTCTCCTCCATCGAGTCGGTGATGCCATCCAGCTATCCCATCCTCCATCGTCCCCTTTTCCTCCTGCCCCCAATCCCTCCCAGCATCAGAGTCTTTTCCAATGAGTCAACTCTTCGCATGAGGTGGCCAAAGTACTGGAGTTCCAGCTTTAGCATCATTCCTTCCAAAGAACACCCAGGGCTGATCTCCTTTAGAATGGACTGGTTGGATCTCCTTGCAGTCCAAGGAACTCTCAAGAGTCTTCTCCAACACCACAGTTCAAAAGCATCAATTCTTCGTCACTCAGCTTTGTTCATAGTCCAACTCTCACATCCATACATGACCACTGGAAAAACCATAGCCTTGACTAAATAGACCTTTGTTGGCAAAGTAATGTCTCTGCTTTTCAATATGCTATCTAGGTTGGTCATAACTTTCCTTCCAAGGAGTCAGTGTCTTTTAATTTCATGGCTGCAGTCACCATCTGCAGTGATTTTGGAGCCCCCCAAAAATAAAGTCAGCCACTGTTTCCCCATCTATTTGCCATGAAGTGATAGGACCAAATGCCATGATCTTCGTTTTCTGAATGTTGAACTTTAAGCCAACTTTTTCATTCTCCTCTTTCACTTTCATCAAGAGGCTTTGGGGAGGTCTTACAAATAGCTGTGAAAAGAAGAGAAGTGAAAAGCAAAAGAGAAAAGGAAAGATATAAGCATCTGAATGCAGAGTTCCAAAGAATAGCATGAAGAGATAAGAAAGCCTTCCTCAGTTATCAATGCAAAGAAATAGAGGGAAATGACAGAATGGGAAAGACTAGAGATCTCTTCAAGAAAAATAGAGATACCAAGGGATCATTTCATGCAAAGACAGGCTCGATAAAGGACAGAAATGGTATGGACCTAACAGAAGCAGAAGATATTAAGAAGAGGTGGCAAGAATACACAGAAGAACTGTACAAAAAAGAGCTTCTCAAACAAGATAATCACGATGGTGTGATCACTCACCTAGAGCCAGACATCCTGGAATGTGAAGTGAAGTGGGCCTTAGAAAGCATGACTATGAACAAAGCTAGTGGAGGTGATGGAATTCCAGTGGAGCTATTTCAAATCCTGAAAGATGATGCTGTGAAAGTGCTGCACTCAATATGCCAGCAAATTTAGAAAACTCAGCAGTGGCCACAGCACTGGAAAAGGTCAGTTTTCATTCCAATTCCAAAGAAAAGCAATGCCAAAGAATGCTCAAACTACCACACAATTGCACTCATCTCACATGCTAGTAAAGTAATGCTCAAAATTCTCCAAGTCAGGCTTCGGTAATATGTGAACCATGAACTTCCAGATGTTCAAGCTGGTTTTAGAAAAGGCAGAGGAACCAGAGATCAAATTGCCAACATCCGCTGGATCATAGAAAAAGCAAGAGAGTTCCAGAAAAACATCTATTTCTGCTTTATTGACTATGCCAAAGGGCTTGACTGTGTGGAAAATTTTGAAAGAGATGGGATTACCAGACCACCTGTCCTGCCTCTTGAGAAACCTATATGTAGGTCAGGAAGCAATAGTTCGAACTGGATATGGAACCACAGACTGGTTCCAAATAGGAAAAGGAGTACGTCAAGGCTGTATATTGTCACCCTTCTTATTTAACTCGTATGCAGAGTATATCATGAGAAACGCTGGGCTGGAAGTAATAACCTGTAGTGGAAAAGAATATGATAAAGAACACACCCACACATATGTTTTTACATATATGTGCTATGTAAGATATTTCATTTAATGAACATGGATTATAAAAGTTAACTTATTTAAATTTCCCCAAGATTTTCTGCGATAGATACTATACCCATTTTAAATAAGAAGAAATTAAAACATAAGGAAGGTTAAGTGACTTATTTAAAGTAACATAGGCTGCAAGCAGGAAAACTGTGATTTGAGCCCCGCTATCAATGATTTTAATGTCAGCCCATCTCATATTAATTGAAAGTCTATCAACTACCAGATGTTGAACAGAGCACTTCTTGGGTAGGAAGGCAAACTTACTAACTAACCTTAACATCAGGTAGTAAGAGATGATTTCCTCCAACAAGTGTAAATAATATAAGATAAAAATACATTTTGAGACATTGATATAATTTTTAATCTGAAGGAAAAGTAAAGGTCTAGCATCTATTTATAATAAAGGAATTATGCAAAAACTAGCAAAAAACATCTCCTTAAAATTAATGTTTGATGAGCGCTCATAATAGTTAATGGTATGAGTAAAAGTGCATGGTTGTCAATG
This sequence comes from Oryx dammah, assembly GCF_014754425.2. Taxonomy (NCBI): domain Eukaryota; kingdom Metazoa; phylum Chordata; class Mammalia; order Artiodactyla; family Bovidae; genus Oryx; species Oryx dammah. The sequence goes on from NW_024070209.1 coordinate 32,592,979, forward strand.
ACATGGAATTTTTAGAGAAATTATGCCTAGATAAGACAGAAGGCTTACAGAATCCCTCAGCTGTGTGATCACTGATGATATATTAACGCTCACTGAGTTAAGACCACTATTCGTCTCTTTTGGCATCTTCATGTTTAGTGGGCACCCACCTTTGATGTCAGATTGTACTCAGTCTTCACTAAAGGTAAGGAAGGGAGCTGAGCTGAGTTTTATGAGATGACCCTTCAGTATGAAAACAGAGGTCTAAGTAAGCAGGACTTTCATCCATCAAGAACCACTACCCTCACACCCTCAAAGAATTATGAAAATCTTTATAATGTCCCTTGTTATTCCCTGATTTTATTATTATGGAAATTAGTAGAAAATTCTTCAAGTACAAAGATTCTGTTCTTTCAAATATATAAAGGAAGAGGCAGCTGAAGAGACTTTCCTGCTTTATACTAGGCTTGGGGAGAAAAACATCAAAAACAAAAAACTGAAAGGGACATACTGGATGAGCATAAGCATTGAGTAAGAGGAAAATACCCTAATTTCCTAGGACTTTCAGACATGATAAAGCATTAGTTGCTCAGTTGCGTCTGACTCTTTGTGACTTCATGGACTTCAGCCCACCAGGCTCCCCTGTCCATGGGATTCCCCAGGCATGAATACTGGAATGGGTTGCCATGCCCTTCTCCAGGAGATCTTCCTGACTCAGGGGTCAAACCCAAGCCTCTTGAGTCTCCTGCCTGCACTGGCAGGTGGGTTCTTTACCACTAGCACCACCTGGGAAGGTAGATCAGATAAGACAGAAGAACAGCATAAAATAATCAGAAACCCTAAAAGTCCCTGAGCCTAAGCAGCAGAATTATCCAAGATAATGTACAGGTAATAGATTTTTTTTTAAATCAAATGTTGCAGCTTATATTGCAATGATATAGAGTGGTGGTTCTCATTTTGAAAGCATGGAGACATTTGCTAATGTAGACATTTTTGATTGCCACAACTTGGAGATAGGGCAGGTATGAGAGTGCTTCTAGTGTCCAGCAGATAGACCTAAGGACATTATTAGATAGACCATGTACGTTATTCTACATGCACAGGACAATCCCTACAACAAATAATTAACCAACTCTAAACAATGCCAAGCCTGTGAAACCTTGGAGTAGAGTAGGAACTAGAATTGAATCCTTTCTTATAGACTCTTTTTATATTTCTTTGATCCATCTGACTCAAACAGAGCCTAACGAGCAAACTTCAGGAGTGACCTTGTTACAAGGTGCCTCATTTGTCAGCATCAAATTCACAGTCTTCTTTCTTATTTAAAATCTACCGCTAGTTATTTCTCCTCCAAAAGGCTTCTACAATTTAACAGTCAGGACATGCTATGGCTGTGAAATAGATGTCCCTATCATCCTGCTTTAAATGGGAAAAGAAACATTCTGCAGTGTTTATAAGTCATAAAGAAGTCTAAATATCTCCCACTCAATACATTCAAGTAAAACAATGGTATAATTTCTGGGCTGGGTGGCACTCTTTCATACCATTATGTGTCTTATGAACCAACTGTAGGTAATGCACTATCTTCCTTTAATCAAATCTGCATTGTAATTTCTATAAAAAATCAATTAAACACAAGAAGCAATTACTTATTTTTTATCACACAGCTTAATTTACTTTCCCAGAACAGCGACATGAAAATGTGAGGAAAGATCTCATCTCTGGCAGTGTATTTAAATAAAGTATGCATATTTTTAAAAGAAATAAAAAGGAAATTGTGCCAAATGTATAATATAACACATATACATAATTTGTTATCTACCTCAACTTTATGGATGTGGAAATATGGTTTAGTGGCAGAAGCCTAGAATTTTTTTAACTTTAAAAAAAATCTAATATCATCCCTAAAAACCTTTCCCAGACCTTTGCAGTAAAAATATAATTAGGCAACAATTTATTCATTAACCTCATCAAATCAGTTTTATGAATGACCCACTTAGGTGTCAAGTAAACCCTAAAAAGCAATTTCTTCCAAGCCTCACAAATCCATGCTTCTTTACATTTCCATACCTATCTCTGCTCATTATAATCATCAAATGATTTTTTAACTTCTTGCTTAGTTTGGATTTATGTTAGTTTAGGAGACTAACTCAGTGACCTTCTAGCTTGACTCCAGTTTTTTCACTCAAAGATTCATCTGAAACTGTGGATCAGTGGTTACCAAACTTGAACCAGCATCAGATCACTTGGATGTCTTATTTATGTAGGTGGGGGGATCCCCAAACTTACAATTCTAACAAGGTCTCCAGTGATGTTTATGCTACAGGTATAGGGACCACACTTTTAAAAAGTCAATTTTCATCATTATGCAGTAATCTGTATGCACTCTTACCTACTCTGTCAGAAAAAAGAAAGTGAAAATCATTCAGTCATGTCTGACTCTTTGTGAACCCACAGACTATACACTCCATGAAATTCTCTAGGCTGGAATACTGAAGTGGGTAGCCTTTCCCTTCTCAGGGGATCTTCCCAATCCAGGGATCGAACCCAGGTCTCCTGCATTGCAGGCAGATTCTTTACCAGCTGAGCTATCAGGGAAACCCAACTCTGTCAGAGGCATTAGTTGTTTTCCTCTTTTATGCTATCAGCCTCTTTCCTCACCAGGAAATTAAGATTGGTCCTCTCTCCATCTGTCTTTCCTTCCTTCCTCCCTCTCTTTCCTTTCTTCCTTTCCTCTTTCTCCTTCCTTCTCTTCCTTCTTCCTCCTTTCCCCCAATCCTTTCATTCCTCTTCTTCTTCCTCCTCTTCCAACTGCTCCTCTTCCTCCCCTCTCTTTCCTGTCTGATTTCATGCCTTTGCTTATGTTGTTTCTTATACCATTCTATAACTCAGATCTCTTTTTTTAACTTTTTATTTTATATTGGAGTAGAATTAATTAACAATGTTGTGTTAGCTTCAGTTGTACAACAAAGTAATTCGGTTATACACATATATGTATCTATTATTTTTTCAAGCTCTTTTCCCAATTAGCTTGTTGCATATTATTGAGCAGAGTTCCCTGTGCTATACAGTAGGTCCTCACTGGTTATCCATGTAAAATAAAGCAGTGTACATATCAATCCCAAACCGCTTAACTATCCCTCCTCCACTACCATTCCCCATTGGTAACCATAAGTTCATACACTAAATCTATAAGTCTGCTTTTGTTTTGTAAATAAGTTCACTTGTATCATTGTTTTTAGATTCTGCATATAAGGGATATCATACACCATTTCTCTTTCTTCAACATCATTAAGTATGATAATCTCTAGATTCAACCATGTTGCTACAAATGGTATTACTTTATTCTTCTAATGGCTGAGCAATATTCCATTGTATGTATGTACTACATCTTCTTTTCAACTCCACATTCAAAGGTCACCTTTGCCACAAAACTATTCCTGATTCACCTAATAATATAAACCTCTTTCCTATATGCAACCATTTAATAGTTACACACTCACATTTAAGACACTCTTTTGAACTTCTTGCTATATTACTTACTTGGTAAATTAGAGCAATTGCACATGCCTACGATGTGTGGTCCTAATTATATTATCACATTGTTTATTATATACATCATTCCTTGTCATGACAATGTCCGTTAGAATGACTGGCTATCTATCCACAATAAATATGGTTAGGATAACATTATAGTGAGTCAGGGTCACTCAGTCAATGATCCAAAGTTCAAAAATATTTAATTAGTACTACAAGCTAAGTCACCAGCTGAGTCTGGAGGGTATCAGCCCCAAAGTACAATGCTGTTTTACTTTCTTCAGGAGCTGCTGATATTATCCCATGAATGGGTGAACTATATGGGAGAAAGGTTAAATGAATTTGCTCTGTGGTTGGATTATCTCTAACTCTGTTTCAGAAACTGTTTTAAGCATGTTTAAACATGCCTAAAATGGCTACTGTAAAGAAAAAAGAAAACCTCCTAATTTTTACGCTTCTTGAATAGCCTGATTTGCCCTGATTCATAAATGAGAAAATTTTAAACTATGCTGTCGTCTTTGCTGTGTCATTCAGTTCTTAACAAAAGCAATTTCTCAATGATGACCTTCTGGTCACATACATGATGTAGCTGTCATAAAAGCAGCACACCAGGCAGCTGATCCAAGCTTCCCTGGTGTTCTCCCCTGCCCCATATCTATTTCCTTCCCTCTCTCCACCCCTTCCTCCCTCCCTAGCTTCCTTTAAGATCTAGATAGCTAATACAAAATCAGTTCTCTGAGTGCTATAGGAAAACTTCACACGCTTTCAGTAGCTGTTAAGAAGTTTGGATTTCCCCAGGTGCTTCCACATAAATGAACAAACAGAGCAAGTCTTTGAGGGTTAAGGAATTTCTGTGAAGGTATCAGCATTTATATTTAAAATAGACAACTATAAGGACGTGGGCTTCCTCCTAGGTGGCACTAGTGGTAAAGAACCCGCCTGCCAGTGCAGGAGAAGCGGGAAACACGGGTTTGATCCCTGGGCCAGGAAGATCCCCTGGAGGAGGGCATGGCAACCCACTTCAGTATTCTTGCCTAGAGAATCCCATGGACAGAAGAGTCTGGCGGGCTACAGTCCACAGAATCGTGAAGAGTTGGACATGACCGAAGTGACTTAGCACGCATGCAAGTACCTACTGTATAGCACAGGGGACTCTAGTCAATACTCTGTAATGACTATACGGGAAAAGAATCTAAAGAAGAGTGGATATATGTGTGACTGAATAACTTTGATTTACAGTAGAAACTAACACAACATTGTAAATCAACTATATTAAAAAAAAATTGCTGATCAGATCTAAAGGCTATGTCATAATCACTTCACATTAATAATCCAGTTTTCTATTTTCCTTCTTTATTTATAATCATGTCATAAATCCATGAGCTTGTGGGTTTTTAGTTTCTTTTTTGTTTTTCCTGTTTGGTTCATAACTTGATTTATTGTTACATGGAATCTTAGGCTGCGGATTTTTTTTTCTTACCATTTCTAAACCATGGACATAATATTAGAAATGCAGTAATGAACCTTACAACAAATTCTGAGTTCAGTTAGACAGTGGTTCTCAACCAGGGAAGATTCTGTCCCCCAGAAGACATCTGAAAATGTATGACAACATGCTGACTGTGTTTCTACTAAGTAGAGACCAGAAATGCTATTAAACATTTTAAAAGCACAGAACAGTCCCCTCAGCAAAGAATTAACTAACTTCATGGGAAATAGATGGGGAAACAGTGGAAACAGTGTCAGACTTTATTTCTTTGGGGCTCCAAAATCACTGCAGATGGTGACTGCAGCCATGAAATTAAGACGCTTACTCCTTGGAAGAAAAGTTATGACCAACCTAGATAGCATATTGAAAAGCAGAGACATTACTTTGCCAACAAAAGTCCTTCTGGTCAAGGCTATGGTTTTTCCAGTGGTCATGTATGGATGTGAATGTTCGACTGTGAACAAAGCTGAGTGACGAAGAATTGATGCTTTTGAACTGTGGTGTTGGAGAAGACTCCTGAGAGTCCCTTGGACTGCAAGGAGATCCAACTAGTCCATTTTAAAGGAGATCAGCCCTGGGTGTTCTTTGGAGGGAATGATGCTAAAGCTGAAGCTCCAGTACTTTGGCTACCCCATGCAAAGAACTGACTCACTGGAAAAGACTCTGATGCTGGGAGGGATTAGGGGCAGGAGGAAAAGGGGACGGACGACAGAGGATGAGATGGCTGGATGGCATCACCGACTCGATGGATGTGAGTTTGAGTGAACTCTGGGAGTTGGTGATGGACAGGGAGGCCTGGCGTGCTGCAGTTCATGGGGTTGCAGAGTCGGATATGACTGAGCGACTAAACTGAACTGAACTGAACTGAAATTGAATAATGCCAGGGGTACATCAGAGCCCTGGGCATCACAGGCACTACATATATGCTAGTTTCCATTAGTGCAAATGTATCTTGGCTATAAGATTTTGGCAGAGAAAGTGATCACTCTAAGATAAATTCCCTCCATGAAAATGTCCAGAAATTCACGGTATAAGCTAACATATGTATAACTTAAGTAATAATGTTCCTCTGCCCATATGAGAACACAACTATTTAAATAAATCCTTGATACCTATTATTTACTTTAGGAGGGCTAGAGGAAGCTGTGTGTTAAAAACAGATATACCTTATTATCCCATGAAATATTTACTTGGGGCAACAAAGAAAATCCAAGTTGTTTGGTAAGTACCCAATAAACAGTTGACTTAGAAAGAGTAATAAAAAGAACTTGGGGGAAAAAATAAGCTACACTTAACTTCTTAGCAGTAAAAATATTTACGAGTTTTGATGTTTTGACTTGGATAATTTAGATCATTAAAATTCCAAATAAATATTTTCCTTAATAATAAGTCAAAAATGCATATGTTGTTTGAAAACTACTTTGCATAAATGGAATACACTTCTTTTCTTAACCAGGGATTGCTTCTTAAAATCTGCTTTTTTTTAAGTCTTGGAGGACTTAAATGTTCCATACAAGCAACTGAGTTTCAGACCACATGAAAAAGGAGTGATAACTTTATATGTGTTTCTCTGGTGCAGGGGTTATTTTAAGAACCGCCCATCATTTTTATATGGACTGCTGAAACTCTCTGACTCAGCAAGTTCACACTGTACAATCTATCTTCACCAAGAAAACTGGAATATTTACAAGGGAAAGCTAAATGAGGACATTATTTTTTTCCAAAAAGTAAAGACTATGGGAATCATGTACTGATTGGCATTTCTGTACAAACTGTTTAGGCCATATCAGATACGGCTACTGCTAAGTCGCTTCAGTCATGTCCGACTCTGTGCGACCCGAGACAGCAGCCCACCAGGCTCCCCCGTCCCTGGGATTCTCCCGGCAAGAACACTGGAGTGGGCTGCCATTTCCTTCTCCAATATCAGATACTACTCCAAGGTTAAGTCAGTGTCTCAAATGCTGTAAAATTTCAAGTCTAAATGAGTTCTCTTTTAAATAATAGGTTACAAAGCCATTACAAAGAATTTTAAATGTATGAAACAAATTCAAATTTTAATCTATAACAAAAGAAGATTATCAGATCTGGACAAAATAATTTGAGAAACATTTTCTACAACTGCACTTTAGTTGTTGGCAGCAACTGCTGAGAATTTTATATATTTTTTACTTCTTTATTGATATAATATATCTAAATACCTTGGTACAACTCTTGGTACACTTCTACCTATTTATCCCTGTAACTTTTTCTATTGTGAGGCTTGAAAAAAAAAATGTACAGGGATTTCCTTTGTTCATTTATATATGCAGTTAGATGATACTCAAGATAGTGAAGTGAAGGTCGCTCAGTCATGTCCTACTCTTTGTGACCCCTAGAGACTGTACATAATTCTCCAGGCCAGAATACTGGAGTGGGTAACCTTTCCCTTCTCCAGGGATCGAATCCAGGTCTCCCACATTGCAGGTGGATTCTTTGCCAGCTGAGTCACAAGGGAAGCCCAAGAATACTGGAGTGGGTAGCCTATCCCTTCTCCAGCAGACTTTTTATCAGCTGAGCTATCAGGGAAGCCCAATACTAAAGATAAGTACTTGGTAAACAGATGAGCTATCTTTGTATTTTTTCCCAAGAAGCATACTAAGTTTCACCAAAATCTTGTGCTGTGTTTTGATAGCACAAGAAGTTATATAAGAAACAATTTTTGAGTGCATATGAAGGAAAGACAACAATTTTATTCCTATAATGATGGCAAAGTTGAAAGGTGCATTGACTTGAGGAAACCCTTGCCTTTTTTTGTGGGAGGAAATTGGGGCTGAGCCAGAAACCAGGAGAGAGAGTGTATGACAGTGTTCCAGTAAAGCCATTTGAAATCTGAACTGAGCTGGGAGGGTGTGGTCAGGGAATGATATGAGTTAATGAAATAGTTAATGTTGGAATTAATCACCAACTCTAATTTTGAGACACTTCAAAATATCCTCAAACTCACATACACACATATATGCTCATGTACATACAAACGTACACACTAATATACATGAGAATTTAATTTTTGTTTAAATGCACTTACATTTAAAAATGCTGAATACGTAATTTGTGGAAATAAATGACAGAAGTAAATGTTCAATAATCACAACTACACTAAAAGTAAAAAATCACATTTTATGACTCTGACTCCTGAGTAGGAGGAAGGACTGTTTTAGTCATGCCATGTTAACCTTTATTCTTGACATTTTTAAACCTTTATTCTTGCCATGGGGTTGCAAAGAGTTGGGCAGGACTGAGTGACTGAACCAAATTGAATCCTGCCATTGCTTGTAATGGCCTTGAAGATATCTTGACTTTTATAATGTATGGAAGCATACCATCAGAATTTATAGAGAATTTTATTGAGTGATTTCCATTAAATTAAATTAATCAATCACTTAATGTTCTACACAGCAAAGTTATACTTCCAATTTTAAAATTTCCTTTATTGTTTAACTAAGATTATCAAGATCAATTATTTTCTATGTAAATTTTATAACAAATTAAATTAATAATTAGTTTTCTCTATATCAAAAAATTTTACTCATTATATCTGGCATTTTGAGATTTTTTTGTGTGTCAACAGTTCTTAACATATCTAACCAAAAACAATTTTTTCTGAGTCAAGTTTTTCAGATACCAGTTTTGTTCAAAATAAAGTTACCTTTGTAAATGCTATTAACTTTAATAACTTATATGTGGCTATGTCAAACAACAGTATGTACTGTGACTTTTTCTTTTTTCTTGGAGTAAAGGGTTCAGTAAAAGTTTCAGATTCTGTACATATTTCTTGGGAAAAAAGTCTAAAATTAAAAATTTCTGCTCTGCAAAAGACACTGTCAAGAGAAGAAAGAGATAAGTCACAGCCTGAACGTAAAAATTTGCAAAAGACAGATAAAGTACTGCTACCAAAAATAAACAAACAACTCTTAAAAGTCAACAATAAGAACACAGTAAGATTTAAAAAGAGGTCAAAGACCTTAATAGACACTTTACCAAAAAAGATATAAAGATCAAAGACCTTAACAGACAGTTCACCAAAAAAAAAATGTAAAAGTGGAAAATAAGCACATAAAAAGATGTTCCATGTCATATGTCATCAGGGAAATGCAAATTAAGTCAGCAATGAGATATCACTACATACCTATTCAACTGGCCCAAATCAAGTACATATACTGCTAACACCAAAGTCTGGCAAGGATGTGCAGCAACAGAAATAGTCATTCACTGCTGATGGGAATGCAAAATGGTGAAACCACTTTGGAAGACAGTATGGTGGCTACTTACAAAACTAAACACACAGGTACCACATAACCATGAAATCTTCTACCCAAAGAAGTTAAAAACTTAATGTCTACACAAAAACCTGCACCCAGATGTTTACAGCAGCTTTATTCTTAACTGATGTCCTTCATAGGTGAACAGATAATTAAACTGTAATACATCAAGACAATGCAATAACATTCAGCAGTAAAAAGAAATGAGCTATCAATCCATGAATGACATGAAGGGATCTTAAATGCATATTACTAAGTGAAAAGAAGTCAGTCTCAAAAGGCTAACTACTGTATGATTCCAACTATATATTTTATAACATTCTAGAAAAGGAAAAACTACAGAGACCCTAAAAAGATCAGTGGTTCCCTGGGTTACAGCGTAGGGAGAGATGAACAGGCAGAACACAGAGAATCTTTGTATCATGCTACTCTGTATCATGCTATGGTAGATACATTCCTCTCAGTTTTGCTGTGAACCTAAAACTTCTCTAAAAAATAAAGCTTATTTAAACAAATCTTTAAGTACAGGGATAAGATCTATGTGTATAGTAAAGTTTAAATCAACTAAACCCTAAGGCCAAACCATACTACCACATCAGACCTTTAACCCAAATTCTTTTGTCCTTTAAAAACAAAAACAAACAAAAAAACCCCTGAATTCTCTGAATCACAGAGGGGAAAAAAAAAAAAAAAACAACAACTCAGTTTATATAACAGCTTTGTTCCTAAAAGATTTTGTATGAGTCTAGTTTTGGTAGCATTTTTGCATTTGTATTTTCATTACTTTACAACTGGGTTTGATTTAATGGGAACTAAGGCTAAGATCTGGTAAAGCAAAGGATCTTTCTAAAGATAGAAATAATTTTTAATACAACTCTTGGAAAAAATGCAAACTTTCTTGCATTGCTACCTTAAAATGAAATCAAACCATGACAATATCTTGTTTTTTTTTTTTTTTTAATGGGTTCTATGTCATGTGGACCTTCCAAAGCAAAGATAGCCAAAGATTTTCAAGTCCAAATGTCACTATTACACTGTCACCAACCTATAATAAGAATACTACAAGCTTTTTCATCTTTGAGATTTTGATAATCTGATATTTACATGCAAAGAAAAAACAAACCAAATAAAATAATGTATGACAGAAGTATAAGATCTTCTCTATCATAAATTGCTATTAGTTGTGCTGTGTCCCCCAACAAAAAGTAACTCTAAGTACCTCAGAACATAACCTTATTTTGAAATAGGGTCTTTACACACATGTTCAAGTTAAAATGAGGTCATGAGTGTGGGCTGTAATCTAATACGATTTTTGCCCTAATTAAAAAAAGAAAAATATATATATATATATATTTGGACACAAAGACAGACACACATAGAGGGAAGTCAATGTGAAGACACACAGCAGGAAAGCCATGGGAAGCCTGAGGATTTTAGTGATGTATCTGCAAACTCTGGAATACCAAAGATCCTCTGCAAATAACCAGATGCTAGAGAGAGGAAGGATTTCCCTACAGGTTCCCTACAGGTTTCAGAGGAAGCATGATCCTACTTTGACTGATTTCGAATTTCTAGTCTCCAGAACTGTGAGAAAATAAATAATTTCTGTTGTTTATTCCACCCAGTTCTTGGTACCCTGCTACAGTAGCTCTATGGAAAAAAAAAAAAAAAGAATACACAACTCATCCAGTATATTACTGCGGTAAATTCTAAAATAATAAGAATTTAAAAACCTAGTTTGCTGCTTACTCTTCTTATAAAGTCTTTCAGAGACTCATTTCCTCTGATTTGATTACATTTACATACAATTTTAATTAAAGAACTACTAATAAATGTTTCAAGTACAGAAAAAATATACTTAATGAGATTCTCAATGATGATGATTTGACAAGTCTTTATGTCAGAAAAACTTCAGTGATATATTTCTTTATGTCTCTGTTTTCAAATCACAGAGAAAACTAGAGGAGATACTCATTCAAACCCTATACATCATCAACCGAGTCATGAAGCTTTCACCATTGTAGGCAGGAGCTCAGAGATGTCTTTCATAGTCTCTTCAATAGATTCTCCCATTTATTAATTATTTAAAGAGTAGAGAATAATAATTTTCACCCCTTTGCAATTTCAATGCACAATTTGTAAGTTATTCATTGTGCAAGATTTTTTAAGATGGTTTCAATGCTGACAATTCTCTTGAGTTGTCTTACTTGGCATTCCAAAATACATTTTTTGGAAGACTTTCAAAATAATATCCTTGCAAAGGAGGATAAGAAGCTTAAAAAAGCATGCTGTTTGAGGTCAGGATTGCTGAATGCTATTTCTTGTATCATCTTCAGATTATATAAGTCATGAGGAATGCTTACATAGAAGATCATAAGTGGAATGTTGGTACAGCTAAGCAATTTATTTTCCACACTTAAGACACTGTTTTCAAAACAACATGCACTTTTAATGTATTTCTTATTTCCGTGATAATACTCCAGAGATTTGACATTTTTCTTATTCTTTTGGGCTTTTGGACTGGTCCTCTGACATACAAACATGTTCCATACTACTCTGACAAACCTCAAAGGTTTTATTGCACTTTGCTTTAAATACTGTCTGGAGTTGACATTTGGAATATAATCCACTACCCAAGTCCTTACCATATCCATGGTGGAAAATGAGAAAGATAAGTAAATATCACTGTAATTCTTTTACTGAGATATTCTACTTTTGTTTCCTTTCAAACAGCAAATTGGTTCTATAGATGAGATAGATCTTCTATTTGATAGATATGATTACTGTTATAATTAGATATGATTATAAAAAGAATTGAGGGGTTCGTTTTGAAAAACTAGAATGATTGTTAACATCATTAAGATTATCTTGTTTACATTTGCATTAGGTGATACATGAGATCTATAGACATTAAGGAGCAAAAATAAGATTACAAAAAGAAAAGTTGTCATTTAATGTTTTCACATATAAAAAGATACTATCTGATGATCTGCAAACATTACCTTGTTTAATCCCTGTAATAAATCTATGAAGTACATATCATTAATCCAGTTTCATATGTGAGGATGTTATTCCCAATGTCACATAGGAAATCCACATCAAAAGCAAAATTTGAAGTTTAGACTGTCAGAATCCAAAATCTGGATTTTATTTCAAATGTGTCACTTTGATTTCTACATTGACACTTTTCACCCTTGCCATAAAATTAGCACATCTTTTTTTTTAACACTGTGAATACTAGCAGGTTTGAAAAAGTTGGCCTAAAGCTCAACATTCAAGAAACTAAGATCTTGGCATCTGGTCCCATCACTTCATGGCAAATAGATGGGGAAACAGTGGAAAGAGAGGCAGACTTTATGTTTTTGGGCTCCAAAATCACTGTAGATGGGGACTGCAGCCATGAAATTAAAAGACACTTACTCCTTGGAAGGAAAGTTAAGACCAACTTAGACAGCATATTAAAAACCAGAGACATTACTTTGCCAACACAGGTCCGTCTACTCAAGGCTATGGTTTTCCAGTAGTTATGTATGGATGTGAGAGTTGGACTATAAAGAAAGCTGAGCACCGAAGAATTGATGCTTTTGTACTGTGGTGTTGGAGAAGACTCTTGAGAGTCCCTTGGACTGCAAGGAGATACACCAGTCCATCCTAAAGGAAATCAGTCCTGAATATTCATTGGAAGGACTGATGTTGAAGCTGAAACTCCAAAACTTTGGCCACCTGATGCGAAGAGATGACTCATTTGAAAAGACCCTGATGTTGGGGAAGATTGAAGGTGGGAGGAGAAGGGGACGACAGAGAATGAGATGGTTGGATGGCATCACCGACTCAATGGACATGAGTTTGGGTGAACTCTGGGAGTTGGTAATGGACAAGGAGGCCTGGCGTGCTGCAGTCCATGGGGTTGCAAAGAGTCGGACATGACTGAGCAAATGAACTGAACTGAACTGAAGCAGATTTGAACAAAAATAAGAAGAAGCAAACATACAAGACCATTGTTAGACATAGTGAAGAATATCTATGCTTGTTCTTTTTTGCTAATTCTTCCTCTAATTCTCTCCACTTTACCCTCACCACTAAATTGAAAACTTTTGCTTCTACCTTCAGACATCTGGAGGAACCCCTCTACTCTATCCCTGTTTATTTATTGTTTTCTCTCTCCAATCAATTCTCCTCCTCAATAAAAACTTCAATATCAGCAATTGTTACCCAGTGACTCAATCTGTGTACTTAAGTTCCCTTGTTTCTATTAGGCTGGTTTGTACATATCAGAAGAAGCAGTGTGATATGATAAAAAAGGGAAGGCTTTGGAGCCAGACCCTCCCTGGGAATCTGCATCTCTGCTCTGCCTCTCTTTAGATGTATCACTTGGCAAACTGCTTAGCCAGTTTGCATCTTGTTTCATTGTCTGTAAAGCAGTACCTATCTCAAAGGGTTATTGTGAGAATTAAATAATACACATGAAATGCTTATACTAATGTCTGGCATATAGTAGGTAATATATGTATTAGCTTATCATTATTATCCAAATTTTAGCCACTTAGTTGTGTCCAACTTTGTGACTCCATGGACTGCAGCCCTCCAGATAATTTAAAAAAAATAACTATGTATTCTACTATTTGCTGTTGTGTTGTTATTTAGTCATTAAGTAGTGTCCAACTCTTTTTTGACCCCATGGATTGTAGTCTGCCAACCTCCTCTGTTCATAGGATTTCCCAGGCAAAAATACTGGAGTGAGTTGTCATTTCCTCCTCCAGGGGTCCTCCTGACACAAAGATCGAACCCGCATCTCCTGCATTGGCAGGCGGGTTCTTTATCACTGAACCCCCAGAGAAGCCCCTGTGTTCTACTATAGGAATTGCATAAAATACCATGTAGGGGTATACAAAAGTTACTTGGGGTTATCTTATTTTGTCCTCTGAAATTAGATCACATGAGGACTTTAAATTGCTAAGGCTACTTCTATTAAGAAATAAAATGCTCATGAAGATGCTCAATCTTAACATTGAAATATTTTCCATTAATTATCATTATTTCATTTTGAATTAATGCTGTTGATTGGGAAAGTAGAAAATAAAGGAAAATGGAAATAAACTTTAAAATGTATTTCATAAAAAATACTGATATTCTCCAAAGTTTGTTAAAAGTCTGGCTTTTATGCCTTGTAAACTCCTGATACCTGGCATGATCGACTTTGTTGACTATTTTTATAGGGTATTCTACTCTCTTCCTTAGTCTTTAGGCTTTTAAGAGTCATATGAAGTACATTATTTTCATTTAGAGGCCATAGCTACTTGCATATTTTCTGTCCTTCAAACTGAATTATTTTCCAGACATACTCACCATACATAAAATTGACTTTATATTTCAAATGATGAACAACATTCAAATTTTGAGTCAAGGACACAATTCATTGTATTGTACTTTACAATCCACACTGTGAGTTATACATAATCTGAAACCACTATAAAAGTGTACCTTTTTGAATAGAACTACAGATATACATTTTTTTCCCCAATTTGCTGTTGGCAGGACCTCAAATATTGCCTAAAGATGATCAACCTTATTATCACCAGAGGAAAGCACTCATTGTGTTTCAACTTGAGCTGAAAAAATTAAGAAAATATTTTGTCAACCAATGGTAGCTTCCACTATTCCAGTGTTTCACAACTTAAGACATATAAGCTTGCATTCAGTCTTTTTAGTAGGAAACTTCATTATAACATATAATTTAACCCTATTATTTAATGTAAAATAACAAAAACAAATAATATTTGCTATTGTTTTATCCAAGGGTCTGTTCAAACATTTTACTTCTATATAAGCTGAACTTGCCATCTCTGCTTCAGAAATACATGGCTGGAAGTAACATATAAAATCCTAAAAATAATAGATGTATGACTTCGGTAATTGTTTTGCTCTAGAATTTCCCTTAAAAATATTTCAACAATGAGCAAACTAAGGAAATAAAAATAAATAAATTTTAGTTCATCGATTTGTCTATTCATGATGAGTTGTTTTTTTCTGGTCTAACCAAAAGTTAGATGGCTGCCCCTCCATCCTGCTTCTCTTCTTAGGCTACCTCTGAGTATTTAAGTCTAAAGTGATATATGTCATCTATTCCACCTATACTAAGAAAAACATGATTTGTAGCTTGAATATGTTTGTTATTGTGCAGTTGCTAAGTCATGTCTGACTCTTTGTGACCCAGTGGACTGCAGCACACCAGCCTCCCCTGTCCTTCACGATCTCCCAGAGTTTGCTCAAATTCATGTCCGTTGAGTTGGTGATGGTATATAACTATCTCATCCTCTGCTGCCTTCTTCTCCTTCTGCCTTCAGTCTTTCCCAGCATTAAGGTCTTTTCCAATGAGTCAGCTCTTCACATCAGGCAGCCAAAGTATTGGAGCTTCAACTTGATTATCTTTTTATCTTATTGTTGATAAGCATCACCCTGGTTGTTAGCTCCTTGACATCAGGTACTTTGCAGCATACTTCTAATTCACCTTATATGATATTTAGCCCAGTGTGAAAAATATGGTTGAAGTGAAAAATGTAATTTGACATCAACATATTAATGTGTGATTAATTTGACATCAACATATTAGCATAAATTAAATACTACCTGATTGCAAATAGGCATTATGGTATCAAGTATAGAAAACTCAAGTGTCTGAAAGGACCAAAAAGGAAATGTAAATGAATAGAGAAATATTTGTTCAAGGAAATAAAATACAACCAAACCAAAAACTATAGAAAGTGAGTCCATCTACATTCTAAATAAAAAGGTCTAAGACATTTACTGCATTGGGAAAATAGCTAGACATTCCAAAATGTTCATTTTGGTGAAATAAAGTAGTATTCAAATTACATTTCAGGATCATTTAAATGAACACTCTCAGATCAACTTACTCATATTTACTTAGATAATTAAAACAACTGACTATAATAGTTTAGATCATTCACCCAATCCCCTGACCTTCAACTCACTGATTGAGCACCTTAAAACTTATTAGACTTTAAAGACTCCTTATGACCCCATGGACTGTAGTCCATCAGGCTTCTCTGTCCATGGAATTTTCTAAGCAAGAATACTGGAAGAATTACCATTCCCTTCTTCAGGGGAATCTTCCCAAAGTGGGGACAGAACCTGGGTCTCCTGTACTGTAGACAGATTCTTTACTCTCTGAGCCACCAGGGAAGCCCCAAACAAGAAGCTAATCACAGTTTTGTCAACTGCTCCAGGTAAACAATATCGTCTTAACACAGTTCTTATGAATATACGGATAATTTTTGAAAAAGGCCAACTGTATAAGAATGCTTTGAGAAAACAAATTTAACCTGTTTAAATTTCTTAAATAGATTCAGTAGAACATTGTATGAGTATATGGACAGAGCTTATAGACTGAGGGGCAGTTGAAAAGAAAGAGGACCTTTTATGTTGAAAAATGTAGACATTTAAAATATATTAATAATCAGATGTTTTACCAAGTTACTGAAATAAGTCTAGCTTTCAGATATTAAAAGTCCTCAAAACAACTTTTCCAACTTTTCCCAAGCACAAATCAAGATATTTGATGACCTCTACCTTAAGCTCCCTCAAAGCCATACGTTCAGGTACTTTTAGATCATTAATCTCCCAAATCTTAGGAACTGATAACATCAATTAACAATTCTGCATCACGTGAGTAGAGGAGAAAAGCTGGAGAGCTGCTTTCTTAGAGAAAATAATTCAACACATGGACTGCAGCACATCAGGCTACACATATTTTAATTCCTTGTTTAAGCTAGAAACATGTCAATACTTCTCTTTTGTCTTTAGTTTAAATACCATTTCCTTTTTAATTATATAAACAAAAGGGTTTTGAGGCTACTACAATTACTGAGGCAAATTCTGGTTTTGCTTTATACCTTTTGGCTCCAGGAAACATGAGAAGAATGCACATTCTAACCTAAAAGAACTAAACTACTTCTGTGGATAATCAGTTTGAACATTCCTGGCTCAGGGGAGAGGATGATAGTTTATTGTGAAATATACGTCCTAGAGAACCAGACCAAGATCATGGACATGTTTCACATTATCTTCTAAACAACCCTCAGATGGAAGTGTTTAGAGGTCAGAACCCTCCAAGAGTTAAATCCAGATGGTTCTCTGAAAGAATTCTATCCATGGAATTCTCCAGCCAAGAATACTGGAGTGGGTAGCCATTCCCTTCTCCAGGGGAACTTTCCAACCCAGGAGTCGTACCGTCGTACCTAGATCTCCACGTTGCAGGCCAAGTCTTTACCATCTGAGCCACCAGGGAAGCTCCAAAGGAGAAATAATCCACTAAACTGTTGTTCTTTCACTGGTGGAAATGGAGGCACAGCTGCCAGTTTCCCATACAGAAATACATTGTTTAGTTTATTCATTTGAGTGGGCTTTCAGCTATTCCAATTCAATTTCTTCATTTAACTTACAAGTATATTCCCTTTCAATGAGTGCACATTCAAAAACATAAAGATAACAGGCACCTATTGAGAAAGGAAAGTATACTTCAGATAATTTCATTGTTTCCTCTTACCACCTGCTATTGATGAATCTGTCTCCAAAACACTCTAAAAACAACTTTTTAAGATCAGCTGCTAGCCAGAGAGTACAAAGTATCTGAAGACCAGCTAATCAGCTAATTTCAAGAATTTCCTTATTTGGTAAACATGCTGCTTTAAGGCCAATAGATATTACCCGGACTTGAATAACTGTATTCTTTCAAAAGTGTTTGAAAGGTGGCTTCAAACTGTCCAAAACATAGCATTCTTTCATAAACACCCCTGATACACACACACACACACACACACACACAAAGAAAGAGAAGTTTTGGAATAAAGCAATATTATTTTTCAGTGTTTTGAAACCTGAGAGTGAAGCAAAGGATGCCTATTACCAAGCTGTAGTGTCTTTTTGAAGAGTCAACACCTGATACTTAAAAAATATTAATCTCTGCAATAAACATTTTATACCCAGAAATTCATCTTATGACAAACAAGTATAGCAGATAGCATTATTAGTTGAAATATCTGAGTTCTTTATATGTATTCAATTTCCTCTAAATTTTTATCCTGCTTTGATATAACACAGAAATCAATCAGCATAATTAAATATTTAAAGCATTTTAATAATACTTTAATCAAGCTTACTATTTAGAGAAGGGAATGGCAACCAGGTTAGAATTCTTGCTGGGATAATTCAGTCAGAGGGGGCTCCATGCACAGGAAAAGCTTACTATTAGTAAGCTAATACTTTAGTTAAAACAACAACAACAACAACAACAACAACAGTGTTTGCATCTTACTTTGAGAATATTCATAAGGAAATTCATATTTTGGTAAGTGGGTCAGATAACCTAAAATAATTTTGGGGGCTAGTTTTCCATGCATAATGACTTAATCTAAAAAGTAATGATATGCTGATTATATCTCAATAAGACTAGGGGAAAAAAGGTATAGTTAGCCTGTAGACAAATGGAGTATAGTTTTTGCCTTTATTCTTTAAATGCAGCATATATCTTTTATCTCAAAGACCTGCTAAAGTAACACTGATGATTTCCTTGAGAAATCACTGACTTGAATTTACAATTTCTTAGAACCCTTGAGGATTGGATTTTTTTACCTTGATAATCTCTGAGTTGCTCATATACTTAAATATTCCTTTGTCCGTTCTAAATCTTACCATTATTGCCTGCAACCAACAGAGGCATGTATCTCTTCTAGACCACTAGAACATATGGCAATATCTGAATGCATAGTAATTATATCAAATTTTTAAAAATTAAGATGTAGACTTCTCTTTACCACTGAGAATGCTTACATCACAATTATATCACATATTTGCCTACTTATGAAAATAATAAGACTTCCCTGATAGCTCAGCTAGTAAAGAATCCTCTTGCAATGTGGGAGACCTGGGTTCAATCCCTGGGCTGGGAAGTTCCCCTGGAGAAGGGAAAGGTTACCCACTCCAGTACTCTGGCCTGGGAAATTCCGTGGACTGTATAGTCCATGGGATCACAAAGAATCGGACACGACTGAGCAACTTTCACTTTTACTATGAAAATAATGCTAAAATACAGTTGGTATTACAAAACCCATATGGTTGTAACTTACTTCTGAATATTCTAATAGACAAGTGTCAAGAGGACTGATACTCTTTCATAAGAGAAAAAAAAGCCATACTAAGATTTATTATCTGACCTCAAATTTAAATCAATTGTAGTGAATTGAATATCTTTGTTCAAACATTTATGTGACTCTTAATAACCTAATGGAGATCTGCAAAAGGTCAAATAAAAAAGATAACCATTATTTTCTCAAATATTATTTTTAAGGTCAAGTACCAAGTTAAAATCTTGTTTTGTGTTCCCCTTATTTAGCTAGCAGCATTTCTATGGGAATAAAGTGGACACTGTTTATTTGATTCAGTTATTTATCTCGAAGGGAGAGACAGTTTCAGAAAAATTCTGAAAAGACTATCTTGATGCACTCTGGTTCTATATCATAGATTGAGCAGGTTCATGGAGGAGAATCCTTAGAATTATGTCATATAATCAGAATGTGTATGGGGCTAAATTCTTAGAATTATGTTGCATTAGAAGATGAATTGACGTCTTTTTACTTCTTTCTTGTACAATCAAGTTACAGATATTTACTTTGACTGTATTTACAACTATCCTACTTCATCTTTGTTGAAAAGCCTGTTCCTTCCTTTATGATGAGCAAATTACATTTTGAAACTTCCTCATCATGTAAAGCAAGTGCACTCTGAGTGATTATGTATATTGTGTACACAGATCAGGACAGAATTGAGTCTCCAGTGTACAGGTGTGTCAGACAATGGGACAACAAAGGCAGTGGTAATTATAAAAGATCTATTGACATTTTTTTTTTGAATTCCCATTAGAATGATGTATGCTTTTCAACTTGTTACTTGATCAGGATGAAAGGGGTAAGGTAATAATCAAAATCTTTACAGGGCTTGTACTTGATATACTACAACAGAGTACACTTTGTGAGAATATTTCAGGTACTGTATCATCTTTGTTTCTTGTCTCTTTTTTATTCAATATATTTAATCTGAATTGTTTACATATTATTAAATATTTAAAATGTTTATACTTAACTTTTCTGATATTTCAAAGGAAATGCTATAAATAATGGAAAATTTTTGATCCCTTAATAAATTATACAGTAAAAACATGACTAAAATAAATGTCATGGCTATTTTTAAAGCAGTTTGTGAGAGTGTGTGTGTGTGTCTGTGTGTGTGTGTGATGTAGTGTGGTGTATGTGTATAAGGAGAGGACAGAAAGAGAGAGAGGAAGATTTTAACAGAGATTGAGATTTCATTGAAACATATATTTAAAAACTGACTTAATTAATCTTCAAAGTAAAATATTAGTTTCATAATATTTTATTCACATAATCAACAGGCCTATACAGAATTGCACAATTTTGTATCTGAAAGGATCCTTGGAGCCCACCTTCCTGCATATCAGGTCATACATAAGCCTATTCAGAAAAATGCTAAAATATCTCTTGTCAGAGAATCCCATGTAATTGAACTAGTTCTTATTTCTCGGGGCGGCGGGGGGAAAGGCTGTATTGTGTTTGATCCTCTTTCACAATACCTGGATAGACCTCAACTTGTGGACAAACATTCAATAAGATCTAAAATATAAGTAATGCAACCAAAACACATTAAGTAACAATATTATCCTTTTTCATTGCCTTAGTTCAAAAATAGTGCATCTCTGTTTCCCAAGAACCAGTTTGCTCTTAATATTAAAAGAAACTCTACAGTGATGAGTCAAACTCACACTAGAAAGCAAGCTATAGGTCAAATGGTGTTCCATATCTAGTATATTATGAATGCTTTGGGAAAATGATGTTAAATCTCCCTATATTAAATGTAGGGCTCTTACTAGATGTTGCACTTCACACATTTCAGTAGCCTTGGTGTGCCTGATCTCACAGAATGAAGCAAAGAACTTTATGTTGACAGAACAGGAATGTTTCCCAGGCTACAGCTTATGTCATGAGCAAAGCAACCATAAATCAAATGGCTTGCGGCAATCTTGAAGATAACCTACGAGGTGTCTTAGAACACTAAACAAAAAGAGCAGAAATAGAACTTGAAGTGAAGACAACACTGGCATGTTTAGAAAGCTGATGCTGCAAGCATGGATCTATCTTGTTTCTTTCTATAGTAATGAAAGAACCTGCAAAGCTTACTGGTTATTTTATTTGACTTGTGAAGTGCAAAGTCCCTATCTTTACAAAAGAGAAGAGCCAACAGATGCAAGAAGAGAATGCTTCCTATCTTGATGCAGTTAATGTCACCCAACTAGGGAAGATTCTGGCCCTAATACTAACCATCATTTGGTCCATAAGGTGCTACTGTGTCCTAAAGAAGGGATGACCGTGTGCTATTTTTGCCTTATTAAAAGGAGAGATTCCAATGTTTAATGACTCAAAAATCTTGCCCTTTAAGATAGTAAAACATAGATGAACTAGGGAGATTTAGGTATCTTTATTACAGATGAAAACAATATAGAATGCTTTAACATTATTGGTAAGTTACCTGTAGAGTAACAACTTTTAAAAATATCATGAGGTCTCTCAATTATACAGATTCTCAGAGACCACAAACTGTGTCAAAAAAGAGGCTCATGAGGAAACCACCACTTCTCTGTGTATTCATGACTGGATTTCCATGTTTACATAACTTTGATTTCTGGCAAACTAGGAGACAAAGAAAGAGACCCAGATAAAGCAAGAAAGCTATCTTAAAGGGAGATATAGGATAGTAAGTATTTTCTAGTTAAAATCTGACTTTGAGGTGATAATTAGACACTACTGTGAACAATTATACACCAAAAAATTGGGTAACCTAGAGGAAATAGGTTCAGTTCCTAGAAACAAATAACCTGTGTAGACTTAGTCATAAAGAAATAGAAAATCTGAATACCAGTGATGAATAAGGAAACTGAACCAGTAATCAAAAATCTTCTAACAAGTCCAGGACCATATGGCTTCACTAGAGAATGCTAACACACATTTAAAGAAAATCAATGTCAATCCTCCCCAAACTCCAAAATCTAAAGATGCGTACATATGCCCAACTCATTTTATAGGGCTCACATTACACTAATATCAAAGCCACACACACACACACACACACACACACAAACTATAGGCAAATATACATGATGAATAATGATGCAAAATTCTGCAGCAAAATTCTAGTAAACCAAATTCAACAGCATGTTTAAAAGTGGGATTTCTCTCTTAATGGAAGAATGGTTCTACATACACAAATCAATCAATGCCATACAACACTTTAAGAGGACAAAAAATAAAAATCACATAATCTCAAAAGATGCAGAAAAAGCATATGACAAAATCCAACCTCTTTACATGAGAAAAACTCTCAACAAACTCAGAATAAAAGGAAATTACCTCAATGTAATAAAGGCCCTATATGAAAAGCTCATATCTAACATCATAATCAATGGTGAAAAATCAACAGCCTTTCCTCTATGATCAGGACCAAATCAAGGATGCCCACTTTTCCCATTTCTATTTACCATAGTACTAGAGTCTTAGCCAGAGCAATTAGACAAGAAAAAGAAGTAGAAGTCATCCAAGTAGAAAGAGAAAGAGCAAAATTATCTGTTTACAAATGATACAATCTTATATACAAAAAATCCTAAATAATTTCACCAAAAAATGTCGTGAGAACAGATAACCGATTTCAGTAAAACTACACGATACAAAATTGACATATGGAAATCAGTTTATACTAATATTGAACAATTAAAAAAATAAGGAAAATATTTTTAAAGAAAATTAAGGGGAGAAAAGGACAATAACAATATTTAAAAAACAATTTAAAATGATAATATACTTTTTTTTAAGTACATAAAGATATTTTGCATAAAATTTGTTTCCTACTCCTGTCTCTCTTCTGCTCATTGTCCTCCCTGCATCCTCCTTCTAGGTAATCCTGGGAAATAGACAACAATATCTAAAGTTTTCCAGGTACCTCTAAAAATAGAACATTGCTCTTCTTTCAGTCATAAGAGAAAAAGAACACCTTGTGCAACTTCAGGCTCTGGTTTCGAGATGTTTCCTGTCAGGATTAGAGCCATCTTCAGTGCTGATTTCTCAAAAATCAATTAATCAACCATTGAATCAATCAACAAATACTTCCTGAGCACTCATGAGGGCTGGGATTGTGTTACGCATTAGGGAGGCAATAAAAATAAAATAACTTTTGATGTTACTAATCTTAAAACATATATGTTGGAAATCATCATACCAACATGAAATTGTCAATAAAACCATATCTTCTAAGTAAGCAAGTGTGAGATTCTTCATACATACATTTACTCCATCAACAAAATTATGTATTTAGGGTTTAGCAGAACTTTAAATATCATCAAAGCCAAACTACTTATTTAACTAGTGAGAAAGCTAAAATTCAGAGAAGCAGCAAGTTTTATAATTAAGAACATGAAGCCTGGACTTAGCTTGATTCAGCTGAAATCCTAGCTCTACAATTTAGCAGCTGTGTGATAAGAGATAAACTATTAATATTTAACCCTGTGCTTAAAACTTCCCACCCGTAAAATGAGTATAATGAGTATATACTTCGTAAGACTGTAGCAATTATTATATGACTTAATATAAGTAAATGGCTAAGAAGGATGTTTGACAAAGAATAAGCACTACAAGTACAAGCTATTATCATTAACGGTTAAATGACATATGGAAGATGAAACAGCTAAATGGCATAGAAATGGTTATAAACTGATAAAATTAGGTATTGAATTATCCGTTATAAAGCATTTAAGGAAAGTGATTCCAAAGCAAAAATTAATATAACATTCATAATAAGGTAATGGTAAGTGTCCAAATGGAAAAATAATAATCCAAAACCCAGAGTGGATGCAGGTGACACTTGCACTGCGTTGAGTTAGCTCATAAACAAGCAAATAGAAAATCAAGGTGGACAAAGCTGACTTTTTTAAGGATCACTGGGCCAGAAGACAAGGCTTACAGACTCAAAGTTTGCTTGCAAAGGTCTCTTTTTGCTTTCCTTTTCACATTTTCTAGAAAAAAATAGAATGGAAAGTAAGAACACTCAGAGGTAAGACCCTAAGCATTAATATTTGGGTAGGAAAATTTTTAAACATTTATTTACTTTACTGGAGTTCTTCACTAAATTCTAGTTTTTGTTTCAGTTAAGTGACAGTCTAGTACATTTAAAAAATTAGCAAAATAATAAAAAGAATGTGCTACTACTCATCTGTTCATATGTGTATGAACATGTATTCTAGAAATATGAAAAGTTTGAAAGTTTAGTAAAAGTTTGCTTCTGACTTAAAAATAAATTTAAATTTCCCTTTAAACTATGTCAGGAAATAGTTTTCTAATATTCAAAATTTACTAAATATGGTATGTTTCAAAGTAATAATTTATACATTTATTAAAGAGAAAAATGAATAGTAAATGTCACAAGCATCATTGATTTACAATTTCCAGATTACTTCTATATAAGTGATAGCACAAATGACAGGAAATGGTATTATGTTAAGTGAAACAAGTCAGACAGGCAAAGACAAATACCATATGAACTCTCTTACATGTGGAATATATAAAAAACAAACTAGCTAAAATCAAGCTCACAGATACAGAGAACAGACTGGTAGTTGCCTGAGGTGTGTGTGGGTGGGGCGGGTGGGGAGAAGGGTGGGAGGAGAAATGGATAAAATGAGTCAAAAGGTAAATAAATAAATAAACACCAAGCAACCATAACAGATCTCACCAAATCCACACACAAAAGGTTCTTAATTCAATTTTATATATACTTCTAACAAGCTTGGTTACCTGGTTTCCTAGTGCATGATAAATTATTGTTTTTGTTTTTTTTAAATAGGGAGATCCCTAAAAAAAATGCCTTTCCTGCAAAAAATGCACAGGTATATCCTAGGCTTGAGGAATTCTCACCTTTTGCATAAGATGAGCCACTCTGATGGAGCAATTAGCCTGTAGAGCCTTCAAAGACTGGCAGCCAGGTCTAATCACATTGCATTTATAGGAATCACCCCTCATCCAAGAGTTAATTATGAGGAAAAAGAAAGAGGGGGAAAGGTATCTTGCACATAATTAACAGCGTTTCTAGTTTCTAGTTTTCATCTTCACTCTTATTTCCAACAAATAAAATATACGATGAGAACTAGTTAGCATAGTTATAAAAATAATAATGAAGTTAAGAGTCTGTCTGCCTGTACAGCTCAAGCCTCTACCCTTAATTTTGAAACCAGCCTTCTAATCAAATTGCAGTATATGCTTTATTTATAGAGTTATTTGTTATACATTGTAACACATTACTTTCATTGAATGTCTGACTTATTATGGGTTATTGAGCACATTTTTGTGAACGATGGAAAGGGCAAACTATTGCATTTCCAGCACTGAACCATTCAACATCATTAGACAAAAAAAAAAAAAGAAAAACTATAAAAGTCAATAATCAATGTGCACTTGAACGTGAGCAATGTTGAGCCTAACAGGCTCCCAGAGACTCCTTTGAGTTTGTCATTTTAATTATTTGCATATTAAGATCTCTGCAGGCAGGCAATACTTCAAATGATAGTTCAACATCTCCTTCAGATGTCATTAGGTTCAGTATTGCCAAATAAATTTTAGTTTTCATAAACTTTGAAAACTAAAGAGATGATTTAAAGTCAGTTCCAAACCTGTAAGAGTCAGAAGAAAGATTGAGGCATCAAAGTATGGCCCTAGGATACCAATGCAAGCTGGAATTGCTAGAGACTTGAAATGATAATTAGGACTATTTTCCTGGGACTAGAACAATCAGTTCAGTTCAGGTCAGTCACTCAGTCGTGTCCAACTCTTTGCGACCTCATGAATCGCAGCACGCCAGGCCTCCCTGTCCATCACCAACTCCTGGAGTTCACTCAGACTCATGTCCATCGAGTCAGTGATGCCATCCAACCATCTCATCCTCTGTTGTCCCCTTTTCCTCTGCCCCCAATCCCTCCCAGCATCAGAGACTTTTCCAATGAGTCAACCCTTCGCATAAGGTGGCCAAAGTATTGGAGCTTCAGCTTTAGCATCATTCCCTCCAAAGAAATCCCAGGGCTGATCTCCTTCAGAATGGACTGGCTGGATCTCCTTGCAGTGCAAGGGACTCTCAAGAGTCTTCTCCAACACCACAGTTCAAAAGCATCAATTCTTCAGCGCTCAGCTTTGTTAACAGTCCAACTCTCACATCCATACATGACTACTGGAAAAATCATAGCCTTGACTAGACAGACCTTTGTTGGCAAAGTAATGTCTCTGCTTTTGAATATGCTATCTAGTTTGGTCATAACTTTCCTTCCAAGGAGTAAGTGTGTTTTAATTTCATGGCTGCAGCCACCATCTGCAGTGATTCTGGAGCCCCCAAAAATAAAGTCTGACACTCTTTCCACTGTTTCCCCATCTATTTCCCATGAAGTGATGGGACCAGATGCCATGATCTTTGTTTTCTGAATGTTGAGCTTTAAGCCAACTTTTCCGTTCTCCTCTTTCACTTTCATCAAGAGGCTTTTTAGTTCTTTGGCACTTTCTGCCGTAAGGGTCGGAGAAGGCAATGGCACCCCACTCCAGTACTCTTGCCTGGAAAATCCCATGGATGGAGGAGCCTGGTAGGCTGCAGTCCATGGGGTCACGAAGAGTTGGACATGACTGAGCGACTTCACTTTCACTTTTCACTTTCATGCATTGGAGAAGGCAATGGCAACCCACTCCAGTGTTCTTGCCCGGAGAATCCCAGGGACAGGGGAGCCTGGTGGGCTGCCGTCTATGGGGTCGCACAGAGTTGGACACGACTGAAGCGACTTAGCAGCAGCAGCAGCAGCCATAAGGGTGGTGTCATCTGGATATCTGAGGTTATTGATATTTCTGCCAGCAATCTCGATTCAGCTTGGGCTTCTTCCTGCCCTGTGTTTCTCCTGATGTACTCTGTATATGTTAAATAAGCAGGGTGACAGTATACAGCCTTGATGTACTCCTTTTCCTATTTGAAACTAGGACAATAGAAAGTAACAATACCTAGAATGATATAGCTACAGGAAAAGAAAGGCTTTACAAGTAAAGTCACAGAGTAGATATTCAATAAATGCTAGCTAACTTTTTTCTTTTTTTTACTATAATTAGTGGCATAGGCAACATCAAGAGCAACATTCCTGATTAAAATTGCACTCCTTTTCCATGGGTTAATTTTATTTTCTCAAAGTAAATTACAGGACAAAAAATAAGTCTTGTTTTACCAAAGCAGACAAAGTAGTTTGCCTATATGCTAATTAAATTTGCCAAACTATTTTCCATGCTTCTAGAAGGCAAATAATGAATGTTATTCCAGGTGCTAGAGAGCACCCAGAGTAGTACTGGATCCATAGCAATAAATGTTCAGTAACTGGTTATTTAGTAAGCCCACAGAATGAAGGACTCAATGTTAAAGAATCAAAGAGGAATATAAATGAGTGCAGCCACTATGGTGAACAGTATAAAGGTTCCTTAAAAAACTAACATTATGATATGATCCAACACCCCCACTCCTGGGCATACAACTGAAAAAGAAACTCTAATTCAAAAAGATACATGCATCTCAATATTCACAGTAGCACTATTTACAATTGCCAAGATATGGAAGCAATCTAAGTGTCCACTGACAGATGGATGGGTAAAGAAGATGTGCCATACGAACACAGTGGAATTATACTAGATCAAAAGAAAGGATGAAATAATATTGTTTGTAGCAACATGGATGGACCTAGATATTATCATACTGAGTGAAGTAAATCAGACAGAGAAAAACAAGTATGATATAGTATCATTTATATGTAGAATCTTAAATGATACACAGGCAGAAATAGACTCAAAGACATAAAAACAAACTTACTAAAAAGGAAAGAATGGGGAGAGGGATAAATTAAAAGTTTGGATTAAAATATATACACTATCATGTATGGAAAAGATAACCAACAAGGACCTAGAGCACAGAAAACTATATTCAATCTATAATACTGTAGTAAACTCTAATAGAAGAGAATCTAAATCTATATATACACATATATGAATCATTTTACTGTACACCCGAAACAAATACAATGTTATCAAGCAATTAATTTCAATTAAAAAGAAAAAAAAATAAAAAGGAATCAAACAGGGACAGACTTTATTTTCTTGGGCTCCAAAATCACTACAGATGGTGACTGCAGCCATGAAATTAAAAGACACTTGCTCCTTTGAAGAAAAACTATGATCAACCTAGACAGCTTATTGAAAAGCAGAGACATTACTTTGCCAACAAAGGTCTGTCTAGTCAAAGCTATGGTTTTTCCAGTAGTCATGTATGGATGTGAGAGTTGGACTATAAAGAAAGCTGAGTGCCAAAGAATTGATGCTTTTGAACTGTGGTGTTGGAGAAGACTCTTGAGAGTCCAGCCAGTCCATCCTAAAGGAAATCAGTCTTGAATATTCATTGGAAGGACTGATGCTGAAGCTGAAACTCCAATACTTTGGCCACCTGATGTGAAGAACAGACTCATTGGAAAAGACCCTGACGCTGGGTAGATTGAAGGCAGGAGGAGGAGACGACTGAGGAGGGGATGATGTCTGGATGGCATTACCAGCTCAATGGATATGAGTCTGAGCAAGCTCCAGAAGATGGTGAAGGACAGGGAAGCCGGGAGTGCTGCAGTCCATGGGATCTCAAAGAGTCAGGCACAACTGAGTGACTGAACAACAAACAGGGACTGAATGAGTGAACTCAATCAGGGATGGCGACCAACCTGGAGGTGAATTTAAATTCTTGCATCTACATCAAAGTTTAGGCAGCATGAATACACTGACTCTCCTCTCTGTGAATGGCAGCACCATGGGGCCCTTGCGGTGAGCTCAGCCCCTCCTACCCACACACTACCTCATGCACCCTGTGAATAATGGATGAGAAAGTGTGCGTCCAGACTGTCTGTCGCAGAAATAAGCTCCTGCTTATAATAGAGCAGGGGATAAAGGGGAAGAAGACAGATTCTGAGCTATTCTTATGGAATCACCTAACTATATCTTTTCAAGAAAAAAAAAAAAGGAGAGAGGATAAAAATTATGAAATTGGGGGCTGAATCAGGAGGAGAAACAATACTTATTGAGCATGCGTTTACGTCCAGCATATGAAAAATTTATTTGAATAAAGAAAGAAAAATATGGCTAGAGTGCAGTGTATTATTATATTACTGCTATAATTGAAGCCTTTTGTGTGTGTGTGTTTCTGTGTGTGTGAAAGAGAGAGGGGCAATTGGAGGTACAAAAATATCAAGTGAGGTATTTTATAATCTTGAAATATACTAAATATTTGAAGGGTATGACTACTACACTTTGGCTCATTGTCTTTCACATTTGAAATATAAAGATGTAGGAGCAGGCAATACCTAAAAAAACTTACCATTCCTACAATTCTATGATTTTACAATTCTGAACATAAAAATAGCTGCTTTTAAAATACTATCATATGTTTGAGCTGATGACTTCTTGAAAACAGAAAATGCCTGGGTCCAGCAAAGGAAACAGAGGCTTGGCAAAGGAAACAGAGGCTTGGCCTAAGGACTAAACAAATAAGTATGTTGAGACCATGAAGTGAAGTGAAGTGAAGTCGCTCAGTCGTGTCCAACTCTTTGGGACCCCATGGACTATAGCCTATCAGGCTCCTCAGTCCATGGGATTTTCCAGGCAAGACTATTGGAGTGGGTTGCCATTTCCTTCTCCAGGGGATCTTCCTTACCCAGGGATCGAACCCGGGTCTCCCGCATTGTGGGCAGACGCTTTATCCTCTAACCCACCAGGGAGACCATAGGTACAGTCAAAGGGTCAGGCTCCTAGGTAAGACACAAATCTACTTCTGCTGCCTCAAGGTAAGCCTGGGGCCCAGACAGTTAAACACTCACTTCTCCAGGGGACAGCCCAACTTAAAAAGATTGGCAGATCTCAAAGTTGGATAACAAGTAAGTAGACTAGCAGGAAGAACCAGCACTCCAGAAGTCAGCTCACACTTGGTGAGCAACCTTCTGATTAGTGAGATGAGTAACAACAGGGAATATTTGTTTTAAAACTGCATCAAGTTCACTGAAAAATAAAAATTAGGTGCAGGCATTCACAATTTATTATGACTTTTTAAAACTTGGATGTTAGAATTATCTGTGTGCATTTACTGACCACATGCAAGTGATAGACTACAGGAAAGCATGACAAAACAAATCAATAAATAAGTAAATCAATAGGTCTGATGTAGATAATTTGCCAACACCATTTTGTCCCAGATGCTTCCAGTGGGTGCATAGTTTATTCCTTCAGTTAGCAACAAAGCCATGAGGTTGGACCAAACCTAGACTATGTAAGAAATGAGTGAAACTGTGATTAGTGAGTAAAACAAAGTGAGTAAAGGAGAGTGAGGTATGAGGCAGCTTGCTGCCACAGGTAGAGGAAGTTACCAAGTCATGTAGACCTAGAAAGAGTAGGAGTTTGATTTCAGAGAAGCTTAGGTCAGAGGCTATTTCAGTCATCTTGCTATTGGATGATGGTGGTTTGATTAGGGTACTAGCCATGGAAACTGAAAGATACATATGAATTGGAAGTGGATTCTAACTTTTAATTACTGGAGTTTATATGTGCATGTGTGTGTGTCTGTGCATGTGAGTTTTATAGTGGGGTGAGGAATCAGTGAGGACTCAAGGAGGACTTCTATGTATTTGGCTTGAACAACTAGGCATATGGTAATGATATTCATCAGTTCAGTTCAGTCACTCAGTCATGTCCAACTCTTTGCAACCCCATGGACTGCAGCACGCCACGCTTCCCTGTCCATCACCAACTCCCAGAGCCTACTGAAATTCATGTCCATTGAGCCAGTGATCCTATCCAACCATCTCATCCTCTGTCATCCCCTTCTCCTTCTGCCTTCAATCTTTCCCCAATATCAGGGTCCATCAGTTCAGTTCAGTCGCTCAGTCATGTCTGACTCTTTGCGATCCCATTAACTGTGCACACCAGGCCTCCCTGTCCATCACCAACTCCCAGAGTCCACCCAAACCCATGTCCATCGAGTCGATGATGCCATCCAACCATCTCATCCTCTGTTGTCCCCTTCTCCTCCTGCCCTCAATCTTTCCCAGCATCAGGGTCGTTTCCAATGAGTCAGCTCTTTGCATCAGGTGGCCATAAAGCTTGGGTTAAGGGAAAATGTACAGCTGTTTCAGTCCTGAGAAGTTTGAGAAACTTCTTAGACATCACAGTGAAAATGTCAAGTAAGTGATCAGTTATATAAACCCAGAGCTCATTGGAGAGATTGGGATTAGAGATTTGGGATTCATCCTATACAGATGTCATTGAAAGCCACAGTATGAAAACATCTGTGGAGAGATTATAGATAGTCTTTGAGACCAGCAGTTAGAGGTCAACAAAGCAATAAAAGTCAGCAAGAAAGGCCAAGAATGAGTGGTTATAAAGAAGCAGAGTACAGCATTATGGATGCCAAAGCACAGTGTGTTTGAAGAAGTGGGGAACTGTCACCTAAGTGACTTAGACAAATTACACGAGGACAGAAAAATGATCATTTTGCTTGGCAACCTGGTGACCTTGGTAAGATTTTATTCAGTTAAGGAGGGCAAGTAGATTGGAAAGAGCTGTTGAGGTAGGTGCTTTTGATGGGCTGAATATCTGCCTGCATGCATGCTCAGTCCTGTCCGACTCTGCAACCCCATAACCTGCTGCACGCCTGACTCCTCTGTCCGTGGGATCTTCCAGGCAAGAATACTGCAGTAGGTTGCCATTTCTGACTCTTTGGGATCTTCCCAAGCTGGGGTTCGAACTCACATCTCCTGTATCTCCTGCACTGGCAGGCAGATTCTTTACCATTGCACCACCTGGGAAGCTGATGGGCTGAATAAACCTTACTAAAATGTAACAGTATTCTTAACATAGAAATGTTATCATTTTAACTCATACTGAAATATATGCTTGATTTCATGACTATCACACTATAGGATTAATATATAATTAATTGCTTCATAGCAGTTAAATTAAAAAGAAAGTGGTGAGAATTCTTGCTACAAGAATTAGCAGCAAATAATTTGTGAGTTTTTAAAACGCTTTAGGGAAATATGACTTAATACTTAGTGTTCCAAATGGTATGACCTTCTGGCTATGATATTGAAAAATAAAAAAAAAAAATAGGAAGAACAAAGTAAACTATTTTAAAGACTTATTTTCAAATGTCACCATAGCAATAAATTATTGATTTTCACATCTAAAATTAATGCTTTTATTTATAAAGTATTTTTTAACATAATACATAACTTTGCTTTAAGAGACCACTTTAAAGACTTAAAGAGTTTGAAGGAACCTAATTAAGTGTGTTCTGTGTGTCTTTTCATTCTGCCCTTAGCAAGACTCACAATGTGAGTTCTGTTCTACTTGCTATCAGGGGAAACCTCATAGGAACCCAGAGAATACTGCCTGCTGAAAAAAAAAAAAAGAGCTCATTTCTTCATAAAGTCTCTGGCTGTGGCCAAAGAGAACACAGCATCCATTTATAGAGTCTCCTAATTGGCACTAGGCCATTGTAAAGGCTTACACTTCTTTACTGGCAAATGCAGCTCATTTTATTTGTGCTCTCCAGCAGATTCAGCTACCAATGCTCACAGATTTGGATTATGAAAAATTATCTAGGCAAGTAAAAAGAATTGAAATATGAGACAGCTTGGTAGCTTGGCAGGAAGAGGGAGGGAGGCCCAAACTACATGGAAGAAGGAGCATTTTGTGAAAATGAACAAAGCTCCATGTTCTCCCTTGAATAATAAAAACACTCATCCACATACTAACATGACACAGGGATTTTATTATCAATTGTCACACACAGTGGTTTTATTTGCACCTATTCAAGACTAAGTAATTTAAAAGCACTTGAAATCTTAGGTAGATGTTTTTAAATGGAAAAAAAAAGTTCAAAAAGCTCCGCATCATATAATATCTGCTATAAATAATATAAGGCTCAGCTCTTCCTTAGTCTTGGAGCATATCCATTTACATATGAGCTGCCCATACTAGGCAGCATCATTCTCTAGGGCAACAATGTTCCTTGGTCTGTCAGAATTTTATGACATGTATTTTCTCTTTTGCCTAATTTTAAATTCCTAGTCCATTTCATGTTATAATACATCTCCTCCCACACATGATTCTTATAGACGTCTCATTTAGTTCCTCTTAAAATTAAAGGAAATACCACTTTGAAAAACTGGAATTCTTCACTAAAGCTCAACATTAAGCATACTCCAAGGCCTCAGCTTTTCACTCCTAAGTATAGATCCCATAGAAAAAACCATGCACATTCACCAAATGACATGCACTAAAATAAATGTTATGAATAGCAACACTGTTCATAAAAATACACAATTATACAAGACCTAACTGTGCCCAAATCAAGAATGAAATTAATAAAATTATCATGCAATGAAAACTACTACAATGACAATGAATGATCTAAAACTTTATGCAACAACATGGAGAAGTCTTAAGAACAGACTGTTGGGCAAAAGATGTAAAATAACAGAAATTATAGTGAACACTTTCATTGTATAAACTGTTAGTACTTTATCCTGACTAGAAAGCAGAAGAATGATTACCTCTAATGGGGTCTAGTGAGTAGAAGGGGATATAAGGGACTTCTGAAATGCTATCATTCTTGGGTTGTTCACCTGGGTGCTGGTTACACAAATGTGTTCAGTTTGTCAAAGTCCATCACACAGTATTGTTAAGATATAGTCACATTTTTGTATTGATTTAATAGGTAAGTCATTTAAAAAAAAACAAAAACAAAACAAAACAAGTTTACATGAATGATGGCTGAGATGGAACAGAGATAGCTCAATACCAAGTGTAGGAGATCAAGTTCTTGTTCATAGATATTATCTGCCTCTTACTACCAGCTGAAATTTGGCTATACGACTTGCTCTCATCAAGGAAATATGAGTAGAGATGAGGACTGCTTCCAGTCCAAGTATTAAGAACTAGTGTGGCGCTCACAGTCACTGCTCTTCCCTCTGCCTCAAGACTGCATCCTAGGAAGAAGAAAACACAGGAACTACAGGCACCCAGGGTCAGATATGCAACAGGAGTAGAAAAGTGCCCTTGTGAAAAGTCAGTGAGACATTATCCTGAATTACAAGGTTGGAGTAAAACAGTTGGGTATTTTGGACTACTAAAAACACAAAGAACAAAATTATTTCTATCATGTCCTATATACTCTACAGAGTTTACCTAATTTAATGTTTCAGATAATCTTCCAGACCTGACCTAGTACTCTTGTCTCACAGATTTTCTTAGGCATTGTCAAAGCTCTGTAGGTCTCCAGATATTATCTATCCACATAGAGACCATAAACCCTCATATTCCATTCGGCTCAATACAATATTTCCAATAAATACTGAAGTCCACTGGGCCAAGGAAAGCTCAGTCAGCTCATAAGGACATTTTCTTGGTTGAAAATAACTGTAGATCCAGCAAGATTTGACCCCCAGTAGTTTTCCTACACTAAGTGGTATTCCTGAATTTAACAAATTTATGTAAGGGAGATACCAGCAACAGGCTAGGCCAATCAGATTTTCTCTTCCAAAAATTGGAAATCTGAATGGAAAACAAACAAACAAACAAACAAACCTGGAAGCTCTTGAAAGTAAAAATAAAAGTGAACTAAAAATTGCATAATATCCTCAAGCCTTGGTTATGAGCTACCCTCATTTCCTCTTAATAAATTCACCTATTTTTCTTGGAAGCCAGAGTGAGTTTGGTAGCTTAAAACCATGACAACTAACTATCAGAAATATTTGTGTCCCTGGATATATGGAATAATAGATCACTAAACAGAGACCCTGTGTTTCTGAGGTGAACATAAAAATAATGCCTTACTTCTCAAAGTTACTTCTGTGCTTTTTAGTTCCTGGATTTTTTTTTTTTTTCTAGAAAGGTGATTTTTATTGGAAACAGATGTACAAAGTGACTTTGCCCAAGAATCTCCTAAAGTTTTAGGGTTAATTTTACATTGCAACACTTCTAAGCAGATTTTTTAAAATGAATTAAGAGAAAATAAAAAACATGGTTTGGGTCAAGTTTTTGGTCTTATAATATGACAAGAGAATTCTCCAGAATATGTATGGAAATAGTGGTTTATTTTCAGTGTCACACAGACACCAGTTTGTTCTATAAACTATATTTCCTAAGAGCAGGAAAGTGGGAGCTATTTCTTATGTATTATCCACAGAACTGATGCAAAGAGAAATGGCATTTTGAGTAGAGCTAATCGCTTACATTTGAGTAATAATGGTAGGCAAGTAAGGAAAAATGGGGTTACAATAAGGGAGAACTTAAATAATAATACTTTTCCAAGTTTGGATGACATTCTCTAGGTAATGGTAAACTGGAGAAAGTTTTCAAACAAGGGATAATATAATGAAAATACTATTTCAGTCATGCATAATAAATTAAAACATGGAAAATCTTATTAGCAGACCAGTTAGCAGGGTTGTATAAGAAGATAAAGTACTGAACTATGACATCAATGGAAAATAGGGATATATGTATATATATGAAGAAAAGCTGGACAAACAATCTACACAATTTGGAAACTGATAGGAGTAAAGAGATTTGGAAAGGTCTAACATGACTCAGTTTTACAAAACAAAATATCTTGACAGAGATGAAAATGTTATGGGTAAGTTGGTTTGGGAAGATAATGAAAGATGACAGAATGAACAGCCAAGGCTGAAGGTCAATGCAAGATCCATACAATACAGGGCTCAAATACCACATATTCAGTGTTTCTGTTTTTTCCAATGTATTAAAAATAACAAGGGATTGTACAGACATAGTTAGAAAGTATGGGGAAATTTAGAAATGCTATACATCATCAATTCTTCCCCCGCTCTGTGAAAATCCTAGCTTAGAGAATAAGACAAGTTACAAACTGGAAGAACATGCAAATATCATTTTTGACAAAGCACTTGTAGTGAGATTACATAAATAACTCTCAAATCTCAAGAAACATAGTTAATGCAAAAAGAGTTATCAAAATAACTAGTAAGTGTATATGGACGTGAAGTAAGATGGCTGAAATACCCAACTGGGCTTGTTAAAAAAGTAAGAATAGCCAGGAGAGTAAACAGACGGTATCCAAATAAATTTAACATGGGATGGGCTTTGCTCCTATATTTTATGATTATTTATGATCAGTTGATTATCTGAATGGATCTATTTTTCAGATGAAAAGAGACAATAATAAATCATAAATGAATAATCTTTTGTCAATTTTGTTCAAAATGGAGCCCATGAGTACCTCTTGGACTTCTCAATTAATTGGTTTTACAATTTTAAAGAATCTTATTCTCACCTTCTCTTTGTGTGAGTTTAAAAATAACTCAATTGCTAGAATTTCATGAGAAAAAGGACAACCACAACAAAATCCACAGTGACAAGTCTCATGTGACTTGAAATGGGAACCTTGATCTGGAAAGACAGAAAATCTA
Source organism: Oryx dammah (assembly GCF_014754425.2). Classification (NCBI taxonomy): domain Eukaryota; kingdom Metazoa; phylum Chordata; class Mammalia; order Artiodactyla; family Bovidae; genus Oryx; species Oryx dammah. Next base: position 32,629,961 of record NW_024070209.1, read on the forward strand.
CATTTGAAAGATACTCATAACAAACTAGATAATCTCAAATAAATTTAAATCTCTTTGGGCCTCAGTTTAGTTCTAGTTCAGTTGCTCAGTCGTGTCCGACTCTTTGCGACCCCATGAATCACAGCACGCCAGGCCTCCCTGTCCATCACCATCTCCCAGAGTTCACTCAGACTCACGTCCATCGAGTCTGTGATGCCATCCAGCCATATCATCCTCGGTCGTCCCCTTCTCCTCCTGCCCACAATCCCTCCCAGCATCAGAGTCTTTTCCAATGAGTCAACTCTGCATGAGGTGGCCAAGTACTGGAGCTTCAGCTTTAGCATCATTCCTTCCAAAGAAATCCCAGAGTTGATGTCCTTCAGAATGGACTGGTTGGATCTCTTTGCAGTCCAAGGGACTCTCAAGAGTCTTCTCCAACACCACAGTTCAAAAGCATTAATTCTTTGGTGCTCAGCCTTTCTTCACAGTCCAAATCTCACATCCATACATGACCACAGGAAAACCCACAGCCTTGACTAGATGGACCTTAGTCAGCAAAGTAAAGTCTCTGCTTTTTATTATGCTGTCTAGGTTGGTCATAACTTTTCTTCTAAGGAGTAAGTGTCTTTTAATCTCATGGCTGCAGTCAGCATCTGCAGTGATTTTGGAGCCCCCCCAAAATAAAGTCTGACACTGTTTCTACTGTTTCCCCATCTATTTCCCATGAAGTGATGGGACCGGATGCCATGATCTTCGTTTTCTGAATGTTGAGCTTTAAGCCAACTTTTTCACTCTCCTCTTTCACTTTCATCAAGAAGCTTTTTACCTCCTCTTCACTTTCTGCCCTAAGGGTGGTGTCATCTGCATATCTGAGGTTATTGATATTTGTCCCGGCAATCTTGATTCCAGCTTGTGTTTCTTCCAGTCCAGCGTTTCTCATGATGTACTCTGCATAGAAGTTAAATAAGCAGGATGACAATATACAGCCTTGACGTACTCCTTTTCCTATTTGGAACCAGTCTGTTCCAGTTTTAACTGTTTAACTGTCAAGTTCTAACTGTTGCTTCCTGACCTGCATACAGATTTCTCAAGAGGCAGGTTAGGTGGTCTGATACTCCCATTTCTTTCAGAATTTTCCACAGTTTATTGTGATCCACACAGTCAAAGGCTTTGGCATAGTCAATAAAGCAGAAATAGATGTTTTCTGGAACTCTCTTGCTTTTTCCATGATCCAGCGGATGTTAAAAGCATTTGAACTAGATAAGCAGGGGTGTGTGTGTGTGTGTGTGTGTGTGTGTGCCTTAGCTTCCTAGGTAGGACTCAACACCAGATCTGAGTTAGAACTCTGGGATCTATCTTTGTAATAAGGAGCCTTATTGATGCTGAGGCAGAAGGTCTTTGGATCACACTTAGAGAAACAATGGACTGGATAGAAGGTCCCTTACCTCATGCAGCTCAATATTCTTTATGATTTAGTCAGCATCTTTCATTTTGTTCTTCCCTGCTTTTTAGCAGTGCAGACCAGACTATTAGAGTTGTCCTTTTTCATATAAGAAAGGCAGCAAGATTACTAGGGTTTCCCTTAGATCTGTATTTTCCGTGAACAACACCGATAACCACAAACATCCCAGAAAGAGCTTACTTTTCAAAACTGCTTTCACGTGGGATATCTTCTACATGTAGCCTCACCTTCTCTATAATTTTTATAATTCAAATAGGCCTCTTAAACCACAATTGATCTTTAAGGAGTCACCTTTTAGATCATCTCCTCAAAAAGATTTAAACTCCTAAGTACACAATGGAATTATATGATATAAATGAAAACTAATGATATCCTTAAATGGTATTTAGGCAAATCAAAAGGTCTACCAAAGAAAATTATGTTTGACCTTTAGTTTCAATTTCTTATGTAATTTCATCCTGTTGTTTTTTCAATAATAAAGAGAAAAATTACATTTAAAACATGTTGATATTTAGTTAAGGGAATTCAACTATTGATTCTAAAAGAAGGCTTTAATTTTGTTTGAAGAGTAAATTCTAGATGATTAATCCACCCTTGACTTAAAAAATGCAAATGTTTCCAATAATAATGATAATTGGCATGCCAGCAGATGACATTTGCTTTGAGAATATTAAAGTTCTCTGAGGAAATATGGGTATAAACATTCAAAATTAAACTTTGAGATAATTAATTGTATTAACCCTAAATGAATAATAAATCACCAGAAATAAAAATAATCTTTAAGTGCTAGAAAAATCAAAATAATAACATTCATTTATGCTGCTCAAGTATACATACTCTGTGGAAAGATCTTGAAGCAGAGGGCTGATATCTGATATTCCAAACAAAATCAGATGAGGGTAGTAAATTAGAATCCATGTTCTTTTCCTTCCAAATAGGTTGTTTGGGGCCAGAAATTTCCATGCACTGAGGCCCACTTTCTTTATCTATAAAATAGGGACAACTCTGGACATATGAGCAAGTGTCTCTCTGCCAATCCTCAAATTAAATGAAGGTAGTGTAATTTGAAGTGGCTCAGTGGTTACAGGGTTTTCCAGGTGGCTCAGTGGTTAAGAATCCATCTGCTGATGTAGAGCATAAAAGAGACAAGAGTTTGATCCCTGGGTTGGAAGTTCACCACTTCAGTATTCTTGCCTGGAAAATCCCAGAGACAGAGTAACCCAATGGGTTACACAGTCCATGGAGTCACAAAGAGTCAGACATGACTGAGCAATGAACATGCATAGTGTAACTACAGACCTCTTTTAATTCTAATGTTCTAATATTTAAATTGTGGTGCTTGAAAACTTTAATATTCTCTTCACATTGGCTAAATGGGAAAACATACTCTCAGTTACTAAAAATCTAAAATGTTCTATTTGGAAACAAATAGGAAAAAAAGACACATTTCTGGTTTTACTTAGTTACAGTAATAGAGCAGGCTTTGTTTTTTACTTTTAAAATGTTTGTTGTTTATCTTCTGTGATCTTCTGCAAACTTTCTCTAAGTCACAGATTGGAAGATCCTTTAGATTCTTATATCCTTGGCATATGAGAAACAGTTAAGTCACTAAGAGATCATGACTGTAATAAATTTTAGGGGGTATTGATCCTGACAATATCTATGGACATCAATTGTTTTGTGTAAATTAAAAAATAGATATAACTGAAACAAATCACCTGGAACTATATTAAAAAATAAAAATCCCAAGCATATAATCATATCTGGGTTTTCAATACTAACAAATTACAAACCATGAAGATATCTTCCATAACATCATCCCCTTACCTAGAGTTTGCTTTCTGAAAAGAAACCTACCCTGGTTATCACTGTATTCATAGGGAAAAACACAATGCCTACTACTTAATAGGTGTTCATTTTCTGTAATTTATGGATGAACCAATGAACAAGGTATAATAGTTCTTAGGAAACAACAGAAGTGTGTAACTTTGTTGTTATCTACTCATATCCAGGTAAGAATTCAACTAAATATTCAGGAGAACAACATAAAAGAGATCACATTACCCTTTAAAATATGACTGAGATCAACCTTTTTTTCCCTTCCCTAAATTGGAGACTGAGCCTCTTTGTACTCGTTTGAGGCAGGGTAACACACTGGCTTATGACTGGAATAATTTTGAGTCAGGCAAGAATAGGTAAGAATGCAGAATGTCCTCCCCACAAACACTGTTAACTTGAGCAAGTAATTTCATCTTGTTGAGGCTCATTTTCTTTACTTAAAAAACTAGAAAAAATAATTTTAATTTATGGTGCTACTGAAAGATTTCAATGTCAAAATTTTATAAATTATTTAGTACGATGGCCAGCACAAAGTAACTGTTCAATAAATAACTGCTACTATAGCTACTAAATATATTAAAAATCAATGCTTATATAATTTATAGCTTTCTTTAACTGGCCGATGTCAATTTGATAAGTAAGACACAAGATAATTGTTTTTCTCTTTCTTGTCAATATATTTCAAGACATAAAGAGATCAGTCTGCTTTGTATTTCCTTCTTATTTTTTCATTCCTGGAACCAAGATTAATAATACTTTCCTTTCCTTAGAAACTGCAAACATTAATTATCTTTAATTCAATTTCAAGCCCTTCCTCTTCTGTGACACCTGAATAATTTCAGTCCATGTAATCTCACCCTCTTTTGACTTCCCACTACATATTTCACTAACTAGTGTTTATGCTTATTTATTTCTGCAACTATACAAGGAGCTCCTTAAAGGTAAAGGATATGGTTACCAATTAAACTGTTTTCCTTTTCTGTACTTATAGTGCTACCCTTTTAAAATACTGTTTCATGTAGTATAGAGGTTGTTTCTTTTCCCTTCTCAACAAATAAACTGTATGTCAGGAATATCAGAAAATTTTCCTTCTTAGTTCTTTTTATTACTCACACATGCACTAAAAGGAGTTAACACAAGAGGCTGGGATAAGTATGTGCTTCACTTATTTGAGAGATAACTCTGGTTGACCACTCAAGTGAAAACTACCCCCCACTAAGAAACATGCACACTGTTTCCCTCTCCAGTACACATGGGTCTACGGAAAACATACGGCTATGATGTGCATGTGGGGTCTCCCCTCCAACATGCCCAAAGCTAAGAATTCATAGTCAAGTTCGGAGGGGTAGGGCCTATGGTAAAGTGGAGAGTGCCTGCTCTGCCTAAAGACATTCAGATGAAAAGAGAAAAGGTAGGGGAAAAGGAGAAAAAATCACTACACCCAACCAAAGTAAACATATGTTTGTGCCATATTTTCCTGAAGGATGACAGTTTTCTTGCAACAGCTTGAAGGCTGTCCATAGATTCATATTCATTGGACTTTTGAGAGCAAAAGTCTCAATCTTTATTGAAAAATTACTTTATTGGGTCCCTCTTTATTTCATATAGTACGTCATTGTGTCTTCATAAGTATATTTACACTTGCCATATAATATCTAAAATTGGGATTTTAAAGATATCAATCCTGAAATGACAGTAAATCATACTTTATCTTTTAGCATAGGATCAGTAATTTTCATGATCTATTACATCTGTGTGACTTCAGTCTTCATATGTGAAATTTATGTATATATAATCACATTTGTGTGACTCTAGATATATGTAATTTACACATTTATTATAAATTAATATTCCCATGGTGTTTTCCAGGTGGCACTAGTGGTAAAGAACCCCCCCTGCCGATGCAGGAGACATGAGAGACACTGGTTTGATCCCTGGGTTGGAAAGACCCCTGGAGAAGGGCATGGTAACCTACTCTAGTTATTCTTGCCTGAGAATCCCATGGACAGAGGAACCTGGCTGGCTACAGCCCATAGCATTGCAGAGAGTCAGACACACATGACTAAAGCAACTTAGCACACAAGCACACACACAATATTCCCATATAATATGTTAATATATTCAAAGCAGTGTAGTAAACTAATATAATAAAGTTATTTATAAAATAAACTTGTATTATAAGTTAAAATTTGACATATATAATATAAAATTTATATAATTGAAAAAATTCATAATTTAAACCACTGTATCTTTAATTTGGAGAAGTGTTTTAAGCCAACAGATATGTGGAACATGCAAAATACTTTGCTAGAGACTGAAATGTTCATGAGGGATAAGAAGTAGCACTTGAAAAATTTTTATTAGGCAATAAGTGATGTTAGATTGTTTCATTCAACTCAGATTTTTGACAACTGTTTTTAAATCAGCATAGAAAAGTTTGTAGTTTGATGTCAACTTTAGTATTAAAGTGTTTCTCACCAGTCATTTAACAAAATATTATAACAAATTTAAAAATGTTTTGGCATTCTGAATGTTTATAACTAATTTTGTTCAAATAGTTAGATGCTCTAAAAATTTTCACAGGACAATATAATCATCAAAATGCCTTTCTCCTATTATTGAAGTACTATAGTTACCTTCACTTTTGGTGAGGACTCCAAAAGTACTTCCTCCTTTGTGTGAAAAAAATTAATTTTTCATAAAAGCATGTGATTGAGCATTCATATTCTTTTCAAAGACTCATTAAAAATATCCCTACTTCATATTTCTAATACAGTTTTGCTTACTGTATGTGGATAATAATTTTTATAAAATATGCTATTCTACAAAGCTGAAACTGGGTTAAGTTTTTACTTTTCCAAATATATCTTTCAGTTTATTTACTTTGCCATTTCTGAGGTATGATGAAAAAAGTTAAAGCCTCAGTATTTGGAAAATTATATATGATTGTCTATTGAAATAACAACAAATACACCTGAAACAAATATATTATTTAAAACATATTTCTTCCAAGTTTCACAAACTATTATCAGTTAGATCAGTTCTTAGGAATCATTTTTACAAATCAAGAAATTCAGACTAAATAGGTAAATGATCTCATGCTGAAACTCCAATATTTTGACATTTTACTTTTTATCAATGATGGCCTCACTCTAAGAATTTCTCTTTTTTTGTTAATTTAAATAATGCTGAGCTGTTATATTAATCTCATTAAGTAGAACAGAGGGAAAGTAAAGAACTGAGTAAAGTATTACCTCTTCCATAAACAAGATGCCAAGAAAAATGAAATCTACTAGATGACAAGTACCAAATTAAGTACTATTTCTATATTTATATAAATTTATCATAATACCTGGTCATGTGCTAGGCATATGGCAGGGTGTTCTCTAAATATGGTTTTGAGTGATCTACTAATCAACCTTAAGATCTTCCTTGGTGGCTCAGACGGTAAAGCGTCTGCCTACAATGTGGGAGACCTGGGTTTGATCCCTGGGATGGGAAGATCCCCTGGAAAAGGAAATGGCAAACCACTCCAGAACTCTTTCCTGGAAAACCCCATGGACAGAGGAGCCTGGAAGGCTACAGCCCATGAGGTGGTAAAGAGTCGGACACGACTGAACAACTTAACTTTCACTAATCAATCAGAGGTGTATATGATGGGGAAGCTATATTAGGCCTTAAAAAATTATGTTTGTTGGATTATACATTTTGTAGACTATGAGTGTGTAACTGATTCACAGTAATGGGCTAGGTGAGATAGAAGGTCATCAGAAAGACCTTTCTGTCATGGCTCACATGATTTTCAACTTGACATTCTTTCCCTTTCCTTTCTCTTTGCCATCCCTCCTACTGCAAAGGCCTGAAGACCACAGGAAATTAGAAAGATTTTTATCATGGACCAAACAGACTGAACCCACTGAGACAAATCATATGTCTCAGGGATGCCACTCTTTGAAAGTGGCGAATAAAAACAATGACAATGGTAAAACAAAAATAAACATGTACTTAAAAATATATTTTTGAAGAGAAGCTAGGGGAATGATCTTTGATTAAGACATTCACGCACTGTCAAAATACAGGCCTTCCTCCAGAATTTTATTACCAAAGAAAAAGAAAGAAAAGTGAATTAGATCAGGAATGTGTTAGAATCTCTGGTTAAAAGATTCCAGAAAAATTGCTCTACTAAAAACATGCAGAATTATAAATCAGAGATTAACATTAACAGGTTTTCCAGAGGAAAACATGCTAGCTATGCCCAGTGGAAGCATCAACACAGCAGATTCTGTCAATAGCTTCCTAAACTTCAGTGAAGATGTCAAAGGTGCTAATGGATTTGCACAACTCTTTTGACCATATGTTTTCTGGAGGTATGAAATGAAATCAAGTCTGATTTGAGTGATATTTGAAAAGTATTGAAATCATAAGAAAAAAGGACAAATTAGGATATACATTATCTATTCTAACATGTTCAAAAAAAAAAAAAATACCTTACTATGTGGTTTGACTGGCAATTTGATAGGTTCTATACCTGAGAAGCATTTAGCCCTAATAATGAAGAATTAAGTCAATATTATTTATGAACAGTATTTCCTATAACTGTAGCTGAGTAAGAAGGAAAGACATTATTATATTTGAGATGCATACAATAATATTTTTACATAAATCAGGAAAAGAGACAGAATAAGTTTTAACATAGTTAAGTGGTTCAAATGTGCTTGACATTTATGAAAATGTAGTAGTTATTATAAAAAAGAAATAATTCTATTTTTTATTTGGAAACACAGAACAAACTATATAGAAATCCTATCTGAAGTATACCTAGAAATATCCAATATGAATTCATGGTAATCCACAGTAAATTGGTTTCTTTACTCTGGGTACTGAATTAGAAATCTATTATGTTATCTATCCTTCAATTTTCTTCATTTCTAGCCTCATGAGACCACTGCCTGAGTGAAACACAACTAAAAATTACCTTAATATACTTTAATCTTAAGGAGAAGTAGAGAACAAATGGCTGAAAAAAATTGTTCAAATTTTACACCTTCTTTTCTTCTACAAGCTGCCTGCTGCTGCTGCTGCTAAGTCACTTCAGTTGTGTCCAACTCTATGCGACCCCATAGATGGCAGCCCACCATGCTCCCCCATCCCTGGGATTCTC